>NC_069500.1:951585412-951902912 GCF_027579735.1 Bombina bombina | reverse complement strand
AAAGAAAATATACTAAATATTTTGCTATTTATCAGGCTGAATCAAGCCTATTTTTCTATTTGAGTTACATCACATATTTTTATAGAAGATTACAATGTCTATAGCATTTGACAAGTTTTCTTAGGCTTTCCCATTATGTTCATATGCATTTATGTGCATTGTCACATTTTAATAATACATAGCCTGTTTGAAAATTATTAATTAATAATAATAATACCATATTTAATGACCACACTCAATTTCAATTGTGGACAAGATTCATAGTTTAAAAATGTAATTTGTGCAAAATGTTTAACCCCTTCCTGCTGTTCTATGTCGTCTTAACTGCGCTGGGCTTTAGCGCCATTAGGACGGCATGGAATATCCTAGCCGTTTGGCTGCACTGAAGCTATAGTGGCTTGGTAAATGGGATCATGGGCTTGATGGCGTGCCTAACATCATAAACATTCCCCCTTGACTCCATCCCATCATTTAAATCACGCTATCACATGAACGATTGCATAATTTAAATTTGTTTACATCGGAACTTATTTGTTCCGATGTAGACAAATAAGTCCTGGTGGGAAAGGGTTAATAATCATAACAGGTAAACCAACATGAGGGGAAAAATATGTTTAACAAAAAAAAAGTTAACTTTGCAGAAACCTATTTTTAAAAAATGCTTAAAAACTAATTCTTAATGGATAGGAATACAACTTTTGTGGTTACCTAAAACAAAGTAAAGGTGAGATTAATGCTTTACAACTTGAAAACAGAAACTGGAATGGCCTAGAATTTAAAAAATGAACAAAACATTTGCAAAGCATATTGCAGAACTTGGTACTGGAATATTAAAGCACTAGGGAGCGCTGAAACCAGCTTAAGAGTAAGGATATATAGAATATATATATATATATAATAATAAAAAACACCTAACCTGATACTAATATGATACTACTATAATAGGCAATATGTATAATACATGTAAATTGTGAATTATGAATTATGTGTGAAAAAAATCTTTTCAAAATTGGAAAAAATTATATATGAAAAGAGGAGCGTTCCCAGGACAAAAGAGGCAGTCGCAGCCAATGATGGTATTTCCCCTATGGACAAGGAATCCTCTTAGTAAATGTCACACAGCAAATAGCAGGGGAAGTTACATCCGTACTTACATAATAATAAGCAGCAACCGGCCTCCAAACTTGAACCAACAATCTGTGGGCACACCTTCCAATAGTAACCAATGGCCACTGGAAACAGAAAAGCTTTAACAGGGAAAAGCAATTAGATATACTAGGCTAGAAACCCAGTGAATTTTTTGCAGCTTTCTTTTACAGGATATGCATTCTCGCTCCCAAGGCCTGTTTATAATGGCCAATACTGCACAAAAAACACCTAGCAGAGGGTTATTCAGCCACAAGATATCTGCACAAATAAAATACTCCAAAGGTATAGGAGTTAGTTTAAAATAGAGCAAATAGAGCAACTAGTTTCAAAATGTAATTTCTTTTTCAAGAAATTTTGAAACTAGTTGCTCTATTTGCTCTATTTTAAACTAACTCCTACACCTTTGGAGTATTTTATTTGTGCATATATCTTGTGGCTGAATAACCCTCTGCTAGGTGTTTTTTGTGTAGTATTGGCCATTATAAACAGGCCTTGGGAGCGAGAATGCATATCCTGTAAAAGAAAGCTGCAAAAAATTCACTGGGTTTCTAGCCTAGTATATCTAATTGCTTTTCCCTGTTAAAGCTTTTCTGTTTCCAGTGGCCATTGGTTACTATTGGAAGGTGTGTCCACAGATAGTTGGTTCAAGTTTGGAGGCCGGTTGCTGCTTATTATTATGTAAGTACGGATGTAACTTCCCCTGCTATTTGCTGTGTGACATTTACTAAGAGGATTCCTTGTCTGTAGGGGAAATACCATCATTGGCTGCGACTGCCTCTTTTGTCCTGGGAACGCTCCTCTTACAACTATACACAGAACAGCATCCTTGTATGAGCGTGGGTCCACATAGTAACAAGCCGAAAAATCGTCCACTCCTGGGAACTGTTTCTTATGCATGAACTTCTGGTTTTTGGTTTAAGGAGTTTTTTATACTAATTTTATTTTTTTCTATATTTTTTTCTTAATTTTGTGATTTATTATTGTATGTCTTGAATAGGTCGACCTATATTGTAATAAAGTTTTTTATATATAGATATGCAATTCTAGTATTTGTTGCTGGCATCTTCTATAGAATTGAATTTTGTCATATATAATTTTTTCCAATTTTGAAAAGATTTTTTTCACACATAATTCATAATTCACAATTTACATGTATTATACATATTGCCTATTATAGTAGTATCATATTAGTATCAGGTTAGGTGTTTTTTATTATTATATATATATTCTATATATCCTTACTCTTAAGCTGGTTTCAGCGCTCCCTAGTGCTTTGTATTTTGTATTGATTAGTCCTGTAGGTCTTTGAGGGTAACCTATTTTTTCTAGTTGGAGTTTGTAGTAATTTATATTTTTTGGCGCTGGTCACTTAAGTCTATTTTTACTGGAATATTAAAGTGCCTATGTTTTTTTTTTTTTTAATACGAATACCTGTGGGTGATCATAAGAAAGTGGTAGGTGAGGTTTGGTCAGACATCAAATCAGATCCAATGGCTCTAGAGCTTCTGTTTGCTATATGATCCCCAGGGCTTAGTTCAGGCTGTTTTGCTTGTAGCCGTTTTTTGCCTAAATTTTTTATCCTCTCTTGTCACCTCCTTACATTCCAGCTTGAGATATGTTCTAGAACTTCAACTATTTTATGGAGTTTTCTGCCTTGCTCCACATGACTGGCATCAAGCTTTGAGAGCTTCAACAATTCCCTAAAACCACTGTAAGAATATATATATATATATATATATAACAATACTGACACCATTTTGTCTCGACTCATACATTTTGCGTAAGCATACCATTTTAAGATGAGTTTATTATAGTTCATTATAAGGTAGTTATTATGCTGTGTGAAAAATATGAAGCTTAACACTTTATTTCAATAATTTGTCCGATGGCCTTGCCATGTCCTATCGATGCGCCCAGATACACCGTTATCTAAACTGTTAGTTTCACAGTAAACTCCTTATTCCTCCTTATTTATATTATTTTTAATGAAGTTCTTTGTTCTAAGCATACTGTGTGGAATGGTGTGATTATGATTACGTCATTGATTAACCTCATATACTGTAGCCATTGTCTATAAAAGTATGGTATGCCTTATAATAAACAGAACAGTGATTGGACTTTACTTGCTGGCTGTCTAAATGCTGTTCACCAAAATATCTTGTCAAGTAACCCATTCAGTTCCAGGTTAAGGTGCAGAATACTGCTTAGTGTCAAGTGATACCCCTGGCTATAAGATAACGCCTAGCAAGCACTAAAGGGATAATAACAATGTATATTAACTTATCTCTCAGTTATCTCACCTCAGAATCCTCTACTTTCTCATCAGTACACCCCTTATGCACATAAGTTCACAAGCTTGGCTGTCTTACAAGGTCACCTACATAGAATGGTGGCTTATAGTAACGGCCCTGTACCTCTATCCATTTAACATTTTGTAGTAGATTTTATTTGGAAATTGTACCATTATTAAAAAAACACCTACAAATGTCCTATTGCTGCAGAATATGACCGTACTTTAAATTGATAATATTTATAATTCCTGTGAAATTAATTAATGATCTCTTTTGCTGTAGGCACAACAAAATAAACCTGAAATCTAATTTAAAATAGGAAAGGATATATATATATATATATATATATATATATATATATACTGTATATAAAAAAAGCCAGTATATAAAGTTACGGCGAGTGCTCTCTGTGACTTTTTATATGATAATTTGATGGGAAGCACCCCAGAAGCAGAATGGTATAGTGAGTGCTGGACTTGTTGTATAATTATATATATATATATATATATATAGTAATGAAAGAGAAAAAATCAAAGTACTTCTGCACAGCTTCAAACAGTTATATACATGTTAAGTCCAATATAATAGAGGAATTAGTTATAGTCAGTGAAGATGAGTCTTTGTGAACAAAATATATATATATGAATGGTATATATTCTGAATTCATATGCAGTAAATCCCAGGCAAAAAAGAATGTATAGTTGTCTTCTTACCGTAAGGTACCTCAATCATATGAGGTAATGTGTGGTCATATGGTATAGATGTGGGTCTGTGGTCCGCCGCTGTCTGTGCTTGTTCTTTCCGTGCAGCCTTGTGTATGGTAGTCCTGGATTAGGAACTTCCTGAATCTGGTGCTTCGATGAATCTTGGCAATATGGTAGTTGTCTTGTCCCAGGGTCTTTCCCAGTTGTCTCACAGGCAGAGGTGGATGATTCAGTGTATCAGTGGGGGGTCAGACGACTGCGGGGGCCCAATTCGTCCTCTCTTCCTAAAAACTGGAAAAACCTGTGAAGAGCCGTCACACTGCTTGTCTTAGTTCCTCCCTCAAGTTCCAGGTGAGAGAATTGTTTGGAAGCGTCACTGGTCACGTGGAATTAAAGGCTGCCAAATCGCTTGTTTCATGGTCACAGGTCTCCTTGGTGCTTGCTCTAATAGGGATTTAAAGTGGGACCGGCAAAGATAAAGAGTCTAGAATCCCCCAAAAACTATTTAAATGCTTTATTCAATCCATCAAATTAAAAGCACTATCAACATATAAAAATATATATATATTGTATATAAAAAAAGCCACAGAGAGCACTCGCCATAACTTTCTAAAGTTACGGCGAGTGCTCTCTGTGACTTTTTATATGATAATTTTATGGGAAGCACCCCAGAAGCAGAATGGTATAGTGAGTGCTGGACTTGTTGTATAATTATATATATATATATATATATATATATATATATATATATATATATATATATATATATATATATATATATATATATCTATATATATATATATATATATATATATATATACATACATACACACACACTATCCTTGTAATAAGAGTTCTGAGCATTTTAATGTATATTTAAGCTTGAATTATGTTTACACTATGGCGTTTTACCAAACATCATTATAAATCCAGGATAATCAATTAATCAATCTCTCAATCTCTCTCTGAATCTCAATCTCTCTCTCTCTCTCTCTATATATATATATATATATATATATATATATAATTATTTTTTTTTGCACATAAAATTTTCATGTGCATGAACATCCGAATGGCAATCTCTAGGGTTTAAACTCTGTAAATAATATTTCATTAAAGGAAAACAACGTTTTCTTCAAAGTAATAACTATAGGAATTCAATCCCATGATTCTGTTTTTAGCCTCTTAATCTACCCGTGGCAATGCTTTATTTCCAATAAGCTCAATTAGTTTTTTTTTCTCCTACAAGGGTTTATTTTATTTTGCACTCTATCCCTTTCACGCTGAGGGACTTGCAATATATTTTACACCCTTAAACCTATAAAAAATAATCATTGGAGTTATAAAAAAAATATTCTTTGTTTAAATTTTGACAAATATGAACATATGTTGCAATTGTCACATTCGGTTGTAACTTCACATTAGATTAATTCTGTACTTCATTTTAAGCTACAGAAGAAAATCTCATTAGGAGGCAGATCCAATTAGCACACTAAAATGGTTTAAAATATAATTACAGCAAAAAATATCACTGTTTCTAGTTAATGTGAAACTGTTAGAAAAAAAGAAAATCTTGCATGAAATGAGTTTTGCATTATTATTGTAATTGTTTTCAAATTGATGTAAATTTTGATGCTATTTTTCTTTATAAATATGTAATTTAAAAACAAAACAAAGGAACATACATTTGAAGAAATATAAAAACCTGAAAGTCCATCAGATTTGACTATATTTCTTTTTGAAGTGTAAGTTAAATGGGACATTTTACTGTAAATGTCTTCATTTTAAAGTTATCTATTTTACCTGTTGCACTGCATTATTTTTTTTACAGATAGCTCATTTACCTTAATTTTGTCATTGAAAAAAAATGGTTTTGCCTGTTGAAACCTCACAAATATTGGAATTTTAAATGCTGCAGTAGAAGAGGAAATAGATTAAATGATTTTCCAGTAGAAGTTCCTTTAACTTAACTTCTATTTATATCTTTATGCATACCCCAGATATTCCTAATTATAGTGTTAGTCTCTTCCAACTCGATGGGATATCCATGAATGAAGTGCATTTTAAATTGCTTCTGAACCTACTACATGAGATCAAGACCTTTTGTTCATATAATATATTTTTTCTTTTGTGTGAAAATGTTTTCATCTTCTCTTTATTAGAGACTTTATAGTGCAACTTTATTTTTTATTAAATTCTTGCTTATAACTGTGTGTTTAAGCCTTACAGAGAGGTTAAACACATGGTTAAAGTTGCATTCTCAAACTAATTGTTCATGAGCAGGACTAAAGCAGAGAGCCAATCATGAGCAGCATACATTTGAAGCCACCAATCACCTCTAGTATCCTGTTTATAAGAGTTTCCAAAAATCATAAGTGTAGCAGCACCATAAAACTGAACTAAAGAAGCTTTATTCAAATTAGCAATCCAAAATATATTAAATACAATAGATTATTGATTGTCACATGTCTGTTAAGTTATGCTCTTGCCTAAGGTTACATATACTATAGCTATGATTAATCTATAGTATAGCTTTATACATATATAACATATTCTTTCATCCTCTCTGTATTTCTCTGCACAAATTTGGACTGTAAGTTTATTCATTTTGTAAATATTTTATTAAAGTGAATTCCAAGATATTTATTTTGTATTGCTATAGAATAACTACCAGCAAAGTCTAACTGGTTTTTTTTTATAAATAAATTAACATCTTTTTTGCAGCAATTGTTTTTCGATAGACAAACTCTACCGATCATTTGCCTTATTTGGAGGAGCCAAACCAGGCTTGATTATGCAGACAACAAGGCTTACTACAGTCATCTTGTTAGTATAAAGTGACTTGTTTTGCAGTTTTTATCAGTTAAAGCCAGTTAGAGAAAGAGAAGTCATCAGAGTGCATTTAAAGTTCTGATAATTAGAAAGTCATCTTGTTAGTATAAAGTGACTTGTTTTGCAGTTTTTATCAGTTAAAGCCAGTTAGAGAAAGAGAAGTCATCAGAGTGCATTTAAAGTTCTGATAATTAGAAAATCCATAAATTGCAGATTAAAAAAAAAATAAAAAAATAAAAAGGGCATTGCAAATATGGATATTTACACATAACTACACATACTGTGGTAAATGTATTAAGCTGCGTTGACAGCTTTTTCAGCTATGCGGAGAAGGTTCACATAAAAGAGCCTGCTACCACATATTTAAAGAAGCAAAAACTGCTGCTTTTTTCCTCTCCGCCACCTCAGAAGTGGCAAAATCAATCCTGCGACACTCGCTTGTTTGGGGTAATTTACCTACCCTGCTCTAGCACAATTGGTTGCTCTGGAGCAGGAGGGAGGGCACTGCACAAGAATACTCTTGTGCAATGATAAATTTTGCCATGCAGTGAAACATCACAAGTGGCGATTGCAGGCGAATAGGTTCACTACTTGCGAACCTGTCCACCTGCAGGGATGGTAAATTGACCACATTTTTTTTTATAAAAAAAACAATCTCAACTTGTTAACTGTCCCTTTAAAGTAAATGTAAAGTTTAATTAATAATTGCCCGTTTTTTTAAAATACTTTTAAAAACATGGGCACTTTCATTCATTAAACTTTACATTGCAGCGTTTTTGTTTTTTTTAAATACTTACCTTTTTCTTTATGAAACTCAGACCGGCGATCCTCCGCACACAGCTCCACATTAGCTGGCTAATCCTCTACACCAGTGATTTGCAACCTTTTTTTTGCCGTGGCACACTTTTTTACATTAAAAAATCCTGCGGCACACCACCATCCCAAAATTTTACAAAATGACACATTGTAGCCTAATACAGGATATATATACAGTATATATATATATATATATATATATATATATATATATATATATACAGGGAGTACAGAATTATTAGGCAAATGAGTATTTTGACCACATCATCCTCTTTATGCATGTTGTCTTACTCCAAGCTGTATAGGCTCGAAAGCCTACTACCAATTAAGCATATTAGGTGATGTGCATCTCTGTAATGAGAAGGGGTGTGGTCTAATGACATCAACACCCTATATCAGGTGTGCATAATTATTAGGCAACTTCCTTTCCTTTGGCAAAATGGGTCAAAAGAAGGACTTGACAGGCTCAGAAAAGTCAAAAATAGTGAGATATCTTGCAGAGGGATGCAGCACTCTTAAAATTGCAAAGCTTCTGAAGCGTGATCATCGAACAATCAAGTGTTTCATTCAAAATAGTCAACAGGGTCGCAAGAAGCGTGTGGAAAAACCAAGGCGCAAAATAACTGCCCATGAACTGAGAAAAGTCAAGCGTGCAGCTGCCAAGATGCCAGTTGCCACCAGTTTGGCCATATTTCAGAGCTGCAACATCACTGGAGTGCCCAAAAGCACAAGGTGTGCAATACTCAGAGACATGGCCAAGGTAAGAAAGGCTGAAAGACGACCACCACTGAACATGACACACAAGCTGAAACGTCAAGACTGGGCCAAGAAATATCTCAAGACTGATTTTTATAAGGATTTTATGGACTGATGAAATGAGAGTGAGTCTTGATGGGCCAGATGGATGGGCCCGTGGCTGGATTGGTAAAGGGCAGAGAGCTCCAGTCCGACTCAGATGCCAGCAAGGTGGAGGTGGAGTACTGGTTTGGGCTGGTATCATCAAAGATGAGCTTGTGGGGCCTTTTCGGTTTGAGGATGGAGTCAAGCTCAACTCCCAGTCCTACTGACAGTTTCTGGAAGACACCTTCTTCAAGCAGTGGTACAGGAAGAAGTCTGCATCCTTCAAGAAAAACATGATTTTCATGCAGGACAATGCTCCATCACACGCATCCAAGTACTCCACAGCGTGGCTGGCAAGAAAGGGTATAAAAGAAGAAAATCTAATGACATGGCCTCCTTGTTCACCTGATCTGAACCCCATTGAGAACCTGTGGTCCATCATCAAATGTGAGATTTACAAGGAGGGAAAACAGTACACCTCTCTGAACAGTGTCTGGGAGGCTGTGGTTGCTGCTGCCCGCAATGTTGATGGTGAACAGATCAAAACACTGACAGAATCCATGGATGGCAGGCTTTTGAGTGTCCTTGCAAAGAAAGGTGGCTATATTGGTCACTGATTTGTTTTTGTTTTGTTTTTGAATGTCAGAAATGTATATTTGTGAATGTTGAGATGTTATATTGGTTTCACTGGTAAAAATAAATAATTGAAATGGGTATATATTTGTTTTTTGTTAAGTTGCCTAATAATTATGCACAGTAATAGTCACCTGCACACACAGATATCCCCCTAAAATAGCTAAAACTAAAAACAAACTAAAAACTACTTCCAAAAATATTCAGCTTTGATATTAATGAGTTTTTTGGGTTCATTGAGAACATGGTTGTTGTTCAATAATAAAATGAATCCTCAAAAATACAACTTGCCTAATAATTCTGCACTCCCTGTATATATATATATATATATATATATATATATATATATATATATATATATATATATATATATTATACTTACTGTATATACACACACACACTGTACTGTGCTGTCATGCCATGCCTTCTACAAACTATACATGACATATTGACATTCTTTTACAAACAATCATAATATTTGAAAGAGGGACACCCCTGCACTGTTGTCAATCTGCCGCGGCACACCTGAGGATCTCTCACGGCACACTGGTTGAAAAACACTGCTCTACACCACAACAACTCTATAAAAAAATTTAGTTTGATAATCTCCAATAGACAAAACAAATGACACGTTTATCCAGCACACCTATACACTTATATATTTAACTGTAATTTAAGATAATTCATATGTAAAACTAAACACATGCTTAATAAGAATGATAGCACTGTGTACACAGAAATCAATGTTAAATCTTCTGTTCACAAGCGCTTGTAATATTTCCACATAACTTGACTTTCTTAGGCATGTTAAGTTATGCATGACTTACTATAATTACAGCTTGAGGTAACACTGACACTGTAGATTGAATCAGTTATTACTTCATTAATTTCAGAAGATGCTAAGATCTCATATCATTGTTTTGTGATGCCAGTTGTAAGATTATTCACAGTTTTTAAATCAACAGTTAATATTTGAGTATTTTTTGTGTGGTGGATATGGTGATAACACATAAAATAATTTGGGCAAAAATACTTTAGTTAAGGTGATGTCTGTATTAATATATATTTTTTAAACTTTATAAGCTAGCAAGAATTGAATAGGTTAAGGATAACACACACATTTTCAATAATAAAAAAAATACCACTAATAAGGGTTCTCAATGCAAAGAACATGACAGATATTCTAGCGCAGTTTCAACTTTTGCTCAAGCACAAACTATAACTTTCAACTTGCAATACTAGTGGCTATTTAGAGCGTTTGCAATCTCCATTTAAAGTATAGGTCACACTAAAGTGATGTCAGCTGCGCTAAACTATCTCTGGTAACATTGACTTGTAATATCAAGTTGCTCGCTAATGTTAGCGTGGTACAGCAATACTGCTTATTAGATATTTAGTTCGGACTAAAATTTAGTTTCGGAAAAAAGTTAAATCTGAATATTTTCGATGGTTGCACTATTCGGTATTTGTGTATTTTAAAACTAAATGAATACTGAATTTTAGTTAACCATTAACTGTACATTCATTTTCGTTAAAAAGAATATAAATGTTTCAAAGCTACAGGTGAAAAGTTCCCCTGCAGCTACAATACTTACTTTAATGTACTCTGGAGAGTAGGCTAATGTAAGTATTAACCCCTTTAAATAAAAAGAAAAAACACTGTTGATTTTTTTTTTTCCGTTGGAGCATTCATTTGGATATTTGTTTTGTTAAAACTAAATGAAAATGTGATTTTCGTCAAGAATGGGCATATGAAAACTAATGCACATCTCTACTGCTTATTGCGACCTGTGGTATCATTAGCACGACACTTGTAAACTGGGCCTAAATGTGTGTAATTTAAATGTTGCGCCCCTGGCATTGCCTATTTTTGAGCAGGTTAACCTTGTATGTACGTTTAAATACATAAATAATCGGACTTTCACCACAAGCTATTATAGGTAGTGGAAGACCCAGAATTACTGCTCAGTTAAACAACACAAACATGCTGAATAAGATACTGTAGGTCAGTAGTTTATTGAATTTTTCAATTTTCAATTATTGCTCTGTACACTGATGATAAAAAGGAAACTGCTCATAGATGAAGGGTTACAATCAATAATTTATATTGACTTTTATATAAGTTGGTAATGTCTTTTTGTGTAGAAAACAAATATTGCTTTTTATATAGTGATCTGCACATATAAACTTGTTTATCTATATTGTATTCTGTAGATATAGATTATGGAATCTATAAATGTTATAATAGAATTTTCCATATAAAATGTACATGAATGAGTGCAATGTGCCCTTTCTACTTTGACTTATTCACTTAACCCCTTTACTACCAGGACTTTCAGAGAAGAACTTGCCCAAATTACCGGATCATTTTTTTTAATAATTTTTGATATCACTCCATTTAAACAGAAATTGAGTCTTGCTTTTTTCTATTTGCCTGTCAAAACTATATATATATATTTTTTTAAGTTGCCTACGCTCAGAATAGGGCACAATCTGGTATTACAAGTGAATGATGAAACAGGATAGAATTACCAGAGAATGTTTAATATATTTTAATGGATAGCGGGGTTGCTTATATTACAAGTTATGAGTTCTGTTTGTGAAAAGAGTTTTTTTTCCCCAATTAAGAACAAATCTATTTCTACTATTCCTTAACACACCTCTGCTTTAGAGTACTTTGGATTAGCGCACCTTCAAATTAATGGTCAAGCGAAAACCAGAAGAGAGTTTTGTAGCCTGCCCCCTAGAGGTCTATGAATTGAGGGATTTAGCATGGCCATGGTATCCGAACTCCAGATGTTAGTGAGCCTGAGGCTTTCATTTGAGCAAAACCATATTAGTGCCAAAGAGCGCTAATACTTTTGCACTCCACTTGTAATCCTGACCATTATTGTTACCATGAACAACGTGTACAAACGGGAGCACTTACAAAAAAACTAGCAAAACATTTTCATTTCATGACTATTGTTATTTTTAAATAGGCACCATTGAATAATTGCTTAGATCTGGTGCACTAAGGTTTTTTGTGTGTGTTCCAAGTTGGTACTTATGATAAGTATGTGGCTTTGTATCAAGTTTGGCAAATTGAAGTAGTTCATACATTTAAATTAAATGAAGATCATTAATAGTGACTAATTTCCTTATACATTTCAAACTTCAAATGTAATTAAAATCTAATTTTATTTTGTAAGCATTTTGAAGCATTTTCTTTCCCACTAGTGTGAGTATTATGTTTGCCCCCCTGGCCAAGCCCAACAAAAGTGATCAGCACTGCATAAGAAAGTTCAGGTTCACATTGCTCAGTTCATTTTTTATGACTCTAATTGCCCACAGCAAATTGAAGAACATAAACATAGACCCCCATTTATGAAGCCGGCCTAAGTAGCTTCAGGCCGTTTTGGTGCAAGCTCACTTATTCGAGCCTGTAACTGAAAGTTAAGGTGCAGTGGTCATATCTCAGAGCTTGTGAACATCAGACAGCCTATACTTCTTTGTCCGGGATCACTGACAAGCCCTGCTCCTGCACAGTTGGTTATTTGCAGGCAGGGCAAAATAAAAAAAATAAATAAAAAAAAATGAATCACAGTTTAAAAGGACACAACAAATAAATCATGAATCCATAACACGCTAAAAATCATTCATACAGTACATACAAAGGAGTATATAATATACAATTTAAAAGAACATATAGGTAATAGCAAGGCTCAGCTGATATAAATGATCAAATTCAGGAACAGTGAAACAAACACTTGGGCTCTAAGGATAATCCGTCCAAAACAATCCCAAACAATCCAAATCAGGAAAGGAAATACAGTCTCTTAAATAAATTTGCACGACAAAAAGGTATTTCCTAGAGAAAAAGAAAGAAGACACTTGTCACCAGCGGAAGATAGTTCAAACAATAGGTGTTATACACACAATTGCAAGGGCACTATAGAGACAAGCTCCTCAATTATTTATTACTTCAGATACCTTGTATATGAGTAGCAATATGTTGTATACATTGTGAGGAGTGGTGCTAGCATTTAACACTGAACTGGTATGAACAATTGGGATTAGATTCCCTGGAAAGAAATGCTGTTATATCACTCTCTGCCCAGACTGATTGTAGAGGCAAGAAAAGTGTAAATAAAAATATAACTTTTATTAAACTGGTTAAAAGATGGGACAATACAAACATTTAAAATTTCTCTATCATTAATAGCTGGAATGGATAATTCTGCGAGATCTGAGAATTATTAATCTGGCCTTTATAGCATAAACTGTATTGTCAGATCTCTCTGTATAGTATCCAATAGTTGGGATTGTACAGGGCGGTTAATGTCAAATGAATAGTGCGTAAAGATAATCTTATTACTTCGCGCTGTCATAATATGTTGTGCAGATGGAATAAGGTTACTTATATTCACAGTAGTAATCTCCAATATAAAGCAAAATGAATACATTCACTTTTAAAGGTACAGGTAATATTGTGACTGTGTAACTCAAATAGGATACCACAGTATTGTTTATAATTCAGTTGCCTGATAAATTATATACTCCTGTGAGGTCTATGCCTCGATAGGCTACTGTATACTGAGAAAAGGCACTTGTTGTGCGTTGATATTACACTTGAATACTGTGCTTTGAGCCTCTTGATGTCTTTGAATTATTTGTATTCATACTTTGTGCATTTGTGTATTTTTTTCCACAGTTGACCTATGCATCAGTACACATTGTGATTGCTACATAATCGATATGGATATCATATGTGCTATGAATCTCTTTGTAGGGAGATTTGACAGGCAACCTGTTCTCTCATTACTATGTTCATTACTGAAGTATATCAATACAAAGCATTGAGTGTTAGTCTATCATTCTATATCGCTTGCTTCCATTCACATAATGTTGGTTGCATCCATACACACTGTTGAGGGTTAGCTACTGAACCCATACATTTGTATCCACTTTGGCTATTTGAGTGCATGCACACTATTGGGGTTAAATGCTTAATGGGTATATATGTGAATGTTCAGTAATGATTTCCCAGTATTACAACGTTTGCATCATTTGTTTTATTTGCAATGACATATTATGTTACTGGCTTTATTTTGCATTCACACATTACTTCATTAAAGCTCATGTACACTATTAAGGGTTAATTTGTTATTTGGAAAATACAATGTTGCCGGTGTTATAAGTCAAAGACAACACCCCCGGTCCCAATCGGGACCAATCAATGATTGACCAATCAATTGGGACCGTGGGTGGTGTCTTTGACTTATAACAGCGGCAACATTGTATTTACTTGAAACTGTTGACGTTTATTACCAAATAACATTGAGTGCATAGTAACATTGTGAATTTATAACGCAGTAGTTATATGTCCAACAATACAGTAGTTCATTTTATAAGGATGCAAGAGTGCACAAGCAGTATATGAATGCTAATAGAACCAGTGATAGCATACGGCAATGCAAACATAGCAAGTTAATTTCAGAAGGATGCAAGAGTGCACAAGCAGTATATGAATGCTAACAGCACCAGTGATAGCATACAGCAATGCAAATATAGCAAGTGATTTATACGTTATATTACTGAGAACACACCACGTAGTATTCACATGTGTATCGATACAGTAATTAACCTCTAATAGTGCGCACCAGTTTACTAACAATATATGTATGCAAATAAAGCCAGCAATATCATACGCCAATACAGATAAAGCAAGTGATGCATACGTTGTAAGACTGAGAATCCAGCATGGAGTATACATATGTACACTGATACAGCAGTTAACTATTAATAGTGTACAGTAGCTTAAAAAGCAACAAGTGAAAGCAAATATAGTCATTGATATAACATATGAATGCAGACAAAGCAAGTGATGCATATGTTATAGAGAATCTATCACAGAGTAATCACATGTACATAGACACAATAGTTAACCTTTAATAGTGTACATGAGCTTTAATGAAGTAATGTGTGAATGCAAAATAAAGCCAGTAACATAATATGTCATTGCAAATAAAACAAATGATGCAAACGTTGTAATACTGGGAAATCATTACTGAACGTTCACATATATACCCATTAAGCATTTAACCCCAATAGTGTGCATGAACTCAAATAGCCAAAGTGGATACAAAGCAAGTTAACTATACAATATGTCATTGCAAACAAAGCCAGTGTTGCAAATGTCATAACATTGAGAATCAACTAGAAATATTTATAAATGTATGGGTTCAGTAGCTAAACCTCAACAGTGTGTATGGATGCAACCAACATTATGTGAATGGAAGCAAGCGATATAGAATGACAGACTAACACTCAATGCTTTGTATTGATATACTTCAGTAATGAACATAGTAATCAGAGAACAGGTTGCCTGTCAAATCTCCCTACAAAGAGATTCATAGCACATATGATATCCAAATCGATTATGTAGCAATCACAATGTGTACTGATGCATAGGTCAACTGTGAAAAAAATACACAAATGCACAAAGTATGAATACAAATAATTCAAAGACATCAAGAGGCTCAAAGCACAGTATTCAAGTGTAATATCAACGCACAACAAGTGCCTTTTCTCAGTATACAGTAGCCTATCGAGGCATAGACCTCACAGGAGTATATAATTTATCAGGCAACTGAATTATAAACAATACTGTGGTATCCTATTTGAGTTACACAGTCACAATATTACCTGTACCTTTAATAGTGAATGTATTCATTTTGCTTTATATTGGAGATTACTACTGTGAATATAAGTAACCTTATTACATCTGCACAACATATTATGACAGCGTGAAGTAATAAGATTATCTTTACGCACTATTCATTTGACATTAACCGCCCTGTACAATCCCAACTATTGGATACTATACAGAGAGATCTGACAATACAGTTTATGCTATAAAGGCCAGATTAATAATTCTCAGATCTCACAGTTTATCCATTCCAGCTATTAATGATAGAGACATTTTGAATGTTTGTATTGTCCCATCTTTTAACCAGTTTAATAAAAGTTATATTTTAATTTACACTTTTATGCCTCTACAATCAGTCTGGGCAGCGAGTGATATAACAGCATTTCTTTCCAGGGAATCTAATCCCAATTGTTCATACCAGGTGTCCAAATGTACTTACACAGGAGGGTGTTTGGAGTTCTTCGTCTATACGGATGTAGCATGAAATGAGTGTATCTCACTCAGGTGCTTATATCAAGCTGTTTCCTTCGAATTACCGCAGTGTCAGCTGCTCAGCTGGGTCTCTGTACTCCAAGCCTTGACTACGGATCCTTAAAGGGATCACAATAAAGAGCAACGCGTTTCGGCTTTTTGCAGCCTTTGTCAAGCTCTAACCTGTCATTGTTAGCCGGTACTTTATATAGGGGTAAGACGATTTTTATTTAAAGGGCCAGGTATATAATGCATTATGCCCTCAATAGCTTCTACTCTTTATTTCCTTTAAAAGGTATATTTCTGTTATAATTTATAATACAATGAATTCAGTTTTTCGCTACCCGTATATAATTCCCATGAAACAGAGGCTTACAATTTTCCTGAGAACATTCCAATAATATATATAAATAAAACAATACTGACAATTTATTAAAAACAATCACAATCAATGATATAATTATAAAACACTTTTTTTGATCTACTGTAAAAATATATATAGAATACATAAGAATACTGGACAGGAATTTTCGATTTGCTTCATTATTTTTACTTTGCTTCACTACTTTTTTCTATATCTTTCAGGACAAGACCTATTTGTTATGATCTAATTATGTTATTAGAGACAACTCGTATTGACTTATTCGATTTTCATAGTTACTTAATTTTATTTATAGGGTGCCTCAATAATGTATATTATATATCCCTATAACAACAATTGTATGTAGTTTCCTCTCAGAATAGTTTTTCTTGCAAGTTTACAAGTTAATTTACCTTTTCAAAATACCTGTTTAAAATAGAAATGAATTTCTAAGAATATTTGAGTCTTTTTAATTTTGGAAATAATTCTTATCTTTAGAACACATTTCTGTATACAATTGTTATAGGGATATATAATATACATTAATGAGGCCCCCTATAAATAAAATTACTATTACTATAAATAAAATTAACTATAAAAATCGAATAAGTTAGTACAAGTTGTCTCTAATAACATAATTAGGTTATAACAAATAGGTCTTGTCCTGAAAGATATAGATAAAAATAGTGAAGCAAAGTAAAAATTAGTGAAGGAAAGTGAAAATTCCTGTCCAGTATTCTTATGTATTATATATATATATATATATATATATATATTTTTTTTTTTTTTTTTTTACGGTAGATAAAAATGGTGCTAAGGTTTATTTTAGGTTTATTTTAGGAGTGTTTTATAATTATATCATTGATTGTGAATGTTTTTAATAAATTGTCATTATTGTTTTTATTATATATATTATTGGAATGTTCTCAGGAAGATTGTAGGTCTCTGTTTCAAGGGAATTATATACGGGTAGCAAAAAACTGAATCCATTGTATTATAAATTATAACATAAATATACCTATAAAAGGAAATAAAGAGTATAAGCTATTGAGGGTATAATGCATTATATACCTGGGGCTTTAAATAAATATCAGCTTACCCCTATATAAAGTACCGGCTAACAATGACAGGTTAGAGCTTGACAAAGGCTGCAAAAAGTCAAAATGCGCTGCTCTTTATTGTGATCCCTCTAAGGATCCGTAGTCAAGGTCCAGAGTACAGAGACTCAGCTGAACAGTTGACACCGTGGGCTGCGGTAATTCGAAGGAAACAGCTTGATACAAGCACCTGAGTGAGATACACTCATTTCATGCTACATCTGGATAGACCAATGACTCCAAACACCCTCCGGTGTAAGTACATTTGGACACTTGTTGTTTGAACTATCTTCCGCTGGTGACAAGTGTTTTCTTGTCTTCTTTCTTTTTCTCTAGGAAGTACCCTTTTGCCATGCAAATTTATTTAAGAGACTGTATTTCCTGATCTGGATAGTTTTGGGATTGTTTTGGATGCATTATCCTTTGAGCCCAAGTGTTTGCTACACTGTTCCTGAGTTTGATAACTCATAGCAGCTGAGTCTTGCTATTACCTATATGTTCTTTTACATTGTATATTATATGCTCCTTTGTATGTACTGTATGAATGATTTTTAAATTTTTAATTATTTTTATTGAGATTTAAATATCACATATACAAACAAAAAATAAAAGACATCTTCAACAATCCAACACAGAAAAAAAGAACAAAAACATCAGATAAATTTACAACTCAATCAGTTATAGATCAGTTATCAGTAAGCAAATCCCTGTAGTATACTAATAATAATAATAATATGATATACAGTCCATCCATCCCCTCTATCCCCTTACTCCACTACATTATTATAATTCAAGAGAGAGAAAAAAAATAAAAGGGGAAAGAACCCCCGCTTCCCTCTTCCTTAAGTTAATCGTATATTAATAATTTGTTCTATATAAATTATAAAGTCTTTGTGTTAGCAACAGACAAATTCTTTCTAAGTTTTACAAAAAAAGTCAAATTTTTTACCCTCTAATTTGCAACCATAAGCTGCCTTAATTGCTGAGTTTAATAATGTTTTCCTTACTTCAGCAATCAACTGTATTTTAGGGGTAATCCAGTTCTTAAAAATCAATTTCCTAAGAATTAATATTACGGTAAGAACAAAATTAATTTTATTCCCCCAGGAAGTCTGGCTAGTCAGGAGTAACACAGATTCCCTTCGCAACTGTACCTTTAATTTAGTTATATAAGAGAGAAGATATTCAACCTTTGCCCAGAAGTGCCTCAGCCTGGGACAGTCCCACAACAAGTGCCTTAAGTCCGGGTCATGCAAACAACACTTAGGGCAAACATTAGAGACATTTTTATTCCATTTGGAAACTGCGTGGAGTCAAATAGTCCCTATGTAATATTCTGAATTGTGTTTCTCTAAAATATGAAGATGAAAAAAGGCCATGAGTTTTTTTTAAACTTCTCAATAATAATAGGTCTAAATCTACTATAGCTACCGTTCTCGCCCAGTATTGCATTAGACCTGACAATAGAGATATTTCTTCTGTAACCAGAAGAGTTGTGTAAATTGCTGATAGAGACCATTTCCCCACTCTAAGAGAATCCAAAAGCAGGTGATCCACCCATATATAAGGACAGGTCTTTTTTTTTTTTTTTTGAATGATTTTTATGAATGATTTTTAGTGGATTCATGATTTATTTGTTGTGTCCTTTTAAACTGTGATTTTTTTTATTTTTATTTTTTGTATTTTGTTGTGCACAAACTATTGGATTTTAACCATATGTTACAATATTAATAGTCTCAACTTATAATATTCCCTATAATTCCTAAATATACTATAGAGTGAGAATCAGCCATAATAGTTGGTGTTAAGCTTTTGATAGCGCCACAGACATCTGACTGTATCTGTTTCCTTTTTGGTACAGAGCAGTCTGATAAACACTTTCAGACTATTACATTATTTGGGTGTAGGAGAAATCCCATTTATTCTGTTGGTTTCACCAACTATATTTGTGAGTGCAGTTCAGTTCTTGTTTTCTTTGTACTTGCAGGCAGGGCCAGGGTTGCATACATGATTTTTGATGGTCCGATCTTCTTAAATGGGGGTTATTGTAATTAGGGTTTTCTAAGACCCTCCTCATAAGGTGTATTTCCTTGTAGCAAACCCTAGACATTTCCTTGACAAAAGACCTTTTAAATAAAATAATAAAACCTTCATTTTTTTAAGCAATTCTTTTGCAATACTGTTCTTAATTGCTTCTATATATTAGCAATATATCACAAAGACTTTAATGTCCTTTTAAGGGTTTTTTCTAATTTGAATTATATGTTTATTTTAAATGTTGTAGTTAAAAATGTATGTAGCCAGGGATTTGCCTCTTAAATTGATATATTTGATTATCAGAGGGAAAAATTGGCTTCAGTTTGATAAAAAAAAAAATTGCTTACTAAGCAGACACCGAACATTTGATCTTTTAAGTCACTCAAGCACTTGTCTTACATTTTTTATCTTATGCTGCTGTTGCTTTGATACAAGCAAATAATTGTTGGTGGCTTTTAAGCTATGTAAAGAAGTGTTGCAAGCCTGCAAATTTAATTTACGCAATTTAGTAGCAGATCATTGGCAGCGTGTTCGCTAGGCCAAAAACATTAATTGGATCTCCGTCAAGCAGTGCTCATCTTCAATTAATGAACATTTTTTTTCTATCTGCCATTTAATGTATCATTTTACTTGTTTAGTTTTCTTTCAGAAATACTTTTTAATGATTTAAAGATATGATCACTGTCACACTTAAGAAACACCAGTTTATTTCTTTCCTAAAAGGGATATTTGTTTTATAAAGCAATGCATACCTCAGCAATTAGGCACTGTGTTGCAAAAGGTCTGCCTACTCCCCTAGTTACCTGTATAAAGGTATCCCTGAAGCACCACCCCTTCCTCCTCCTAGCGATGTCCAGCCAAGATAGGTGGACCCAGCAGAAGGAAGGAAGGTTACCCAATAATATGGGCCAATATATAGAAAACAGAATTTATGCTTACCTGATAAATTACTTTCTCCAACGGTGTGTCCGGTCCACGGCGTCATCCTTACTTGTGGGATATTCTCTTCCCCAACAGGAAATGGCAAAGAGTCCCAGCAAAGCTGGCCATATAGTCCCTCCTAGGCTCCGCCCACCCCAGTCATTCGACCGACGGACAGGAGGAAATATATATAGGAGAAACCATATGGTACCGTGGTGACTGTAGTTAGAGAAAATAATTAATCAGACCTGATTAAAAAAACCAGGGCGGGCCGTGGACCGGACACACCGTTGGAGAAAGTAATTTATCAGGTAAGCATAAATTCTGTTTTCTCCAACATTGGTGTGTCCGGTCCACGGCGTCATCCTTACTTGTGGGAACCAATACCAAAGCTTTAGGACACGGATGAAGGGAGGGAGCAAATCAGGTTACCTAAACGGAAGGCACCACAGCTTGCAAAACCTTTCTCCCAAAAATAGCCTCCGAAGAAGCAAAAGTATCAAATTTGTAAAATTTGGCAAAAGTGTGCAGTGAAGACCAAGTCGCTGCCTTACATATCTGGTCAACAGAAGCCTCGTTCTTGAAGGCCCATGTGGAAGCCACAGCCCTAGTGGAGTGAGCTGTGATTCTTTCAGGAGGCTGCCGTCCGGCAGTCTCATAAGCCAATCGGATGATGCTTTTAAGCCAAAAGGAAAGAGAGGTAGAAGTCACTTTTTGACCTCTCCTTTTACCAGAATAAACAACAAACAAGGAAGATGTTTGTCTGAAATCTTTTGTAGCCTCTAAATAGAATTTTAGAGCACGGACTACGTCTAAATTGTGTAACAAACGTTCCTTCTTTGAAACTGGATTCGGACACAAAGAAGGTACAACTATCTCCTGGTTAATATTTTTGTTAGAAACAACCTTAGAAAGAAAACCAGGCTTAGTACGCAAAACCACCTTATCTGCATGGAACACCAGATAGGGCGGAGAACACTGCAGAGCAGATAACTCTGAAACTCTTCTAGCAGAAGAAATTGCAACCAAAAACAAAACTTTCCAAGATAGTAACTTAATATCTATGGAATGTAAAGGTTCAAACGGAACCCCTTGAAGAACTGAAAGAACTAGATTTAGACTCCAGGGGGGAGTCAAAGGTCTGTAAACAGGCTTGATCCTGACCAGAGCCTGAACAAATGCTTGAACATCTGGCACAGCTGCCAGTCTTTTGTGTAGTAAGACAGATAAAGCAGAGATCTGTCCCTTTAGAGAACTTGCAGATAATCCTTTCTCCAAACCTTCTTGTAGAAAGGAGAGAATCTTAGGAATTTTTATCTTATTCCATGGGAATCCTTTGGATTCACACCAACAGATATATCTTTTCCATATTTTATGGTAAATCTTTCTAGTTACCGGTTTTCTGGCCTGAACCAGAGTATCTATCACAGAATCTGAAAACCCGCGCTTCGATAGAATCAAGTGTTCAATCTCCAAGCCATCAGCTGGAGGGAGACCAGATTTGGATGTTCGAATGGACCCTGAACAAGAAGGTCCTGTCTCAAAGGTAGCTTCCATGGTGGAGCCGATGACATATTCACCAGGTCTGCATACCAATTCCTGCGTGGCCACGCAGGAGCTATCAAGATCACCGAGGCCCTCTCCTGATTGATCCTGGCTACCAGCCTGGGAATGAGAGGAAACGGTGGAAATACATAAGCTAGGTTGAAGGTCCAAGATGCTACTAGTGCATCTACTAGAGTCGCCTTGGGATCCCTGGATCTGGACCCGTAGCAAGGAACCTTGAAGTTCTGACGAGACGCCATCAGATCCATGTCTGGAATGCCCCATAATTGAGTTATTTGGGCAAAGATCTCCGGATGGAGTTCCCACTCCCCCGGATGGAATGTCTGACGACTCAGAAAATCCGCCTCCCAGTTTTCCACACCTGGGATGTGGATCGCAGACAGGTGGCAGGAGTGATCCTCCGCCCATTGAATTATTTTGGTCACTTCTTTCATTGCCAGGGAACTCCTTGTTCCCCCCTGATGATTGATATACGCAACGGTCGTCATGTTGTCTGATTGGAACCTTATGAATCTGGCCTTTGCTAGCTGAGGCCAAGCCCTGAGAGCATTGAATATCGCTCTCAGTTCCAGAATGTTTATCGGGAGAAGAGACTCTTCCCGAGACCATAGACCCTGAGCTTTCAGGGATTCCCAGACCGCGCCCCAGCCCACTAGACTGGCGTCGGTCGTGACAATGACCCACTCTGATCTGCGGAAGCTCATTCCCTGGGACAGATGGTCCAGGGTCAGCCACCAATGGAGTGAATCTCTGGTCTTCTGATCTACTTGAATCATTGGAGACAAGTCTGTATAGTCCCCATTCCACTGTTTGAGCATGCACAGTTGTAATGGTCTTAGATGAATTCGTGCAAAAGGAACTATGTCCATTGCTGCAACCATCAACCCTACTACTTCCATGCACTGCGCTATGGAAGGACGAGGAACAGAATGAAGCACTTGACAAGAGCTTAGAAGTTTTGATTTTCTGACCTCTGTTAGAAAAATCCTCATTTCTAAGGAATCTATTATTGTTCCCAAGAAGGGAACTCTTGTAGACGGAGACAGATAACTTTTTTTTATGTTCACCTTCCATCCGTGTGATCTGAGAAAGGCTAGAACGATGTCTGTATGAGCCTTTGCTCTTGACAGGGACGACGCTTGTATTAGAATGTCGTCCAAGTAAGGTACTACTGCAATGCCCCTCGGTCTTAGAACCGCTAGAAGGGACCCTAGCACCTTTGTGAAAATCCTTGGAGCAGTGGCTAACCCGAATGGGAGGGCCACAAACTGGTAATGCTTGTCCAGAAAAGCGAACCTTAGGAACTGATGATGTTCTTTGTGGATAGGAATATGTAGGTATGCATCCTTTAGATCCACGGTAGTCATAAATTGACTTTCCTGGATAGTGGGTAGAATCGTTCGAATGGTTTCCATCTTGAACGATGGTACCCTGAGAAATTTGTTTGGGATCTTCAAATCCAAAATTGGTCTGAATGTTCCCTCTTTTTTGGGAACTACGAACAGATTGGAATAAAATCCCATTCCTTGTTCCTTTATTGGAACTGGGTGTATCACTCCCATCTTTAACAGGTCTTCTACACAATGTAAGAATGCCTGTCTCTTTATTTGGTTTGAGGATAAGTGAGACATGTGGAACCTTCCCCTTGGGGGTAGTTCCTTGAATTCCAGGAGATAACCTTGAGAAACTATTTCTAGAGCCCAGGGATCCTGAACATCTCTTGCCCAAGCCTGAGCAAAGAGAGAGAGTCTGCCCCCCACTGGATCCGGTCCCGGATCGGGGGCTACTCCTTCATGCTGTTTTGTTAGCAGCGGCAGGCTTCTTGGCCTGCTTACCCTTGTTCCAGCCTTGCATCGGTTTCCAGGCTGGTTTGGGTTGTGAGGCATTACCCTCTTGCTTAGAGGATGCAGAATTAGAGGCCGGTCCGTTCCTGAAATTGCGAAAGGAACGAAAATTAGACTTATTTTTAGCCTTGAAAGACCTATCTTGTGGAAGGGCGTGGCCCTTTCCCCCAGTGATGTCTGAAATAATCTCTTTCAATTCTGGTCCAAATAGAGTTTTACCTTTGAAAGGGATGTTAAGCAATTTTGTCTTGGATGACACATCCGCTGACCAAGACTTTAGCCAAAGCGCTCTGCGCGCCACGATAGCAAACCCTGAATTTTTCGCCGCTAATCTAGCTAATTGCAAAGCGGCATCTAAAATAAAAGAGTTAGCCAATTTAAGTGCGTGAACTCTGTCCATAACCTCCTCATATGGAGTCTCTCTACTGAGCGACTTTTCTAGTTCCTCGAACCAGAACCACGCTGCTGTAGTGACAGGAACAATGCACGAAATTGGTTGTAGAAGGTAACCTTGCTGTACAAAAATCTTTTTAAGCAAACCTTCCAATTTTTTTATCCATAGGATCTTTGAAAGCACAACTATCTTCTATAGGAATAGTAGTGCGTTTGTTTAGAGTAGAAACTGCCCCCTCGACCTTAGGGACTGTCTGCCATAAGTCCTTTCTGGGGTCGACCATAGGAAATAATTTCTTAAATATAGGGGGGGGGGGACAAAAGGTATGCTGGGCTTTTCCCACTCCTTATTTACTATGTCCGCCACCCGCTTGGGTATAGGAAAAGCGTCGGGGTGCACCGGAACCTCTAGGAACTTGTCCATCTTGCATAATTTCTCTTGAATGACCAAGTTGTCACAATCATCCAGAGTAGATAACACCTCCTTAAGCAGTGCGCGGAGATGTTCTAATTTAAATTTAAATCTCACAACATCAGGTTCAGCTTGTTGAGAAATTTTTCCTGAATCTGAAATTTCTCCATCTGACAAAACCTCCCTCATGGCCCCTTCAGATTGGTGTGAGGGTATGACAGAACAATTATCATCTGCAAAACAGAATGAGAAGCAGTCTGCCAGGAACGAACAGCAGCATCAATAGCTTGTTCTATGGCCCGGTTGCCACCTGGTAGTAGCTTCTTTCTGCCCAATTGTGCTTTTCACAGAGGAAAACTTTCCTGTAGTAGAACAATTATCATCAGCGCCCTCCTGCTCTTCAGTGTTTAAAACAGAGCAATCGCGCTTTCTCTGATAAGTAGGCATTTTGGATAAAATATTTGCTATGGAGTTATCCATTACAGTGGTTAATTGTTGCATGGTAATAAGCATTGGCGCACTAGATGTACTAGGGGCCTCCTGCGTGGGCAAAACTGGTGTAGACACAATAGGAGATGATGTAGTATCATGTTTACTCCCCTCATCTGAGGAATCATCTTGGGCAATTTCATTATCTGTGGCAGTACCGTCCTTACTTTGTTTGGACGCTATGGCACAATTATCACATAAATTTAAATGGGGAGACACATTGGCTTTCATACATATAGAACATAGCTTATCTGAAGGTACAGACATGTTAAACAGGCTTAAACTTGTCAACAAAGCACAAAAAAAGTTTTAAAACAAAACCGTTACTGTCTCTTTAAATTTTAAACAGAAAACACTTTATTACTGAATATGTGAAAAAGTATGAAGGAATTGTTCAAAAATCACCACAGTGTCTTAAAGCATTAATAGTATTGCACACCAAATTTCAGAGCTTTAACCCTTAAAATAACGGAACCGGAGCCGTTTATAAATTTAACCCCTATACAGTCCCAGCTATAGTCTTTGCTGAGACCCAACCAAGCCCAGAGGGGAATACGATACCAATTGACGCCTTCTAGAAGCTTTTCCAGCAATTTTTAGATCCTCACACATGCATCTGCATGCCCTGCTCTCAAAAAACAACTGCGCAGTAATGGCGCGAAAATGAGGCTCAGTCTAGGAAGGCCCCCTGACTGGAAAAGGTGTCTAACACAGTGCCTGCCGTTTAATAAACGTTCTCCAAGTTTATAAATGCAAATTGTCAGCATAAATATGAATAAAATGCCCAAATCAAGCAATCGATTTAGCCCATAAAAATGTCTACCAGTTTTTTAGCCCATAATAAGCTCTTTATTCTGTTTGTTTGACTAAGAAAATGGCTTACCGGTCCCCATGAGGGGAAATGACAGCCTTCCAGCATTACATCGTCTTGTTAGAAATATGGCTAGTCATACCTTAAGCAGAAAAGTCTGCTAACTGCTTCCCCCAACTGAAGTTACTTCATCTCAACAGTCCTATGTGGAAACAGCAATCGATTTTAGTTACTGTCTGCTAAAATCATCTTCCTCTCACAAACAGAAATCTTCATCCTTTTCTGTTTCAGAGTAAATAGTACATACCAGCACTATTTTAAAATAACAAACACTTGATAGAAGAATAAAAACTACATTTAAACACCAAAAAACTCTTAACCATCTCCGTGGAGATGTTGCCTGTGCAACGGCAAAGAGAATGACTGGGGTGGGCGGAGCCTAGGAGGGACTATATGGCCAGCTTTGCTGGGACTCTTTGCCATTTCCTGTTGGGGAAGAGAATATCCCACAAGTAAGGATGACGCCGTGGACCGGACACACCACTGTTGGAGAAATATATTATATTTGAAGATTG
Source organism: Bombina bombina (assembly GCF_027579735.1). Taxonomy (NCBI): domain Eukaryota; kingdom Metazoa; phylum Chordata; class Amphibia; order Anura; family Bombinatoridae; genus Bombina; species Bombina bombina. The sequence goes on along the minus strand of NC_069500.1, from coordinate 951,875,979 downwards.
GCTGAAGACCAAAGAATCAAAAGACAGAATGCGCTCCGAAGAGGGGAAAGGGGAAAAAAATAAAAAAAGAGGTGGGGGTTAGGGTAATACTAAACCAAAAATACACAGAAAACAGGCAGAGTATCAATAGTTGGCTGCAGCGAAATTTGTTAAAGTCTCTTAAGTCAAATGTAGTGGCAGATAGTGAAAGGTCATCAGGCAGCTCCCCGGGTAAGGTCATGGCTGTCCCTCTTGTAGAAGCTGAAAAAAAAGGCAAAAGCGGATGGTAGTGTGTAGGTGAAGATGAAATACTCACAAATAAGCTGCACCTCTCCAGGTGCTATATACGCCTACTGGGATATTGCAGCCTCCCAGCTCACTGGTCACCGGTCAATCTCCAGGAAGGATTGGTCACTTCCATGTGAACTGGAATATAACAAAACACAACGGACGCCCCAATGGCCTAGCACAGTTGGAATAAGGGGTGATAGTAAATTCCTCAGCAAAATACTCACAAAGAAGGTGCACCAGTTACCAGTCTGCTCTTATAGCACCTGGCAGTGCGCATTTTTTGTTAATATTTTGCTGATATTTTGATTATTTTATTTTATTATTGTGAGTATTTTGCTGAACTTACTATCACCCTTTATTCCAACTGTGCTAGGCCATTGGGCGTACGTTATATTTTGTTATATTCCAGTTCACATGGAAGTAACCGATCCTTCATGGAGATTGAACGGTGACCAGTCAGCTGGGAGGCTGCAATATCCCAGTAGGCGAATATAGCACTTGGAGGTGCAGCTTATTTGTGAGTATTTCAGCTTTACCTACACACTACCATCCGCTGCCACTACTGTGCTAGGCCATTGGGCGCCCCTGTCTTTTGCCCTTTTTTTCAGATCCTTTAGACAAGACCAATTTCTTGTTCCTTCCTGGAATGAAATATAAGCTATTGCAGTTCTGTTGTCGGACAGGATCTTTACCACTCTTCATGCAAGATAGTCCTGAAAAAAGCTGTTTTTTTCCCTGCTTTGTTTGCCATGTGCTGTTGGCAGCCATTTTACTTACTCTTATGGCCGGACTGGTGTACATCATCCGTGTGAGACAGGTTGCAGTCTCAGTATTGTGATGTCATCACTTATTATTTAAAGGGCCTCTGTTCAGTATGCTTTGCCCTTGCGTTGTCTCAGACCTGTTTGTGAGTTCCTGTGTATTACCTGACTGTCTGACATCCCTCCTGGCTCCTGACTCTGCTCGTCTAACTACTCGCTTTGGCTCCTGACTCAGCTTGTCTGACTACCATCTCTGGCTTTGACTCCTGGCTTATTATTTGACTTGTGAACTTTTTATTATTTCTTTGTTATTAATACAGGTGCGATTATTTTTGCACTTCACGTCTCAGTCTGATTCCTGGCACCCTGACAAAAGCAGAGCCAGAAGAATGGCTTTGATCTCCAACGCATTTCATGGTAACGACTGGCATTGATAGTCCTAAGTCTCTTGTGCATAATTCTCCTGACAAAGAGCACCCCAGCCTTGTTTACTGGCATCTGTTTGAAGCAGGATCCAGTCTGGCTCTAGAAAGAATAGCCCTTTGGAAAGATTATTTGTCTTAAACCATCAATGAAGAATTTTCCCTAGCTCCACTTAAAGGAATGTGTGTTTTCTTGAAATTTCTTTAAAAAATATCATTGGAAAGGACACATTTTCCATCCTGCTCATTTCACCACATAGTTTCAGTCATTGATGTACTATGTTACTCGACATTATGGAGGTTCTCAAAATATTTTTCAAAGAACTGAATACAAGATGCTAGCAGAGACACCATCAATTTTAATGTGTTGAATTGGGCAACTAAAAATACCAGCTTTTGTGATGGAAGATTTTTTTTTTTGGAAATGTATAAGCCAACCTTGATCCTGAAGAAACTACATTAGAATTTGTCTGTAAAGTTCCCTGTTCCAGGGAACTTGATATTAGAAGAATGTAATCTAAGTAATGAATTACATATAGTCCCCTGAGACAAAATTCCATCACCAAAGGACCCAAGAGCTTTGTGAAGACACTTGGAGCTGTATAAATGCCAAAGGGTAGCACTGCTAAATGGAAGTGACAGTCTCCAACTGTCAATCTTAAAGGGACAGTAAACACCAGAATTTTTGTTGTTTAAAAGGGTAGATAATCCCTTTATTACCCATTCCCCAATGTTGCATAACCAACACAGTTATTATAATATACTTTTTACCTCTGTGATTACCTTGTATCTATGGCTCTGCAAACTGCCCCCTTATTTCAGTTCTTTTGACAGACTTACATTTTTAGCCAATCAGTCCTAGGAGCTTCACGTGCCTGTGCTCAATGTTAGCTATATGAAACACATGAACTAACACCCTCTAGTGGTGAAAAACTTTCAAAATGCTTTCAGATTAGAGGTGGCCTTCAAGGTCTAAGAAATTAGCATATGAACCTCCTAGATTTAGCTTTCAACTAAGAATACCAAGAGAACAAAGCAAAATTGGTAATAAAAGTAAATTGGAAAGTTGTTTAAAATTACATGCCCTATTTAAATCATGAAAGTTTTTTTTTTACTTGACTGTCCCTTTAAGTACTTTCTCTGGGACTCTGAGCTTGGAATATGAAAATATGCATCTTTGAGATTGACCAAGAGGCATCAGATAGATGACTGAAAGTACAGATTCCATCTTGAAACTTTTAATTTATAGGAATCAATTTGTTTGCAGTTCCTGCATGTCTCAGATTTTAATAAGAGAGGCACACAAGGTTTTCTATTGAACTCCAAAAATCCATTTGAGAATCCATTTGTACTCATTCAAACCATCCTACCATAAATGATTTAAGGAATAGATTTAATCACAAATAGAAGTAAAAAAGGAGAAGAGCAATGGAAGCCAAAAAAGGTATCTATGAAACAGAAAGTGGCTAAATGAATAATCTTCAACCAGACCTCTGTAACGTTTATTAGATGTATTTTATGCTGTGGAATATAATGTTATGATGATCAACAAGGAACATTGGGTTGAAAAACATAATTATACCAAAATGAGTAAGGCATAAACACATTCAACTAATAATATAAGTAAAAAACCAAAATGTATGCTTACCTGATACATTTCTTTATTTCCAGATATGGAGAGTCCACAACATCATTCAATTACTAGTGGGAATATCACTCCTGACCAGCAGGAGGAGGCAAAGAGCACCACAGCAAAGCTGTGTGTCACTCCCCTAACCATAATCCCCAGTCATTCGACCAAAGGGAAATGGAAAAGGAATAACACAAAGGTGTAGAGGTGCCTGAGGTTTAGTCAAAAATAACTGTCTTAATAAAGGGTGGGGTCGTGGACTCTCCATATCTGGAAATAAAGAAATGTATCAGGTAAGCATAAATTTTGTTTTCTTTCCTAACATATGGAGAGTCAACAACGTCATTCAATTACTAGTGGGAACCAATACCCAAGCTAGAGGACACAGAATGAACAGGAAGTGAGAACATGACAGCAGACCTAAACAGAAGGCACCACCGCTTGAAGAACCTTTCTCCCAAAAGAGGCCTCAGCCGAGGCAAAAGTATAAAATTTGTAAAATTTGGAAAATGTATGAAGAGAGGACCAAGTTGCAGCCTTGCAAATCTGTTCCACAGAAGCTTCATTTTTGAAAGCCCAAGAAGAGGAGTCAGCCCTAGTGGAATGAGCTGTAATTCTCTCAGGAGGCTGCTGTCCAGTAGTCTCATAAGCAAAACAAATCATACTTCTCAACCAGAGGGAAAGAGAAGTAGCAGGAGCCTTTTGAACCTAACGATTTCCTGAGAAACAAACAAACAGGGCAGAAGACTGGCGAAAATCCTTAGTCGTCTGTAGGTAGAATTTTAGAGCATGCACAGCATCCAAGTTGTGCAACAGACGTTCTTTATAAGAAAAAGGATTGGGACAGAGAGAAGGAACAACAATTTCCTGATTAATATTTCTATCCGAAACCACTTTAGGAAGAAACCCCAATTTAGTGCAAACAACCACCCTATCCGCAAGAAAGAAACAGCTAGATTACAAGTTTTGTGTTGCGACTTGTAACGCTGAAAATATGGCATTTTCAGCGTTAAAACAGCACCGCCTCTATTACAAGTCTTGTCGGTATAGGTGTACCGCACATTTTTTAGCCTGTACCATAACGTCAGTCCCGCACACGTAAAAATTATGTATTTTAATGGGATTCCCATAGCGCTGCTATTACAGCCTAAAACCACAAGATCCATAACGCCATCTAAAGTCATGAGTTTTACGTTATAAAGCTGTAGCATTAAACTCTTAACTAAACTGCTACAAAGTACACTAACACCCATAAACTACCTATTAACCCCTAAACCGGGGCCCTCCCACATCGCAAACACTATAATAAATTTATTAACCCCTAATCTGCCGCTCCCGATATCGCCGCCACTAAAAAAAATGTATTAACCCCTATTCCGCCACTCCCCGACATCGTCACCACTATACTAAAGTTATTAACCCCTAAAACGCTGCCCTTCCACATCAAAAACACTATTTAAATATTATTAACCCCTAATCTGCTGTCCACCCACACCGCCGCTATAATAAACCTGTTAACCCCTAAACCGCAAGCCCCCACAACAAAATATACTAAAAAAAACTATTAACCCTGTGATGAGAGCAGGATGTGATGTCACTAGTTTGGGGGCGGGGCTTAGGTCCGGTGTCTGTGTCGCAGTTAGTTTAGTACAATCAACCTGACTAGATGTGAATTGCTATGTTCTGTAATAAAATAGAGTTGTACCATCATTGCTGTGTCCTGCATATGTCCTGCATCTCATGACATGGTGTCAGAAGTTCTGGACTGCGCTTCTGTTCCTGATCGATTGCAATGTCAAAGTTTACCCCACCTGAACCTTTTGACTTCTCTCAGCCTGCAGCTTGGCCCACATGGCGTCAGCGGTTTCAGCGCTTCAGGATTGCTTCCAAACTGAACAAGGAGAGTGGTGAAGTAAAAGTTAATTCTCTTTTATACTCTATGGGGAAAGATGTGGAGCCAGTGTTCAATGCTTTTACTTTCCAAGAAGGGGAAGAATTTAACTTTGATATAGTTATGGATAAACTCAGTGCCCACTTTGTGCCCAAAAGAAATGTGATTCATGAGAGAGCTTGTTTTCACAAACGTAATCAGCGTGTGGGAGAATCTGTGGAGTCATTTGTGCGCAGCCTGTATGAATTAGCTGAATTATGTGAGTTTGGTGTTGCTAAAAAAGAGCAAATCAGAGACAGAATAGTTATTGAAATTGCAGATGCTGAAGTCTCCCTGAAGCTGCAGTTAGAGCCTGATTTAACGTTAGATGGGGCTATTAGGATGGCCCGCCAGAGTGAACTGGTGAAAAAGCAAAGTGCTGATCTGAGGTCTGAGAGTATTGTGGATGAAGTGCAACAGTCTAGGAAAACTGCTAGTGAAAGGCACAGTGTGAGTGGTAGATCTAAAGTACTGGAAAGGCCTAGAAGTGGATGGGTGCAACATGGCCGATGCACTCGGTGCTACCGGGCTTATGATCAGAGTGCTATATGCCCGGCCAGAGATAAAAGATGCAGAAAATGCAACAGAATAGGCCATTTTGAAGTGGTGTGTAAAACTGAATACATTAAGGAGATGCAGGTGGACAGTGACCAGGAGGGTCAGGAAGTGTCTTTTGTGGGGTCCGTCGTGGAACGGACAAGCTCAGAGGAAGATTGGAAAGTTACTTTTACTGTAATGGGAGCCAAAGATGATTTTGAGATTGACACAGGAGCAGATATCACTGTAATGTCTTTTGCTAAATTTATGAAACTGCCTCGACAGCCCCAGCTGGCGAAGGTTACTACAAATGTCCATAGTCCTGGTGGCCGCATTGATTGTGTGGGGAAATTCCTTGCCAGCTGTGAGTACAAGTTCACCATGTGGGTGCATGTGATCCGAGGTCAGTCTGTTAACAGTTTATTGAGCAGAAAAGCAGCCTGTGACTTGGGCCTCGTGGCCAGAGTGAATGAGATTTCCGAAGATATGTTTGGCGAGTTGGGCCTACTGAACTGCAAACCTGTCCGTATAGCACTTAAAAGTGACGCAGTCCCATACAGTATTTCTACCCCTCGTAGAATTCCATTCCCGCTCATGCCTCAAGTGGAGAAAGAGCTTATGCGCATGAAGTCTATGGGGGTTATTGAAGAGGTTGTTGAAGCGTCTGATTGGTGTGCCCCTATTGTTCCAGTTGCAAAGAAAAACGGAAAGGTGCGCATCTGTGTGGACCTGAAAAGGTTGAATGAAGCACTGAAGAGAGAGAGATTTGTGCTGCCAACATTAGAAGATATAGCTCCAAAGTTGGCTGGGGCGAAGTTCTTTTCCACATTAGACGCTTCTAGCAGCTTTTGGCAGATCCCCCTGGATCCAAAGTGCCGCAAACTGACTACCTTTATCACACCGGTAGGTCGGTTCTGCTTCTGCAGACTCCCCTTTGGGATATCCTCCGCTCCTGAAATCTTTCAAAGGGAAATGAGTTCTCTCCTGAGTGACCACGTGGGCACAGCGGTCGTCATGGACGACATTCTAGTGTATGGGTCTACAGTGGAGGAGCATGATCAGCGTTTAAGTTGTGTGTTACAGGCTATCAAAGAGTCTGGGCTGAAACTGAATAAAGAAAAATGTCATTTTAGGAAAACTGAATTATGCTACTTTGGGCATATCATCAACGGGGATGGCATCAAGCCAGACCCCGAGAAAATTCGTGCTATTGAACAGATGAAAAGCCCTTCTGATGTACATGAGCTGAGACAGATATTGGGCCTTGTAAATTATGTGGGCAAGTTTCTTCCAGATTTATCAACAGTTTTACACCCTGTCACAGAGTTGCTTAAGAAAGACGTTGCTTGGGTCTGGGGACCTTCACAAGAAAAAGCTTTTCTGCATGCCAAGTCCCTGCTGGGGTCAGCCCCAGTGCTGGGGTTCTATGACTCTTCAAAAAAGACTGTGGTTAGTGCCGATGCAAGCAGTTATGGGTTGGGGGCTGCACTCCTGCAGCTGAATGACAACAAACTACAGCCCATCGCCTACTGTTCCCGCACACTGACGGCTGCGGAGTCAAAATACGCTCAAATTGAGAAAGAGTGCCTGGCTGCAGTTTGGGCCGGTGAGCGCTTTCAACGTTATCTAGTGGGTTTGGAGAAATTTAGTCTGGAAACTGACCACAAACCGCTAGTCCCTCTAATCAATTCTTATGACATTGACAAAACACCCTTGAGATGCCAGAGACTTTTAATGAGACTGCTCATGTTCAATGTTCAGGCAGTGCATGTGCCGGGGAAACAACTGGTTGTGGCAGATACACTATCCAGGCTCCCGCTGGCTGCTGCTGAAGAATCCTCCACAGAATCGGATGTGAAAGTGTATGTTGATTCAGTTCTGGCCTCTAAGTCCATTTCTTCAAGGAAACTGGAAGAGATAAAGAAAGAGACATATTTGGACACAGATCTGCAAGAAGTTATAAAGTACATAAAAGAAGGCTGGCCCGAGAGCCGGGCAGCCTGGATGTCTTTAAGTGCTTACCAGCCAGAGAGGTCGCAGCTCACGGAGCTGGAGGTGTTGGTGCTGTTCCAAGACTGCATTGTAATTCCTGTCAGCATGAGGAAGGAGATGTTAAACAGGATTCACGATGGCCACTTAGGCATTACAAAGTGCAGAGAAAGGGCAGCTACTGCTGTGTGGTGGCCTGGGATCAGCTCCGACATTGCAAATCATGTGTCTAAATGTGCCTTTTGCCGGGAACGCCGGCCTACTCAGAGAAGGGAGCCCTTGATGTCTACTCCGCTGCCTGCGGGGCCGTGGCAGAAAATAGCTGCTGATTTGTGTGAACTGCACGGGAAAAAGTTTCTTGTTGTGATTGACTACTATTCCAGGTATTTGGAAATTGCACCTCTGAATGATATCACAAGTCAGGCTGTTATCATTCGCCTGAAGAGCTTGTTCGCCTGCTGGGGCATTCCAATGGAGCTAGTGAGTGATAATGGTATGCAGTTCACTTCTACAGAGTTCAGTGCTTTCAGCAGGGAGTACGATTTTATACACATTATCCGCAGGCCAACGGAATGGCTGAAAGGGCAGTTCAAACAACAAAATTCATTCTAAAGCAATCTGAGCCGTACCTAGCCCTCTTGTCATACAGGGCGACGCCCATTCAAGCCACCGGGTTTAGCCCGGCACAGCTGATGCTAGGACACCAGATTCGCACAACTTTACCCTCAGTGGGTGTCTTCAAGCCGCCTGGCCCTGTTCCTCAGGACGAAGTCCTTAGGAGGGATGAGGAGGCCAAAAAGGGTTATCGTTTCTTCTACGACAGGAGACATTCGGTCAGGCCTTTACAGGAACTGAAAGTGGGCCAAAGTGTCAGAATTAAACTGGATGATGAGAAGAAATGGAAGACGCCTGCTATGGTAGTGGGTCGCTCTCCAGAACCAAGGTCTTACACAGTCATTATGGAGGGAGGGACGGTTACACGCCGTAACCGAAGACATCTTCAGCCTGTACCTGAGAGTCTGGAACCGGATACCTCAGTACCACCGCCGGTGGGATTCCCTGTTCTAAGAGAGGTGCCTTCCCCTCAGCAAGATCACAGCGGGGATATATCTTTGCCTCCAGCAGACTCTAATTCACCATCTTCTGTATCAGAGGACAGTTAATGCAAAGTTACATCAAGCGGAAGAGTGGTGAAACTTCCGGCCCGATATAGGGACTGACTTTAGCTAGAACAGAGACTGGAAGTATGGGCAGAATAATCCCATGCTCACTGTGGACTAGGGTAGTCTACCCCGATGTCCAAGTCAGGATGTAATTTATTTGTTTATGTTTTCTAACCTATTTGTATATATAATGTTCGAAAAAAAAGTTGTTGTATACTCTGTTTGTATACCTTGTTATTTGTTATATGCAAATGTATGCTTCGCCTTTGAAAAAGGGGAAGATGTGATGAGAGCAGGATGTGATGTCACTAATTTGGGGGAGGGGCTTAGGTCCGGTGTCTGTGTCGCAGTTAGTTTAGTACAATCAGCCTGACTAGATGTGAATTGCTATGCTCTGTAATAAAATAGAGTTGTACCATCATTGCTGTGTCCTGCATATGTCCTGCATCTCATGACAAACCCCTAAACCGAAAGCCCCATAACAAAATAAACTAATTTAAACTAGTAACCCCTAAACCTATCAACCCCCTAACTTTATATTAAAATTACAATTTCCCTTGCTTAAATTAAATTAAAATTTACCTGTCAAATTAAAAAAATATATTTTAAACTAACAATTAAACTATTATAATTATTAAACTAAAATTAAACTACCAATTAAATAAAACTACCAATAAAAAAATCCTAACACTACTCTAACAAACAAATTATCAAAAATAAAAAAAAGAATTAAACCTAATCTAATAGCCCACTCAAAATAAAAAACCCAACCAAAATAAAAAAACCCTAGCCTACAATACACTACCAATGGCCTTAAAAAGGCCTTGTGTGGGGCATTGCCCAAAAAGATATCAGCTTTTAAGGTTTTTTTTTTAGTTTAGGGTCTGGGCGGTAAAAGAGCTAAATGCCTTTTTAAGGGCAATGCACATACAAATGCCATTTTTAGGGTAATGGTTAGATTAGGTTTATTTAGAGTTATGGTTTTTACTTGACAGGGGGTTGTGGGGGTGGTGGGTTTTACTGTTGGGGGGTGTTTGTATTTTTTTTACAGGTAAAAGAGCTGATATCTTTGGGGCAATGCCCCACAAAAGGCCCATTTAAAGGGACACTCAATCAAAATTAAACTTTCATTATTCAGATAGAGAATGCCATTTTAACAACTTTCCAATTTACTTCCAATAACAAAATGTGCACAGTCTTTTTATATTCAAACTTTTTGAGTCACCACCACCTCCTACTGAGCATGTGCAAGAATAAGTGTGTATGCATTTGTGAATGGCTGTCACATGGTACGTGTATGCATTTGTGAATGGCTGATGGCTGCCACATGGTACAGGGGGAGTGGAAAAAGACATAACTTTTAAAATTGTCAGAAAAAAAATCTACTACTCATTTGAAGTTCAGACTAAGTGTTATTGCATTGTCTTGTTATCTTGCATTTGCTGATTATGCAAATCTACTGTGTTGACTGGTCCTTTAAGGGCCATTGGTAGTTTATTGTAGGCTAGGTTTTTTTTTTATTTTGGGTGGGCTTTTTTTATTTTGATAGGGCTATTAGGTTAGGTGTAATTCTTTTTTATTTTTGAAAATTTGTTTGATATTTTGTGTAATGTATATTTTTATTTAGCTTGTTGCGATTTGGGGGGCTGGCGGTTTACGGGTTAATAAATGTAGTATAGTGGCAGTGATTTTGGGAGCAGCAGATTAGGTTTTAATAATTGTATTTATGTGGCGGTGATATCGGGAGCGGCAGATTAGGGGTTAATAACTGTAGGTAGGTGTCAGTGATGTCAGGGGCAGCAGATTAGGGGTGTTTAGATGTAGGGTTTATGTTAGGTTGTTAGGTTTAAAAGGTATTTTAATTTCCCCATAGACATCAATGGGGCTGCGTTACGGAACTTTTGTTTCCGCAATCGCAGGTGTTAGGTTTTTTTTTTTAACTAAAAGCTATATTACTATATAGCATCAATCGGTATCTAAACCGATAAACTAAATGAAGTCGTTATTAAACCTGAGAATATAATGCTTTTATTGGTATGGAATATACAGTAGATACTGTTCTTATATCAAATGTATCAATAAGTATCGATTCTGTAGTCCTCAGAAGTGTATGATGTTATTTGTCAAGATGTATCACAATGTTCATTGAATATTGTAACTTATTTTTGATACTTGGTTTGTATGGTTAAAGAGTTCAATTTCACTAAATTCCAGCGTGAAATACAAATATATGGCGTACAATTAAGTTATGACTAACAGTGGTAAAATGCAATTATATTGCACTGTATAGAAATAATCTTCAGCAAATTAGCCCAAAAGTACCTGGGATTCCAAGTGATTAGTTGTTCCGTGTCTTTTGAGCTAAAATACTCACAGTGCACTGCGGTGTTGTCCCGGAAATGTCTCCGGTTCCCAATCTGATGTACCTTAACAGCCTCTTGTGAACTGATGTCTGTTCCTCCTTGGTAAGACCTGTAGTGACGGTCTGCAAATATTCATGTGGAGTGTTCACTTGTCAGCCTCCGGGCCCTCCTTGGAATGCTTTTTATAGCCTCCGGTTTTTCAGTGGAGCACTCTTAGTCAGCCTCCATTTCCACAGAGCAATGTGTTTTTCTGCTCGCCTTGTAATCCAGTTATCGAGGCTCAGGTTTTGAACCCTTTCTCCAGACCTTCCTGGAGAAAAGACAAAATTCTAAGAATCCTGACCCTACTCCTAGAGTGGCCCTAAGATTCACACCAATAAAGGTATTTACGCCATACCTTATGGTTAATTTTTCAAGTAACAGGCTTGCAAGCCTGGATCATGGTCTCAATGACCGACTCAGAAAATCCATGCTTAGACAGAACTAAGTATTCAATCTTCAAGCAGTCAGCTTCAGAGAAACGAGATTTGGATGGAGGAATGGACCCTAAGTTAGAAGGTCCTTCCTCAGAGGCAACCTCCAAGGTCGCTGAGATGACATCTTCACTAGGTCTGCATACCAGATCCTGCAAGGCCATGTAGGAGCTATTAGAATTACTGAATTACTTATTGATACGATCAATAACTCGTGGCAGGAGTGCAAATGGAGGAAACAGGTATGCTAAAGCGAAATCCCAAGGAACCGCCTGAACATCTATCAGAGCATTCTGAGGATCTCTTGACCTTGAACCATAACTTGGAAGCTTGGCGTTCTGCCAAGATGCCATCAGATCCAATTCCGGCACCCCCCATTTGAGGGTTAACCTGTAGAACACCATTGGATGGAGAGTCCACTCCCCGGGATGAAATGTCTGTCTGCTCAGGAAATTCACTTCCCAGTTGTCCACTCCAGGAATGTGAATGGCAGATAGACAACAATTGTGAGCTTCCACCCACTGAATAATCCATGCCACCTAAGGAACTCCGAGTTTCTCCCTGGTGGTTGATGTAAGTCACTGAGGTGATGTTGTCCGACTGAAACCTGATAAACCAGGCTAAGGACAATTGAGGCCAAGCCATCAGAGCATTGTAAATCACTCTCAATTAACATCTTGTAATGTTACAATGTTTATAGGGAGAGCAGACTCCTCCTGAGTCCATAGTCCCTACGCCTTTAATGAGTCCCAGACTGCTCCCCAGTCTAGCAGGCTGCTGTCCGTGGTCACAATCATCTGGGAACATTTCCGGAAGCATGTGCCCTGAGACAGATAGTCCTGAGAAAGCCACCATGGGAGAGTCTCTTGTCGACTGGTCTACATCTATCCTCTGAGACAGATACGAATGGTCTCCGTTCCAGTGTCTGAGCATGCATAATTGCAGAGCTCTCAAGTGGAATTAAGCAAAGGGAATGATGTCCATGGAAGCCACTATCAGACCAATTACCTCCATTAATTGAGCCACTGATGGCTGAACAGTAGACTGTAGAGAGAGGCAAGAGGAGAGAATTCTGGATTTTCTGACCTCCGTAAGAAAAATGTTCATAGATAGGGAATCTATTATGGTCCTTAAGAAAACCACCCTTGTAGCTGGAACAAGGGAACTCTTTTCCAGATTCACTTTTCAACCCTGTTCCCTTAATGGAACTGGAACAATTATTCCCAGGGAGGAAAGGTCCTGAATGCAGTTCAAGAATGCCTCTCTTTTTACCTGGTCTGCAGATAATCTTGAGAGATGGAATCTTCCCCTGGGAGGGAAAGTTTTGAATTCTATTTTGTAACCCTGAGATACTATGTCCACAGCCCAAGGATCTGGGACATCTTGTCTCAACGCTTGACAAAACAGGGAAAGTCTGACCCCCACTTAATCTGATCCCGTATTGGGGAACGACCCTTCATGTGGACTTAGACTCAGCTGAGGGTTTCTTTGATTGCTTCCCCTTAGTCCAAGACTGATTGGACTTCCAAGAAGACTTGGAATGCTCCTGCTTGGAAGAGGGAGAGAAAGACTTTACAAAAGGAACGAAAATTACTTTGACGTCCTTTGAGTCTGTTCTTGTCTTGCGGTAGAAAAGACCCTTTTCCACCCGTAATATCAGAAATAATTTCTACCAGACCAGGTCCGAACAAGGTCTTACCATTGTAAGGAAGCACCAGAAGCTTGGACTTGGAGGTAACATCAGCTGACCAAGATTTTAGCCACAATGGTCTGCGGGCTAGGACAGTGAAGCAAGACATCTTGGCTCCCAATCTAATAACTTGCATGTTAGCATCAGAAATAAAGGAATTGGCTAGTTTGAGAGCCTTAATCTGATCTTGTATCCCCTCCAACGGAGACTCTACTAAAATTGATTCAGAAAAGGCGTTGCACCAATAAGATACCGCACTTTCTACTGTGGCAATACAAACTGCAAGTTGCCATTGAAGACCTTCATGAACATACATCTTCTTCAAATAAGCTTCCAGCTTTTTGTCCATGGGACAAAGTGTGACACAGAGTGTTTCATGTCCATAATACTAAATAAAAAATTCCCCAAATTGTAGAAATTTTTTAAATACACTGTCACTTTAAGAATTTTTAATATCACAGCCGCTTAACGTTATGCAAAAATTCTTTAAAATAATAAACCAATCAGGCCCCCTACACCTCAGACAGGCTGAGATGCCTTACCGTAACACTTATAGACAATTTGGCTGCCAGAAGTCTCTAAAACAATCGTTTTGACACTGAAGATACTGAAATTCAATAACGGCGCTCCACTCCGTGAATATCCGACAGCAGAGAGAAGTCACATGACCAGTAGAAAGAGGAAACTATGCAGCAAGTTAAAGGCACGCATTTCCATCTGTCTACAACATTGAAGCTAAATTTACACAAATGCTCAAGCAATCTGTCAGTTAGCCTGTTCTAGCTAAGCAAGCAAAGAAAACCAACTGCCAAATTTTAAGTTTATACATAAATCTCTGTATAAAACATAGGCCCCACACACATACTAATAAAATATTTCAACAATATTAGCCCAAAGAGGAAAAACATCCCAATAAAGGGAAGATTAACCCCTAGTCTCAACATACATTTTTCAAAGCTGCACAAGTCTAGTAACCAACTCTGGCTTTCTGTACCATGGGCAGCAATGTGTTAGGAAGCAAAGTAAGGACTACCTCACAACATCCTTACTGCTTAAAAGCCACCACTACTCTACTGAAGAGATTTACATGGACTCAAAATCCTTGCTTGCAGGGAAAAGTACCCGCAAAATGATTTATTTCTTCAGACACCAAACTTCACCTCTTCCATTGACAGAGGCAAAGAGAATGACTGGGGATTGATTATAGGTAGGGGAGTGACACTTAACAGCTTTGCTGTGGTGCTCTTTGCAGCTTCCTGCTGCCCAGGAGTGATATTCCCACTAGTAATTGAAGGACGTTGTGGACTCACCATATCTTAGGAAAGAAAGAATGTAGTTATCCCATATTTAAAATTCAGGAAATGATAGAACATGTGTACAAGAATAATTATCAATCCAAATGCAATATTTTTTTTCCCTTTTTGATTATTACCAAGCATTTTGCTTTTCTCAACACACTGCAAAAAAATCTGTCTGTTCTTCATACTCTTTTTCTCTCATTTCAAAAATTGAAGTTATCCTCTTCATTTTCAGAACCAGTAAAATGGAAGATAATTTACTTAAGATTATAAGATGCAATGAATTTTCATGCATTAACTTGTTCCTCTCTTCTGGGATAGATAGATAGATAGATAGATAGATAGATAGATAGATAGATAGATAGATAGATAGAGATTGATAGAAAGACAGGCAGACAGATAGACAGACAGACAGATTAATAGATAGATAGATAGATAGAAAGATAGATAGATAGATAGATGATAGGTAGACAGATAGACAGATGATAGATAGGTAGATAGATAGATAGATTATAGAAAAAAATGAGATTTAGGCAACACTTGGTAAACTAAGGTACTTAAATAGTTACTCAACAAACTGACAAATCAGCTCACATTGAGAACCCACACATATTAGGCAGAGGTCATTTATGTATCTTCAGAAATCAACAAAATGCTGCTTACAAAATATATAATTAGTGAGTATAAATTGTTGTTAATACTTCCACATAAAATAAATTACTGCAAGAAGGTGCCTTTGTTGACCTAACTGCTCTACCCTCTCATCGCAAATAATATATTTATTCTAAAACTTGTTATTATGATTCAAGAGAATGATGAGTTATATCTCAGTTGTATATTAAAGGTCAAGGCCTTCATATCCATTTACATTATAAACAGCATAAATGACTGCCGCAATAACAAGATTGTGAGAAACATAGGTGAGTAACCTTGACATCCAAAGTTACCACAAGATCTTTCCAAATCCATACTTTATTAATCACATTTGAACAAGTATTTTAGCATAGTTAATAATGTCTATATCAGTAATAGTTGCAGACAAATAAAATGTATCTGCTATTACAGTGATTGCAGAATCAAATCAGTTAACAAGATAATGGGTCACAGAGCCCATTACCTAAATTGAATTTCTAATTTTCTTATTTATACTATTACATACCTATATTTGATAATCTATTTGACATTTTAATATGCTGCAGTTATGACTAATCTGAAGAAACTGATTCTGGCATTGATTAACATTAATATTAGGCAGAGTGATGGCATCATCTGAAAGAAATTAGCATTTGCAAACAAATTGATACACTTGTAATTCACCTGGTGACATTACATTCATTAGTTCCCTCTTGTGATTGGTGGATTCTATAGTGTGTGTTTTTCAAAAGGAAGAAAGTGAAAAACGTTTGGTCCATTCTTAAAATCAACTTTATTCAACATCCTCAAAATAATAAGAACAGTCATAAACAGAGCGAGAAATCAAGTAGCCTGTCTAGATAGACAGAAACTATTAGAAGACAAAGCAGTTTCTGATAGAGGGTCATTCAATGGGGTAATATGTTTTACTAATTGCAGTTCATAGTATAAAGTGTGCAAGATAGTCCGCAAGCACTTCAGCATTCTAGCTGCAGATGATCTCTTGGTTACAACAGTAGAGGGAGGCATAAAATGTGCTTATAGAAAGGCTACATGATTGCTAATTATGTGGCCCCATCTCAGCTTCCAAAAAGAAAAACTACTAATTCTTCCTGGTTACATCATAAGGGGATGTTTAATTCTGGCCGTTCACGCTATAAACCATATGACCTTGTACTTTTAGATCAGCAGTCACTGGAGAAAATTCTCCAACCAAGAGTTGTTTGAATTGCACTTGCACATTTGTAATGTATTTATTTACCTGCACTTCATGTTCCCTGCAATACGTGGGACTTATGACATGAGATGTCAATGCCTGCATTAGGTAGCACCTTTCCACCATTCATGTGGGTAACGCGAAAACCCCTCTAGTGCAACATTTTGTGCAGGTGCAACAAATAAAGAATGATACATTCGCATGGTGTGCCATTGAATATATACCAGTCATAGATAGGGGAGGTGATAGGACGAAGCTCTTTGAAAGGCAGGAAATGTACTGGATTTTCAAATTAAAAACTTGTATCCCTTTAGGGTTAAATTCGGAATACAATTTAATTAATTATTGGCA
The DNA here is from genome assembly GCF_027579735.1 of Bombina bombina. NCBI lineage: Eukaryota > Metazoa > Chordata > Amphibia > Anura > Bombinatoridae > Bombina > Bombina bombina. The sequence continues at coordinate 951,859,253 of NC_069500.1, read as the reverse complement.
GTAAAAGCCGGCCATTAATATTTATATTTGCATATCAGTAATATTTCCTGTATTTTGCAAATTTCAATTTTGATTTCTGTTAAGCTATGGATTATTGTGGCTGGTATTTTAAGGTAGTGTAATATTTACTGCAGTATATACTATAGTCTAATCTATGTATAGTCTTTTCTATACATGTATATACGGTTTAATAGTTGTATTCTTCAAATATTGCTTTTCTGAACTAAGTGAATATGCAATTTGTATCCATATGAAGGGATCACTATAGACCAATAAGGAATAGTTAACTTACAATTTCCATTTTGGTTTGTTGCTGTATATAATATTTTTAAGGTTTCAAATATACAATGCATTTAACAATGTAACATTTTGCGTGTTGTATGATGAGGAAAAATTTCTTGCACTTTAATATTCATCATATTGATATAATGTGTATCTATCTGTATAAATGTGGGTGTTTCTTGTAATTATATTTTTAGCCAATGAATGGCACCATATGTCTTTAAATAGGTACTGTGTGCCAGACATGTCAGGCTATGACTACGGCTCCAGCCGAAATGCGTAAGCCTGTCTGACACACAGCACCCCATTGTTCTTCCTTGCCTTCTTTGTTTTAAGGATTTTGAATAAAGTTGATTTTAAGAATAGACCGATTGTTTTTCACTTTCTTCTGCTGTTGAACTTTGCCTGAGATCGCACCATTTGCTTCAGAGATAGCCGGCCTTCTCCCTATTGGCTCTGTGGCTCACACGTCATCTCCCCCTCGTCACCTGAAGCCGTGACGTATCGCTAGCTGTGTGGTGTGAGAATCAGTGATGGTAGACGGAGTACTCAGAACAGACACTGGAAGTGTATTGAAGCGTTTCCATGAGGAGCCTCAGCAGGAGATGAATTTTTTACTGTGTAATTTTCCGGTCAAGTTAAATGACTACACGCTATGAGAGGGAGGTGGGCTTCTCTAGTTTAAGACTTTGGAATTACCTCAGAGCCATTTGTTTTTAACACAGAGGCAGGCTCTCTTTGTGGAAACTATCTATACACGGACTGTGATTTTTGGGTATTTTTGGTAACTTTTGTATCTTTTTCAAAAGGAAATCATACCAGGGATTGTTCCATATTCTCTGCCTATTTCAGTTCTATATAAAATTTGTTGCCCACATTTTGATAGGGGCATTTTACAAATGGTGCTCATTTATTTAAGTGTTTCATGCAAAAATGTTGTAGTGTTTAAAGCATTTACACTTTAAACTTGATTTCTCTTTTTCACAATACAGTGCTTAATTGCTATGCTTTCTCTTTTATTGTCTCTAATTACTACAGGTTCTAGGGAAACACGTGATTGTACAATTTAAAATAAATGAAGTATTGTTGCTATGGAAAGCTTACATCATGTGAAGGTTCATCTTGCATGAGTTGTTACATAGATTGCAAAACTTACACTACTTTTTTGAAAGGCTTGAGGGAGCTCAGATTTATTTAAAAAACAGCTGTCTGTCAAAGTCAATAGTTGACTTAAAGGGACACTGAACCCAAATTTTCTCTTTCATGATTCAGACAGAGCATGCAATTTTAAGCAACTTTCTAATTTACTCGTATTATCAATTTTTCTTTGTTCTCTTGTTAGCTTTATTTGAAAAAGAAGGCATCTACGCTTTTTTTTGGGTTCAGAACTGTGGACAGCATTTTTTTTATTGGTGGATGAATTTATCCACCAATCAGCAAGAACAACCCAGGTTGTTCACCAAAAATGGGCCGGCATCTAAACTTAAATTCTTGCATTTCAAATAAAGATGCCAAGAGAATGAAGTAAATTTGATAATAGGAGTAAATTAGAAAGTTGCTTAAATTTGCATGCTCTATCTGAATCACAAGTGAAAATTTTTGGGTTCAGTGTCCCTTTAATGACATGACCCTAAATTTTTCTTTTAGGATTCAGATAGAACATGAAATTGTAAAAAGCTCTCTGATTTACTTCTATTATAAAATTTGTCTTTGTTCTCTTGTTTTCAGGGATGTAAGCTCAGGAGCGTGATTAGGTCTGGAGCACTATATGGCAGCAGCTATGCAAGAATTTCCTGCCATGTAGTGCTCCAGACACCTACCTAGTTATCTCTTCAACAAAGAATATCATGGGAACAAAGCAAATTTGCTAAAAGAAGTAGATTGACAACTCTTTTAAAAATGATATGCCCTGTCTGAATCACTAAAAAAAGGGTTTTATACTCTTAGCAGTGACAAGTGCACATCATGTTTAAAAAGAAATTCAAATGAAGAATGCGAACGTAATAACAATGTAATGTGCTTCGAGAGACAAAGCCAATGGGGCCGAATTATCAAACTCCAAATGGAGCTTAATGCCCCTGTTCCCGCGCTAGCCTTCAGGCTCACCGGAAACAGCAGTTATGAAGCAGTGGTCTTTAGACCGCTGCTCCATAACGGGTCCGCCTGCTCTGAGGCTGCGGTCTGCAATACGCCCAATCCTATACGATATGGCTGACTGACACCCCTGCTAGCGGCCGATTGGCCACGAATCTGCAGGGGGCGGCATTGCACAAGCAGTTCACAAGAACTGCTTGTGCAATGATAAATGCTGACAGCGTATGCTCTCTGCATTTATCGCTGTGCGGCAGACATGATACGCTACATTGTACCATGTCCGTTCGCACTATAATAAATCGGCCACTAAGTGTGGATTACAGAGGAGCAGTGATTTTAGCAAAAGGAGATAGCAAATTAAAGTAGTGATCAAAATATGACTATGTTGGGGCGATAAAAACATAGGCTATTTGCAAGCATGTAAAGGTACCTAGCAATGTACCTAAACCCGACTAGAACCATAAGATGAAATTTTACATTTTGTTCCATCACAACATATTGATCACCTTCTTGAATGCTAAATCATTAACAGTGAAAAAAAGCATAAAATAAAAACAAAAGCACAAAAGTAATAAACTAACACCTTTTTCAGTCTTTTGATTTCTGTTCAGATCTGGCATTTAATTGAAAATATGCCTCTCAGCAGTGTAGGAGACTCCCTGAGATTATTCAATGCAGGCCATTATGAATCTAATTGAAAGGATTAACAAAAAAAAAACTGTCTACTTCAATAAAGTCTGCAAGATATATTTTGTTTTAATGTGCATTGCCAACTACAGTAGTTGCAATACAATAACTACGTCTTTGTGGAATAACATTTGTCCAACAAGCAATTGTGTATAAAAATGTATTGCAATATTGTGCGCTGTTCAAATGGTTTAAGAATATCCAACTTTTACTGCTTAAAGGGACATTAAACCCACATTTTTTCTTTCATGATTTAGAAAGAGCATACAATTCTAAACAGCTTTCTAATTGTATTCTCTATCTGAATCATGAAATAATTGTTTTTTGTTTAGTGTCCCTTTAAGTAGCAAATTACTTATTTTCTTTAGAAATGTAGACTTAGGATATTGCTCACTTTTTATTATAATAATAATAATAATAATAATAATAATAATAATAATAGCAACTATTACTACTACCTTTTAGCTATACAGCATTATGATATATGACTTTTAAATAATTAAAACAGATTTAAAAATATTTTTTAAAATATAGCTTTCTTGAGAAATATAAAATATTAATCAATCTTTTACTATTATTACAACGACAACAACAATAATTGCCCTATTATTAATATTATCATCACTAAAAATAATAATATAATATAGCTCTACAGCACCATGATATATGACAATACTAAATTATGGAAAAGCTGACTTTCAAATAAATATATTTATTTTTTTTAAAAGATGCTAATTTCCAAAGAAATATAAGCAAATATTATGAATGCTTCTTGCTTCAGTCTTGTTTATTTAATACTGTTATGAACTTTTAGCTTTATAGGAGAATCATATATTTGACAACAATCAAAAATGGAAATAAATAACTTTCCTCTATTATGTTTTTTTGCTATCAAGCAGATAAAAAGTGCTACTTTGTCCTAGTTTAATTCTTTGTGTGCTTTGTAATACCTGGTAAAACAGCAGTAATGCCAACAAGGTATTACTGACAATGGTTATCTTCATGTCACACCTAAAATTTACCTGCTGAGAATAAATGAAATGTATTTTAGAACAAATCTCCTACATTATACACAGGCTTACTTTTCTCACAAGAGGTTAGCTTTACCAATATAGCATGTAATACACTACTTTTAGCTAATCACAAGGTGTGTAGTATAATGCATGTTAAGGGTCCTTTCAGTCTCATTTTGCTCAGCGTGCTGCACTATAGACAATATTTGAAATACTGTTAGTGTTATTGTACCAGGATGTCCAAGTGTGAAGATGTTTTAGGTCCTTGGTTCTATATATATGAGAAGCATAAAGTATTTACTCTCAAGAGCTTCAATAATTCTTGCGTAGGAATTTTAATAGCTACTAGCATGTATTACCAAATGAAATAAAATCAGCACTGAACTCAAAGATGTTGACGATAATAACAATAACTTGCAATGCACTTTTTAAAGCTGCGTTTAAAGTACTCCACATCAGACATTATTAAATTATTTGCAATTCAAAATGACGAAGTTGCTAAATTTTTTTCTCCCATATCCCAGGGTATAGTAACATTTAAAGCAGTCAGAAACAGCAAAACTGAACAATCGTTCTATTCACAAGGTTAAATCAACTCTGTCCAATGTTTATGTGACATAGTTAAAGTGAAAGATTTGTAAAATCTTTTTTAACCCTGATATCAGTTTTGATAATTGCTATTTAATATAACCTAGATTGTAAGTGGAGTGCTATTTTGCACAACGTTTCTAATGTAAATTGCACACAAATGAAATTGAAAGAATTATTCTGCAATCATCTATGAATTTGGTATTACAAGTTGAAAGTAAAAATATTTTTATTTTTTGCATGAACGCAGAGAAGCAAGTAAAACGTGTTTCCTATTGAGAAACCTACAAGTTACACATGAAAAAAACGCAAATTACAATGGCCCCTTAACAGGTTTATCCCTTACAATACAGGTGTTTGGTTGCATTGATACCGTTGTGAAATGGCAATAGCAATTTACATGTGTGAAATTAACCTTTTCAATTCCAAAACAACCGCAAAATTTGCTAAATGAATTATTTGTAGATCTGATCTGGTGCATTATGGGTATACAGTACATGTGTGTAGGAGGTTTTATTTGCATGCATTATACTGTAAAATTGATAATTATACATTGTTTTCAAATTTCCTTTATTAAAAAAAAAGTGTTTATTTTTTTTTAATTATGCAAGGTTTTGCTCTTAAATAAAAAAAAAAGCAGTGGCTTTTTAAACGGAGGCTTTTAAACTTTTCTCCCTCTGTAAAACGTGTTTTGTAAAATAGTGAGAATTTTACCAATGAAACTAATGAGCTGCTTTATTGTCACAAAACTGTACATTCCCACTCTACAAAACAGGGTTTATTTGCAGCTCATCAGTGGAAAAGATTGCTCACTGGTTTACAAAGACTGCTCCCTTGTATTTTTTATGGGACAGATTATGTCCCATGAACATAAAAGCAAAGAATATTATTTTAAGCACAGGAACATCCATTAAAAAGTATTTAATATATTTAAAATACCCTCTTTCAGATGCAACAAAAGGTGACTTTAGTGCCCCTTTAATTTTATAGTAATGCATTGCAGACCTGTAGCTAAATCTAAACATTTTTCTCCATCCCCTAACATAACTACAAAACTAAGCCACAAGTTCAACTCCTATCCCCTTAATGTTAAACCAAACCCTAACCGTACCCCAACCCTACCCATACACTGCATCAGTAATCTTACCCCTTACCACCCAAACCTTAAAGGGACAGTTTACCTCAAACATTTCTCCCTTTTAAATTGTTCCCAATGACCCATTTTACCTGCTAAATTGTATTAAATTGTTTACTCACAGCTCCTTTACCCTTATTTTGGCATTTAAAATAGCTGTCTTAGCCTGTGGAATCCCAACCTACACTTAAAGTTTCTATACTGGAGTCTAGGCTATTGATAAACCTATATAAACACAGCCAACAGAATAAATTACACTGCCAGTGGGGTGCAGGATAGTTGAGAAATAAAATGTTAATTGTCCATTGATCTTTTGAAGTATTGAGCTTTGGTTTACAAACAGATAAAAGATAAGGAAGTTAGTGTGTGTACACAAAGTGATGACATAATCAGATCTGATATTACCTGCAAGCTCAACCCATTTCAACAGACTGTGGTATAAAAGCAGAAAACCAGCTAATTCATATATCCGAATAAACCTGAAAAAGCAATTTCTCATACATTATATACTCTGCAAAGTCATTGGAAATACATTAAAGGGACACTAAACCCAAACATTTTCTTTCATGATTCAAGTAGAGAATACAATTTTAAACAACATTCCAATGTACTTCTATTATCTAATTTGCTTCATTTTTTTAGATATCCTTTGTGGAGGAACTAGCAATCCACATGGGTGAGTCAATCACATGAGGCATCTATGTGCAGAAACCAATCAGCAGTTGTTGAGCATATCTAGATATGCTGTTCAGGAAAGTATATCAAGAGAGTGAAGCAAATTAGATAATAGAAGTTTATTAGAAAGTTGTTTAAAAATGCATAATCTTTCTAAATCATGAAAGAAAAAATGTGGGTTTCATGTCTCTTTAAGGGAAAAGCAATTTTACGGTGTAATGTCCCTTTAATAAAAAGCAACAATGACACCTGTCTCATTGGCACTATTATAAGCATGCCGTACTGATAAGCTCCATTTTAGTTATACCATTAAAGCATAATAGGAATACTTACATAACTATTACATGCACACTGTGCTAGATACATCCTAAACTAAAATGCTAAACAGTCCTTCCATATTAAAAGAAACTTATTTTCCCATCAAATATTTAATTGTGCATTATGAACCAACTTTGAAATTAACTTTCATTATTTATTTTACCTGCTTTTTTGTAATTTAAAGGGATATAAAGTCAAAATGAAACTTGCATGATTCAGATAGAGCATTTCATTTTAAGGCACATATACATTCACTTCTATTTTAAAATCTACTTTGTTCTCTTGGTATCTTTTGTTAAAAAATATGTAGATATATTACACTACTGGGATTGGTGGCTATACATATTTTCCTCTTGTCATTGGCTGACTAGATGTGTTTAGCAAGCTCACAGTAGTGCATTGCTGCACCTTCAACAAACGAAACCAAGAGAATGAGGCAAATTTGATAACAGAAGTAAAATGGAAGTTATTTAAAATTGCTCTATCTCAAAAATATAATAATTTTTTTTTTTTTTTTTAAATCTGAAAACTGTAGCATGGCTAAAGTGCATTGAGCTTGAGGGCCAGTTATAAAGCAGCAGACTAAAGACCGCTGCTCCATAACCTATCTGCCTGTTCTGAGCAGGCGGACAGACATCTCCGCAATTCAACTAGATCAAGTACGATCGGGTTGATTGACACCCCCTGCTGGCGGCCGATTGTCCGCAAATCTGCAGGGGGTGGCGTTGCACCAGCAACTCACAAGAGCTGCTAGTGCAATGCTGAATACAGAGAGTGTATTGCTCTCCGCATTCAGCGAGGTCTGTCGGACCTGATCCGCACAGTCGGATCAGGTCCAACAGACCTTTGTTAAATAGGCCTCTGTGCATGAACTCCATTTATGTTATTCCTTATTGGCAGGAACAAACAAGATAAGGAAAACAACATTTACAATGCTTTTTAATGGATATGTATGTTGATTTAAAAAAAAAAAAAATGCAAAAGGACAGTTTCAAATGTTTTTACATACACATTTTGGATGCATATCTTTTGCAATACAGTAATTCATTTCTAAAGCATTTCTAAATAAAAAGTATTTTGTTAGTTCAGGGCTACAAAGTAATTAATCCGTTTTAAAAACAGAGACCTAAATTGCAAGTGGAGAACTACAGATAACGTTTGTTGTTGAGATATTTTGCGTTCATTTTTGCAAAATCAATAACGCATGATCGGATATTACAAGTTGTTGGCTAAAAATGTTTAACCAAAGCATTTTAATGCATACCTGATACTTATAAAGCACACTTCATACCTTCAATAGAAAGAGGGATACTTATAAAGCACACTTCATACCTTCAATAGAAAGAGGTAGTAGTGTGGTTACTGCATTGCAACTAATCAGATAAGTGTTGATCTTGTGCGCAATCTGAAATACCAGATATTATGTCTTATCACTTGCTACTGTGCACTTAAAACATGGAAGTGTATACAAAAGAGTTTAACAAAAAAAAGCCATCAGATTTGTGCTTGAGCTGTATCCAACATGAAATTTAGTGTGGGCCCTTATTGAAATCCGTTATCTGAGGGAAATTATGCACCTGCACTGTCCAACATTAATGGTTTATTGTGTATTATATGACCTGATTAATATTAATCATAGACTTGTAATATTCATGCAAAAGTGCATGCAGTATGGATTGAGCGCCAGTTATGTTTATGTACCCATTGTTTGTATTTTTGCACTCGATTTGTAATCTGGCCGATAGGGGGCGAATTGTTTCCACGCAGTAGTTATGAAGCAGCAGTCTAAAGACCGCTGCTCCATAACTGATTCGCTGCCTCTGAGGTTACGGACATCAATCTGCCCAATTCTATACGATCGAGCTGATTGACACATCCTGCTAGCGGCCGACAGGCCGAGAATTTGCAGGGGGCGGCATTGCACAAGCAGTTCTGGTGAACTGCTTGTGCAATGATAAATGCCGACAGCGTATGCTGTTGGCATTTATCGATGTGCGGCGGACATGATACGCTACATTGTATCATGTCCGTCTGCACTTTAATAAATCGTCCCCATAGTGTCATTTACAACTGGAAAAAGAATATCATGAAACATGGGTCTCTAAAAATTTTAGAAAATCAATATTGTGTTCTCAGAGACTACACTTTAACTGCTGAGTATTACTGTCTGAAGAATTTCTTGCATGAAGCTAAAGCAGTTAATTTGGCACTGAAAACGGAATGTCTGCAGCCTAGAACTAGACAGACACTGATAAATCTGGAAGAGAGCAGAACCAAACACTGCAGGAAAATAATATCTTGCTGCTTTGCACAGTGTAATTGAACAATAAAGTTCAGATCTAAAGCTCATGAAAAAAACAAGATGAAGAACTGCCTGCATATTATGTCTGTGCTTGTCCTAGGAAGAGAAATGACATATAACATTTCATATAATATGCTTGTTAAAATGCATGTATTGGCTATACTAGAATATTTTCTGTTATGTCAAATCCGAGATTATGATATCTCTTCATTAACTGATATTTTATTTCTTATGAGGTAACCATCTTTTTTTCCATTTTTATTGCAAATAAATTGAATACAACATTTGAACAGATAACATGATAAAATTATCCTCAATGGAAAGATCTGTTAGATTTGTAAATTGAATCTTGGTAACTTAGTAGACACCAGATGAAGATCACAAATTATTAGATGCTACAACTAAACTCTCCCTATCGCTGTCCAAAAAAGAAATAATACACCAAAAGGGTTAGATTTTTCTTTTCCAAATAAGGAGTGTATATTAGAATATATAACCAATCTGCTTCCATCTTTTCACAAAGTAATTCATCAGTTTTAAAAACATAGACCTAAATTACAAGTGGAGAACTACAGATAACGTTTGTTGTTGAGATATTTTGCGTTCATTCGTGCACAATCAATAACGCATGATCGGATATTACAAGTTGTTGGCTAAAAATGTTTAACCAAAGCATTTTAATGCATACCTGATACTTATAAAGCACACTTCATACCTTCAATAGAAAGAGGTAGTAGTGTGGTAACTGCATTGCAACTAATCAGATAAGTGTTGATCTTGTGCGCAATCTGAAATACCAGATATTATGTCTTATCACTTGCTACTGTGCACTTAAAAACATGGAAGGTGTATACAAAAGAGCTTAACAAAAAAAAGCCATCAGATTTGTGCTTGAGCTTTATCCAACATGAAATTTAGTGTGGGCCCTTATTGAAATCCGTTATCTGAGGGAAATTATGCACCTGCACTGTCCAACATTAATGGTTTATTGTGTATTATATGACCTGATTAATATTAATCATAGACTTGTAATATTCATGCAAAAGTGCATGCAGTATGGATTGAGCGCCAGTTATGTTTATGTACCCATTGTTTGTATTTTTGTGCTCGATTTGTAATCTGGCCCATAGGGGGTGAATTATCAAGCTCCGAATGGAGCTTGATGCCCCTGTTTCCGCGCAGTAGTTATGAAGTAGGGGTCTAAAGACCGCTGCTCCATAACTGATCCGCTGCCTCTGAGGTTGCTACATCGTATCATGTCCACTCGCACATTAATAAATATACCCCTTAATCTTGTTGTGTTTCCTCTGTCACTAATATGTTTGAAATTTATGTTTTCCTTAAAGGAAAGAGCATTATTAAATGTGTTTCCTGTGTAACTAAAGGTTTGATGTATGTTAATGTATGTTAACACTGCTTAAGAATGAATGTTGGGAGTGAAATATTTGAAGTATGCAAAATTTATATGAGTTTGGTGTTTTGTTACAATCGCTGCAAAAGCTGGCTGAGATGCTTGGTTTTTTTTATCTGTGTTCTCGCCTGGTAATTAATTGGCTAAAGTTGTTAACTGTGCCTTCAGCTGCCTTCAACACCGTTTACCACCCACTTCTCCTACAGACCCTTAGCTCTTTTGGCCTCTGTGACACTGCTCTTTCCTGGATTCACTCCTATCTTTCTCACAGATCTTTTTCTGTGTCATTTGCTGGTGACTCCTCCTCTCCAATGCCTCTGTCTGTTGGGGTATCTTAAGGATCTGTTCTGGGTCCTCTACTCTTCTCCATTTATACTTCTTCACTGAGTAAACTTATTAACAGTTATGGCTTCAAATATCACCTCTATGCTGATGACACCCAGATCTACCTCTCCACCCCTGCTCTCTTTCGCTCTGTCCTCTCTCATGTCAGTGACTGCTTATCTGATATTTCTTCCTGTATCACCACCTAAAGATTAACATGTCCAAGACTGAGTTCCTTCTTACCCCCCCCTCAAGTTCTACGCTGACTTCTGACTTCTCTATCCCTGTTGACGGCATCACAATTTTCCCATCGCCCCAAGTCCGCTGCCTTTGAGTTACACTTGACTCAAATCTATCCTTCATCCCCCATATCCAATCGCTTTCTACATCCTGCTGCAAACATATACGCAATATTTCCAAGATTCAACCTTTTCTGTGCGCTAACACCACAAAGCAAATAATCCACTCCCTTGTTATTTTCAGTAACGTGGTTCAATTATTAGACAAAGGCCAAACTTAATAAAGGAATTATTTATTATGCCAAAATATTATGCACAATACATTATTAATAAAAAGTTGTTACAAATAAAATTACACACAGCAAACAGTTATTTAAAATAAAAAGGAGAAAAACAGATTGAATATTTTACTAGTCTCAAGATCTGTGCCAGGGGCTGGCATGAAAGCAATGGTCCTTACCCTGTTTAACAGCTCCCCTTGTAAGAATGACCCTTTCATTGTTAAAACACAAGACCCTTATACCTTTTTTCCATAGATCAGGTTGCCTGACCACACCCTCCTGGGCAGACTAAGAAACCCCCCTGTCTTTAAACACATATATGAATTATACCAATGTCCTTTTATTGACCTCCTCAGGATATGGGGAAGAAGCACTGTGTTGTATCTCTGGAGCTAAAAGCTTGAGTGGCTTTATGACTCAATGCATACACAATAACATTTGGTGGAGTGAGCCTTTGAAACTATTTATGAGGCTCCTGTCACTTCAAAGAAAACACAAACAAGCACAGGACACAATTCCTCTTGAAAAGCAAATAACTGTTTATAGTTCACAAACTAAACAGAATTAACCCCATTAGCAGCTAAGTCCTGACATATTTGTGACACCTCCCCCAATAAGAGACGCAAAAGGGGGTGGCTACAAGCCACTCCCAATGCGTATCAAAGGGATCGTCCCCTTGCGGTGAGAACATATTGCCAGACCGGTTGCACATAGCAGTTTTGCCATCATGATGCCTTCCATTCAAAAATGACACACTATTTGCTCTACCCAGCTGATTTAATATATTGCAGGGCCCCTACCATGCAGCCTGTAGTTTGTTCTGTCTCATGGGCGTGAGTACAAGAACATTTTGCACCATCTCACACACTCCCTCTCTGGCAGTAGAATCCTGCAACTGTTTTTGTGGGAATATGACATATCTGGGTTTTGCAGGTACCTTCCCCAATAAGGCTTGCATCTTATCCCTGAATAGCATATCATCCCCTGTTACAGAGGTGCCTGTGAAGCCTAGGGTCTTTCTACCTATGGTGTGCTCTCTGAACATATTGTGTGCTGTCAGTTGCTGCTTAACTATCCAGGGCTCTTGTCCTCCCACTGGAGTAGAATTCCTGTACTCTTGCACTCTGTTATGGTTGGTAGGAGGTTGACTAACGGCCCCCCTCTTCTCCACTGTGGGTCCTAGCTGCTGAGCCTGCTGGGGGCTCTGATGCTCCACACCTCTCAGTGTATTTGCTGAATTTCACTGTGGGGCTGTGTAAATACACTTCTCTGTACTCCCCCCCCCCTGTGTCTGCAGTCTGTGTCAGTCTCTGTCCCCTAGTCTGTGCAGTCTGTTTATAGGTCACAGCTGAGGTTACTGGGGTCTCTGTCACCCACAATCTCTCACACTCACTCTGGGTGTCCCTCAAAGAGTATCCTGTACCCCCCTCCCCCATACACTCTGGATTCTGTGGCTCTGCTGCTTCTGTTATAGAGGGGGCTACATTCTCCCCCCACTCTCTCTCACAGTCAGTCTGCCACTTTACATCCTCACACAGAAGTTGGGATCCTTCTGACACTGGTGCAGGCAAGCACACATCTTCCTTCTGCCATTTATCCCATATATACTTTCCTTCTACAGGGAACTCAATTAGTCCTGGCAAAGACTGGCACACATCATCCAGCAGCCCAGTCACCCAGTCATTCTCTCCTCTTACAGGTTCACATCTCAGCACAGACACCCCCAGTTCAGGCACAGCACTTTGCACACATGAACTCTGTCCTCTCTCCTGGTCATAATGTCTCTGAGCATTTTCACACACAGCCCTTTTCACATAAGGGTCTACAACTAATGTCACTAGGTCACATGTAGCATTGTCAGGCATATAAAAAGATAACAATCTACCCAGATCAGTACCCAGTAAAACATCATTAGGAATATTTTCAGATGCCCCCACATTTCTTAAACCTCTCCCGGCTCCCCAATCAAGTTATACCCATGCCATAGTCACTGCAAGTTTCATTCCCCCAATCCCTTTAACTGCTACAGTCCTGCCAGGAATAATGTCCTGAGAGCGCACCAGCGCTGGACATACAAGAGTCACTGCTGCGCCTGTGTCCTGAAGCCCAAGTGTTACTTTAGTTCTGATGAGCACAGACTGCAAGTTCTCCTGGTTGCTTTCCTCTGGACGTGTAACAAACAAAACAGATGCTGGTACTTCTGAGGGATGACCCCCTGCAGCTGATTGCTCCAAGTTAATCTTCTCTGGGCAAGTGGAGCTGATGTGACCCACTTTGTTGCAAGCAAAATATCAGTGGGTATCCCCCTGCCCAGATGCAGCACTTGCCCCTCCTTTCCCAGAGGGAACAGACACATGAAACAAAGGCACAGCAGGTTTTGTGAAGGGGGGTCGTGCAGCAGCTCCTTTTCTCCCATTCCCTGGTGACCTGTTGGCTGTGTAACAATCAGCCAGCTCACCAGCTTTCAATGCTTTTATGGGTTTACGGTCCAAAACCCATTCTTGAACTTCTGCTGGGCACAGCTGCATAAATTGCTCCTTCACAATCAAATATTACAGCTCTTCTATAGTGGCAACCTTTAGCCCTCTGACCCACTGTTTAAACGCTGTCATCAAGTTCCAAACAGCTGCAACATAGCTCTCTGACGTACCTTTCTGCAGAGAACGGAATTTCTTCCTGTACACCTTAGGAGTAAGATTATACCTCCTCTGCAGTGCAGCTTTAATGGAATCATAGTCCTGATCAAACTCTGGGGGTAGGTCAGCAAAAGCCTCCAGTGCAGGACCTTACAGACCAAGGGGGTAAGGTAGTTGGCCCACTGTTCCCTTGGCAACTGGAACTGTCTGCAAACTTTCTCAAAGCTACTCAGGAATACATCCACATCTACATCTTTCTCCAGAGTGGGAAAATTCTCTGCACGCACTCTGGGAACAGGTGGGTCTCTAGGTTCACTAACAACAGGTGAGACCATCCCTCTCTCCAACCGTACAAGCTGTAGCTGATACTCTCTCTCTCAGCCTGTCTTTCAGCTGCCAGATACTCTCTCTCAGCTTCCCTAGCCGCCTTTCTTTCAGATGCTTCCACTGCCGCCTGTCTCTCAGCTGCTTCCACAGTCGCCTGTCTCTCATTAAATTTTGTAATCAGTTCCATGCGCAAACTTGCATCCACTGAGCCCATATGTTTCAGAACAGTTTGTAAATAACAGTCCAATGGATCCCCAGATCCTGATGAATCACTGCCCACAGCTGCAGACATCTCTCCTGAGACTTCAACTGGTGTGGTTTGGCTGTTAGCATATTCAAACAAAGCTTGTATTAGTCCATCTTTGTTCTTTCCACGGGTTGGAATATCACGCTCCTGGCATAACAGTGCCAACACTTCTTTAGTCTGCTCCTTATACGTCTCCATAGTAAAAATAAAAATAGAAAAGAAAAACAGAGAATAGGGAAGGGGATTGTGTGCAATGTGTGAATATATAATGCACTGAGTTTTAGCCTTTGGAAATTGTGAGTTACAATTTCTTTTTAGTACTGGGATTTTCACACTAGCAAATCCACAAGCACTAAAATCTAATAATAAAAATGATCTACACCACTGCCCACCAATTTGTGACGAACCAAGGTTATCCAACCCTATGCCAGTCACTTGTTTTGGCACAGAAAGGGTTATCAGACCCCTTCTACTCTCACTAATAGGTCACAATCTAGCCACACCAGACCAGCTTGTGATTTAGTTCCATGGGTGCAAGGGCTAACAACACTTCCTAGTCTGTACTAGATGTAAAAGAAATGCCCAAAACTCCCCTTTAATGCCACCCACACTAAACTAACAACCATATAGCTCCAAAACTGCCACAACTTAAAATTTATTAAAGGGAAAATCCTAAGGAAAAACCCAGACTTACACATTAACTCTCTGAGTACAATTTAGCAGAAAATAACCTAAATTATACAGTTCTAATATTCCAGTCTATTTCAGTAACGTGGTTCAATTATTAGACAAAGGCCAAACTTAAAAAAAAGAAATTATTTATTATGCCAAAAATATTATGCACAATGCATTATTAATAAAAAAAAACTGTTACAAATAAAATTACACACAGCAGACAGTTATTTAAAATAAAAAAAGGAGAAAAACAGATTGAATACTTTACTAGTCTCAAGATCTGTGCCAGGTGCTGGCATGAAAGCAATGGTTTTTATCCTGTAAAACAGCTCCCATTGTAAGAATGACCCTTTCATTGTTAAAACACAAGACCCTTATACCTTTTTTCCATAGATCAGGTTGCCTGACCACACCCTCCTGGGCGGGCTAAGAAATCCCCCTGTCTTTAAACAAATATATGAATTATACCAATGTCCTTTTATTGACCTCCTCAGGATATGGGGAAGAAGCACTGTGTTGTATCTCTGGAGCTAAAAGCTTGAGTGGCTTTATGACTCAATGCATACACAATAACATTTGGTGGAGTGAGCCTTAGAAACTATTTATGAGGCTTCTGTCACTTCAAAGAAAACACAAACAAACACAGGACACATTTCCTCTTGAAAAGCAAATAACTGTTTATAGTTCACAAACTAAACAGAATTAACCCCTTAGAAGCTAAGTCCTGACATATTTGTGACAATACCCAAATGTTTAAACACTTGAGGGTGATGCAGTAGAGCTGTAAAAAGCTGACTTAAAAATATCACCTGAATATCTTTACGTAAAAAATAAAGATATTTTACCTCACACCCCAATGTAAAGGACTTTAAGCAGCCAATCAGTATGAGTGTCCCAGGACTTGCAAGGGAACATGCCTCATGCACACATGGTATTTCCATATTCAGTTTAAGGAAGTTTACTATGAAATCTCATAAGATCACAGTAAAACAGTTCATGACCTCAGCACTGCTGATGCTGATTGGATGCTGTTCCTGTCCTTTACAGAACACTTACTCTGGTGAGCTGAGGAAATGTTGATGTAAAATATCTTCAATTTTTACATAGAGATGTTCAGGTAAGTTTCAAGTAATTTAGCATATTAGTATTATGTCCCTCAAAATATAATTTTATAGACCTTTAAAATAAAAAACTTGTAAAACAATTTTTTTATCATAAAAATACAGTTTAAAAGTTAAAACATAAGATTTGTAAAATAATTAAAAAAAGAAATGTTTAGAATTGCACATCTTTTTGTTAATAAGTATGAAAGATTTTAAATGGATATATTTTTTTTTTTCAGAAAAAGAGACATATTCCATGAGAAGTGAAAGAAGCAATTGCATGATGCATTGGGTATTTTTTTCAGGAGGTTTTTTTTCTCCCTGAAAAAGATCCTATTTATATATTTGAAAATATTGATTGTTGTGGCTATATGTTGTATAGAATAATAATGTCAAAAAATCAATTATACTCAACGCAACATGATTTAAAAATAGATGTTTACTATATGTTTACAGATTTCCTAATACCAAACATTACTGGAACATACACAAATGTTTTGTTTTTTTTCTGTGCAATTTAGAAAATAGCAAGTAAGTCCAAAACAATTAAAGAAAACAATAAATATACACCCTGCTGATTTATAGCTCTGCAAATTACATTAATAAAACATACCAGTAGCCCACTGAGTTAACAGAATAATGAAATTTTAGCAGTGGGGATTATATTGTGCATTACAGGCAATGGAAGCTTATTACTTATGTACCCAGCCATCCCAAGGAAATACTTATAAACATATTGCCTCTAACCAACTCAGGGGCCAATTAAATGTTCACTTATATTTTTCAAGGCAATTTAAACACAGAGCTTAGGTGACAAATAAAATACAATGTTCTCTAATAATTGCAGGAAACAAAGATGTGTGACAGCACATTGGCATACAAACTGATTATTCTATAACTGTTTTTGTAGAAATATCTAAAATGCATGCTTGTTAAAGTATTTTACTGGCAATTTAGTGAATAATATCAAAAGTAATCACCACTATAAATTAGAGAACACTAAGGCATGGAAAGAACAGCTCCCAATTTATCATAGATAGACACTGACATTGATTCCCTTATAAAGTTCAATAGCACAACCCACATTAATGGCTTATTGAAAATAGTAAACCTTCCATCCCACATTAATGACGTCATGAAAATGGTAACTCTTCCAACCCACATTAATGAATTCATGAAAATGGTAACCCTTCCACCATAACCAACATAAATGACTTCCTCAAAAACTTAAACCCACAACCCAAAATGGTTAGGCTTAAACACTTATAAACATTATTAGAATGCATATATAAATAGAAGCAAAAGAAAAATGCAACAAATTAACAGTAAATAAAATTGGGTTTAACAGGACATGATATATGACCCTATTACAATATATTTTTTCTATATAAAAAGAAAAAAACTTTTCAACTAATTAAACTATTATTATTAAAATATAAAAAAATGTGAAGACATCCACTTTGGCTGAGAATTAGATAGGAGAGATGAAATATACAAATTAAATAAGCAAATCAAGGAAATACCTGATATGTTTCAATATGTTTGGGGACTGCATGGAGACAAGAGCAGAGTTGGAAGACGGTATACTAGGAAAGAAGACCACTATCACCTTTGGTAATTAATGGTATTCTACTCACTTATGTAATCAAAGCTCCAACATTAATAAATCTCTAACAAATAGGTTACCAATATTGAGTATAATTTGAATATTCAGAAATGATTTAATTTCATGGGACAAAATTATTTTGTAATGGTTTTACCCTTTTGGATAAGTTATATCTTCTGATTATATAATTATATGCACTCACTTCTAAACAAACAGGGGCCCGGGGTGCATTCCAAATAGACTTTTATATAAATCCAGCAGTGAAGCACTCGCCAGGAAATGCTACATTTTTATTACACAAATACACTTTTGAAACCATGTCATTATTAAAGGTACATGAAACCCATTTTTTTTATTTCATGATTTAGAAAGAGCATGTCATTTTAAACAACTTTCTAATTTATTTCTATGATATAACTTTCTTTATTCTCTTGATATACTTCGCTGGAAAGCATATCTAGATAGGCTTAGTAGCTGCTGCACATAGATGCCTCGTGTGATTGGCTCACCATGTGCATTGCTATTTCTTCAACAAAGGATGTCTGAAGAATTAAGCAAATTAGATGATAGAAGTAAATTGGAATGTTGTTTAAAATTGTATTCTCCAATTGAATCATGAAAGAAATTGTTTGTGTTTAGTGTCCCTTTAAGCTCAAATCAAAATGATATGTGTGTGTGTATATATATGTGTATATATATATATATATATATATATATATATACATATATATATATATATATATATATATATATATATTGCATTAGAAATGTATCATAAGATGGATTTATATGGTTCCAACATCGGAAACCTGTCCGTCTGTCTTTGCAGAGAGCAGGTAGCATTTGTAGCATGCTGAATATCCACTGCCCGCAGTTATCATTGGACATGAAAATGATTGTGCAGCACTGCACCCTGCACAACAGTACATTAAAGGGACAGTCAACACCAGAATTGTTGTTGTTTCAAAAGATAGATAATCCCTTTATCACCCATTCCCCAGTTTTGCATAACCAACACAGTTATAATAATACACATTTTATCTCTGTAATTATCTTGTATTTAAGCCTCTGCAGACTGCCCCCTTATTTCAGTTCATTTGACAGACTTCCATTTTAGCCAATCAGTGCTCACTCCTTGGTAAATTCACGTACGTGAGCTCAATGTTATCTATGGGAAACACATAAACTAATGTCCTCTAGTGGTGAAAAAACTGTCAAAATACATTTTAGATTAGAGGCGGCCTTCAAAGTCTAAGAAATTAGCATATGAACCTCCTAGATTTAGCTTTCAACTAAGAATACCAAGAGAACAAAGCAAAATTGGTGATGAAAGTAAATTGGAAAGTTGTTTAAAATTACATGCCCTATTTTAATCATGATTTTTTTTTTGTATTGACTGTCCCTTTAAGTGAGAAAATAAACCCATGATATAGAGGGAAGTAAGAGGGAAGTAAGGGGTTATAGAGATAAAGTCAAAATTAGCTGGCTTGCCATGAACGAGAGAAATCTCAATGTATCTTTCCTGGTAAAATATTTTATAAATAAATAAATAAATAAAAATAAATAAATGTCTGTAAGGTCTAGGGCTCCAACCACAGCCATATTTTCCTGGATAGCTATGAGTTACAACTGTTACAGGGTGTGCAGAGAGGACATGAATAGTGCTATTCAACAGTACTAGTCATCTGCTGTCAAGCAGCACTATCTCTATTCCTGCAACATTTGTGACTCAAAATAAACACAAAACAGAGGGGCGCCTCATGTTTAGATCAAAAATGCCACCAGCAAAAAAAAATCCATAGATGCCAAATGGGTACTCACATGTAGCAATACCACCCTTATGTGCTGGTAGTTGCAGGCTGATAACTCAGCTAACACTTGTCCTGTCTTCAGACTGGAAAATAGGATGCAAGTTCCAAGAACAGTAGGCCCCAGCATGCAGTCCCAACAGAAAATGCCTGATGAAACGGCGATTTTTTAGAAGCCGAGAAATGCGTTGCATACAGGGTGCTATATGTCTATGCCCCCTCCACTTATTGCTTGATGTTTTTAATGTGATTTTTAAATAAACCATTTTTAACAAAAGCTAAGTGCAAGCACCTTATTATCTATTGGGACTGCATCCTGGGCCCACTGTTCTTGGAACTCACATCCTGTTTTGAAGTCTGAAGCCAGGACAAGGGTTAGCTAATACACCATGAGTTATCAGCCTGCAACTACCAGCACATAAGGGTGGTATTGCTACATGTGAGTACCCATTTGACATCTATGGATGTTTTTTTGCTGGTGGCATTTTTGATCTACACATGAGGTGCTCCTCTGTTTTGTGTTTATTTCTAGTGCCTGATCTGGATTGATCTGAGAGGAGGAGAGCAGCCATCCATCCTGTGCCTTCTGTTTGGATACCATACACGTTTGTGGACAGTGCATAGCACTACCCCCCCTTTTTGGGACTTTTTATTACTCTACTATTATTATCAATTTTGTATCTGATTGCATTATATATGATATTGTGATGCTGTATACCTAACTGTTGTATCTTTATTGCAGCTTGTTTGTTGTACGGGCTTCAGTCCACTATTCTGTTTTTTGTCAGAGAGCGCCCCCTCTCATTTCTGGTTATATTTAATATTTGTGACTCATAGCTGTTGAGGATATATGACTGAGGTGTTATCAAGGGATAGCTCAAACATAGCACTGCCTGGGTCCAAGAATGAAATTACCCCTCCTCAACTCTACATCCACTAAAATGTAAATCCAATCATAGCCTGCAATCTCGAAGATTTAAATTAAACAGATTACAGTTTCACGTGAGATTATTCTGATACATAGTAGATGAACCTAATATGAAACTAATTTCTCTTTAAAAAAAATTATCAGTTAGAATATGCTCTCTCTCTAAGTGACACGTCCTATCATATGCTGCCTGGGACTTGTGGTTCCACAAGGTCCAATTATAGAGTTGGCCCTGTTGGTAACCCTAGCAATTTCTCATGATGAATTCATAAAGAAGAAATTCCAGTAAAAACTCAAAAGCTTACTGGGAAGTTCCCTCTATTTCTGAAGTGTTAATGATAATTAGCACTTGATCCCTTTCATAGGAAAAAGTATATTTTGCAGTGCTGGCCAAGATCTAGGCATTCCTTGTGCATCCTACTTCACACTTTAGCACAAGAAAATCTCATGATTTAACACAATTTCAAAGTTTGTAAGGTTGGCTCAAATAAGCATTCTAATTGCGTCCAACCAGGAGAAAAGTGCTATAAAACATTATTATTATTATTATTATTATTATTAATAATAATAATACTAATATAAACAATGGTTTGCTTTTAAATCAAGTAGAATATTGCATTTAAAATACAGGTGATATCACCATTTTTCAAATATTATTGTTAAAGATATCATGTCTAGCTAGAGTATTTAAAATAATAGGGATGTGTATTTGTCTCATTCATTATTAAACAAATGCCCAATATGAGTGCTGCTAGCGGCATTTGTCTCTTTTCAGAGACGGATTTCTTCTTGTAAAAGAGCAAAACACTAAGATGTGTGCAAATTCTTCTATGTGAAGAATATTGGAATGTAAAATATTCATAATTCATATCGAATTTAGGTAGAGAGCGGGGGGGGGGGGCATGATCAGCTCTGAAAGTGCCCCCCCCCCATAATGGCAGAAGGTTGACACCCCAGTTATGGCATTCAGCAAATGAGGACAATGTGTCTTCATCAGCAATTAACTGGTTAAATTAGAGTTAAATATAAGAAATGCATGCTTGTGTATTCTCATACTGTATAACTTAAAATGAAACGTATATGGCTCAAGAGAGAGAATGCAATTTTAAGAGATTTTTAATTCTACTTCTATAATAAAATATGTTTCCTTCTCTTGGTATCCTTTCGATGAATCTAAATAGGTTCAGGAGCAGCAATACATTACTGAGAACAAGTTTGTGATTGGTGGCTACACATACATGAATGTTGGTGAGTAATGTATATTATGTAAGATTTGTCTCAGGATGGGGGCAACCCCGAAACATTACAGTTATTAAAGAGTATTAATGTTTAAAGACCCGGAGAGTGCCTTCCTATTTTTGCTGTATATATATATATATGTATATATATGTTTTAGGCTGTTTTTGAGCCACAATATTTTTTGGTAAGGGCATTATTGTGACTTTTTTTTTTTAAGGAATTCTTCACCAGGATTTGCATGTGTGTGTATATATATATATATATATATATATATATATATATATACACTGTCACATAAATACATGCATACTCATTTCTACTCCTGCCTTTCTGAGCAGCCGCAGTGTATAAATATAGATATGCATCAAAAATAGGAATCAGTACAACATTTAGCTAACTACATCAGAATAGTTGTTCTCCCATATACAATATTGTAACATTGCCAATTTGTATTGAAAAGTATTTATTGCTTATCTGAGAGCCCATACCATATATTTATATATATATATATATATATATATATATACATACACACACACACACACACACACTATTATCTCTGTTGTATGAGCACATATGTACAGTTACTTGCTATCTAATAACTGGGCAAGTACCCAATAGCAGCATTAACAGGATATAAAAAAAAGAGATCAAATTGTCAATATATATATATATATTAAGATGTATCAGACATTATAAAGGGAGCTCCCAGCTGTAAAATAAATATTGGTAGATATCATAACTAAAAAAGGGAAATACATCATATTGAGAACATTGAAGTGTGTTCAAGCATTGCTCACTTATTAGACACTATTATCTCAGTGTGACAGTCACAGTGCCGCACCGGCTACACTCACTGCCGCCGTTGGCTTGGCCCCACACACTCACTCATACACCACGTGAAAACCCCGGCTGGGCCGTGCACATTCTGCCCTCGCCTTCCCCAGACCCCTGCCCTCACTCAGTCAGACCCCCGCCCGCCCTGCGACCCTCCTACCTCTTCACTAGACTTCAGTATGACTTCAGTATGTACCGGTCTGGGTGTGAATCTTACGTGGCTGAGCTCATTTCAGTGACAGTTAGTTGCGCAGTACCATTCACCCACAGACCGCACAATTTCACTCTCAGACTCCCCACTGCATTGTGCACAGTCTCATATAGGCGGCTTAGCCTCACAGCACACCCACATAACAATGTAGGAGGAAGTTGCACCCACTCTAGGCTCCCCCACTGCTGCTTACACACAAGCACCTGCCCTGACAGGGCTAACATTACATTTTTTTAAAGCCTGGACAGTGGTCACTTATTCAGTGCAGCGGCCAAGTGCCACCCCCCAAAATCTGTCGCCCAAGGCACTGGACTTGTTGGCCTATGCATAAATATGCCCCTGTATAGTCCAAAGTATCCCACATACACACAGCCAGCCACATTGGATGCAACACTCACTGGATTTATGGAAAATTCTTTATTATAGCACTTTTATAGTATGTATAGAACATATTGTATTTTTTCCCCATATAAAAACATGGTAAAAAAACAACATTTAATGAATTATCTGAATTCTAAAGCTTGAACCTAATCTGGGTGTGCCAGGGATGCATATGTAAGGTAGAAGAAAACAGCAGATAAGATCTTAATACTCAAACACCAGACACTTCGAGCAGTGCCAATTTAAAGGCAGGTTTATTAGTTTCAGTCCCACTTGTGTCACCATATATTTATGTATAAATAAAAAGCAGAAGAAGCACAAAATGAATGCACAGATCAGTGATTTGTCATTATAATACTAAATAACTAAGTGTCAAAATGTGTTCAGCTTTTGTAATTGGAACATTATTTTTTAATCATACATTTAAATTTATGTGCATTTGTTTGCAAACAAATGGTAACATTAAAGGCAAACTTAAGCTTACATATAGAACATACAATTTGAAACAATTTTCCTATATACTTCTGTTATCTAATTTGCATCATTCTCTTGTTATCCTTTACTAAAAAGCTGCTAATTGGATACTGTACATATATGCCTCTTGTTGTTTGCTCACTGGATGTGTTCAGCTCAGTGATGTCGTGAATAGTTCGCCGGCGAATAGTTCCCGGGGAACATAGCATGTTTGCGTTCTCTGCGGCGGGCAAACATATGTTCGATCCGCCCCCTATTCGTCATCATTGAGTAATACTTTGACCCTGTACCTCACAGTCAGCAGGCACATTCCAGCCAATCAGCAGCAGACCCTCCCTCCCAGACCCTCCTACCTCCTGGACAGCATCCATTTTAGATTCATTCGGAAGCTGCATTGTTAGTGAGAGGAGGGACAGTGTAGCTGCTGCTGATGTAGGGAAATCTATAGCTAGGCTAGTGTATTCAGTGTCCACTACAGTCCTGAAGGACTCATCTGATCTCTGCTGTAAGGACAGCACCCCAAAAAGCCCTTTTTAGGGCTGCTTTTCTTTTTTTCCTGTGTAATCTAATTGCAGTTGCCTGCCTGCCAGCATGTGTGTCAGGCTCACAGCGTATACTGTGCCCACTTGCCCAGTGCCACCACTCATATCTGGTGTAACATTAGTGTAAATTAAAAAAAAAAAAAACTTTTTTGACTGTGAAACATCAGTCTGCTTGTGTAATCTAATTGCAGTTGTCTGCCTGCCAGTGTGTGTGCCAGGCTCACAGCGTATACTGTGCCCACTTGCCCAGTGCCACCACTCATATCTGGTGTAACAGTAGTGTAAATTTAAAAAAATAAAAACTTTTTTGACTGAAACATCAGTCTGCTTGTGTAATCTAATTGCAGTTGCCTGCCTGCCAGCGTGTGTGTCAGGCTCACAGCGTATACTGTGCCCACTTGCCCAGTGCCACCTCTCATATCTGGTGTAACAGTAGTGTAAATTTAAAAAAAAAAACTTTTTTGACTGTGAAACATCAGTCTGCTTGTGTAATCTAATTGCAGTTGGCTGCCTGCCTGCCTGCCAGCGTGTGTGTCAGGCTAACAGCGTATACTGTGCCCACTTGCCCAGTGGCACCACTCATATCTTGTTTAATAGTAGTGTAAGTGTACATTTACAAAAAAAAACCTTTTTTGACTGTGAAACATCAGTCTGCTTTTTTGTGTCAGGCTCACAGCGTATACTGTGCCCACTTGCCCAGTGGCACCACTCATATCTTGTTTAATAGTAGTGTACGTGTACATTTAAAAAAAAAAAAAAAAACTTTTTGGACTGTGAAACATCAGTCTGCTTTTAAACGGGGAGTTTGGTCTGTCACTGTGAAGCGGGCGTAACCCTTACACTACCTGATCGATACAACATCATACCTGATGTTTTAAAGCACTTTATTCCAAATAATTTAGGAATGTTAGGTGATTTATGCCCTTTATGGATTAAAACCAGACTCTGCATCAACTATGTAATTTTCCGTGGGAGTTTTGCCATGGATCCCCCTCCGGCATGCCACAGTCCAGGTGTTAGTCCCCTTGAAACAACTTTTCCATCACTATTGTGGCCAGAAAGAGTCCCTGTGGGTTTTAAAATTTGCCTGCCTATTGAAGTCAATGGCGGTTTGTCTGGTTCGCCCATTTGCAAACTTTTGCGGAAGTTCGCGTTCGCAGTCCGCAAACGCAAAATTTTATATTCGTGACATCCCTAGTTCAGCTAGCTTCCAGTAGTGAATTGATACTCCTTCAACAAAGAATACCTAAAGAATTAATCAAATTTGACAATAGAAGTAAATTAGAAAGTAGTTTATTTATGCAGTTAAAGGGATATGAAACCCATTTTTTTCTTTCCTGATTCAGATAGAGCATGCAATTCTATGGAACTTTCTAATTTACTCCTATTATCAATTTTTCTTAATTATCTTGGTATGCTTTGTTAAATGTGCAGCAACGCACTACTGGTTCCTGACTTAACACATGGGTGAGCCAATGACAATAGGTATATATCTGCTGCCACCAATCAGCAGCTAGAACCTAGGTTCTTTGCTGCGCCTGAGCTTTCCTAGATAAACTTTTCAGCAAAGGATAACAAGAGAAGGAAGCAAATTAAGTAATAGAAGTGTATTGGAAAGTTATTTAAAATTGTATTTTCTATATGAATCATGAAAGAAAAAATTTGGGTTTCATGTCCCTTTAAAACTGTTAATTTAAAGGTGGGAAAAGCTTTTCTGTAGGTGAAATAGACTTCACAGTTACACTATTTTGAAAAAAAAAATATTATTTTCAGTTCATTGATTCAACAGTCAGCCAATAAGTTTGTTTCACTTTTTTCCTTGGCCAATCATGATCCTCATTAAGAATGGACAAAAAAAGGTAAATGTCAGTTTTCTATTACTTAAAGGGACACAAAATCCCAATAGTTTTTTTGTTCTTTTTGTTTTTTTTAAGATGGATCATACAATTTTAAACAATTACTTCTGTTATCTAATTTGCTTAGTTCTCTTGGTATTCTTTATTGAAAAGCATACCTAGGTAGGCTCAGGAGCTGGGAGACAGATGCTGATTAGTAGCTGCACATATATACCTCTTGTCATTGGCTTACTAATGTGTTCAGCTAGGTCCAAGTAGTGCATTGATGTTCCTTCAATAAAGAATAACAAGAGAATGAAGCACAATTAATAAAATAATTAATTTGGATAGTTATTTAAAATTGAATGTTCTATCTGAATAAGGAAAGTAAATGTTTGGGTTTCATGTCCCTTTAACACTTAGTCAGCTTGGAGAGGGAAGAAGAGTGAAAAAAAATATTTGTGAGGATCCCATGAACAAATCTCAGTCAAAATAGCAAATGTCTTTTTGCGACCAAAAAGTTGTCCAAAAATGTTTCTGTCCATGACAAGTATTTATAAATCAGATTTTGTTCTTAGCTGTGCAGTGATTAGGAGTTAAGGCACACGGAACTCTGAGGAGCTGAAAGCCACAAGCCTACCTGTATTGTTGATGCTGACGAACATTCCTGCTATTTAAGGGGTTAATTATGCGCTCTTGCTGTGTCCTGTTGATATTGGTCTAGGATTCTGCTAGATATAATTTTTTATTGGAATGACATATACTTTAACCCCTTGAGTGCTAATGATGGCTCTGAGCCGTCACAGAGTTTCCCACTCTGGTGCTAATGACGGCTCAGAGCCGTCACTAGCACTCTCCCAACTTGAGGGAGATCTGGGGGCTCCCACCCACTCCTACCCCGGAGATCGTGCCTGTAAAGTGACAGGCATCGCCGGCGCTTCCAGTTTTGCGTGGTGACGTCATGCGCAATAACGTGATGACGTCACTGCGCAACTTTATTTATACTTAACAATGTTAAGTATAGGAGCAGGGGGCATGCTGTATCTCAGGCATCTAAGCAGCTACAGACCCCCAAGACCCACCATTGGAAAGGTAATCGCCCAACCTTTCCAATAGTGTAAGTCTTGGGTCTGAAAAAAAATAAAAAAAATAAAAATAACATTAAAAAAATCTTAGCACCCAGGTGGGAAAGTGCTTAGCACTCTTAAAGGGACATGAAACCCACATTTCTTCTTTCATGATTCAGATAGAGAATACCATTTCTAACAACTTTCCAATTTACTTCTATTATTTAATTTGCTTCCTTCTCTTGTTATCCTTTGCTGAAAAGTTTATCTAGGCAAGCTCAGGAGCAGCAGAGAACCTAGGTTCTAGATGTTGATTGGTGGATGCATATATATATTGATTGCGATTGGCTCACCCATGTGTACATTAGAAAGTTGTTTAAAATGGTATTCTCTATCTGAATCATGATAGAAACAAATGTGGGTTTAATGTCCCTTTAAGCCTATATCATGTTTCTTAATGCTCCTTTAAAACAAAATAACACTGCCAGTACATTTCATCTAGAATATTTCTTTTGATAATTAATGTCTATTTTAATGTATGCTTCCTAGATGTTTATATATCTGGAAATATACAATGCTTTGTTTTTTGTTCAGTTGAGATAGTCACTAGGCACTCAACACTTTTGTACATTGCACATACTCCATTCAGCAATATAAAAAGTCAATATAGCTGCTTTTTTATTATAATATGCCACTTACTTTTTCCATAGAGGCATCTACGGGTGACATTTTGCACAAAGTAATGTGCTATTCAAGGGCAAGCTAAATTGATAATGCCTCTTTAAAAATATTCTCAAGCATAGGTTTTTTTTTTTAATCGACCTTTGTTTGACATGCTCATAACCATAATTATCATTTCTAGTGGTTTATACGTGTTTTAATAATTAAAATATGGATGTCATTTGCATGTAAAAAGGAGAGTAAATTGAACTAATATTTGAATATGCATAGGTGTCATTGATGGCAGTAAAATATCACAAATTAATGTATCTATTTAATGAAGCTGTTACAAGTAGATTGATATAATTAGCAATGTAATATTTTGATGAAGAATTACATTATGTAAGACTTGAAAGCACATTATAGAACTAAATTAATAATTTGTTGATTACTTACTAAATTATTGCTATTGTACGTTAATATGCATGTACGGTTTCAGCATAATTTCCCATATATTAAAAATCAATTGTCTATTGAAAATGAAACTAAATTATTACAATTATAAACTACATGACTGAAAAGAAGCTATGTAGTAATATTGGTTATTAATTTGTTTAAAAGTATCTAAAAATTCAGAGAAGGGCCACAAAGCTTATAAGTGGAATGGAGAAATTAAGCTATGACAAGAGGCTAGTCAAACTTGGTCTGTTTTCTCTAGAAAAAAGGTACTTGGGAGGTTACATGATTACTTTATATAAATATATTCAAGGCCCTTATACAGAGATGGCAGAAGTTCTTTTTATTCCAAGAAAATTGTTTGTAACAAGAGAACACAATTTAAGGCTGCAACAAAAACATTTTTTACTGTAAGAGCAATAAAATTGTGGAACTCACTCCCGAAGAAGGTAGTGAATGCCAATACCTTAGATACATTTAAAAAAGGTTTGGATACATTTCTGGCTAGAAACAGAATTCAGCGATATGATTGCTTGTGTTAAATAGGTCAGCTTTTTTAATGGGATTAATTTAAGCTCAACTGGTAAGTATATTAGATTTGTATAGGCTGAACTTGATGGACTTCAGTCTTTTTTCAACCTCATTTACTATGTTACTATGTTAAAATTGGCACGTCCAAATGAAAGCAGAAAGCATATGCTATAACACTCAAGTTCTTTCAGTTTTCTAGACCTCCCAACCATTAATATTTTAAGGGATTTTCCTGGTTTTGGATCTCTTTTCCACTTTCCCTCCTTTCTCTATGTATGTTCTAGACCACATTATCCTGCCATATATTCAGCCCAGTGTAACTCCCTCCAGCACCTTGATCATGTGACCAGGATCTCTGACAGTACTTTAATGGGTGCAAAACAATTAAGATGTATATCTATCTTATACATCTATTGTGACGTCTTATGTTTTTATTTATTTTTACCATAATACCATGTCTACCTCTGTATGGGTTAAACACCTAGTAAAACAAAGGAACTCATTTAAAAATAAAAAAATTCTAACAAAACAGAGCATTTCATTTTACACTTAATGTCCCATTCACCTATGGGGAATTATTACACATTGTTAACAAAATAAATCAGAAACTTTCAACTTTGCATGATAGTACACAATTTAGGGTTCTGTTTGTTTTACAAGGCAAAACAAACATGAATGGAGTTCAACCACTAATTGTACCACATTTATTGGTCATACGGTGTACAATCAGTTAGGAATGATCCCAAGACAACTGACACATTTTGCTCATGCGCGTCCTCAGAGATTATATATTATATATATTAATTACTGCTCCTTCATTCTAATGAGATGATGGATAGCAGTGTAGAATCCAGTGTGTGTGTGATAAAGTAAATTGATGCTGAATGGTTAAATAGTTATTAGAGGTCAAATGATTTTGGTGATAAAAACAAAATATATGCATTGTGGTACTAAATAGGTATATAGAATGCTATTTACTCTTGCTCCAGATAACTTTATCAGTCCCACAGTGGTAACCTCTAAAAGGTGCATACGTCTTGTAAATTATATATATATATATATATATATATATATATATGGAATGTCTCCAAAAATAATAAATATAAAAACATTTCCTGTGTGCAAAATCATTTAAGCCCTTCTACAATACCATATATATCTACGCCATATATCTACGTTGGACCTTTTTGCAGTCCTTCCAGTCTTGACAACCAAGATTTGCATTCTCTGGGCTGTGGACATCGGCCTTCATATAGTAAGGAAACACTGATTGTGCTCCCGTATACAATAACACTGTGTGTGTCACTGTCTGTAACGATCATCTGTTCATGTCAGTGGGAGGTGTGGGAGTGAAGGTGGGAGGGCGGTCAAGCACGGAAGGGGGGAGAGAGGGGAAGGTCTTTATGCTACAGCAAAAATGGTTTAGCAGGGAGAGAAGGGTCCCTAAACTACAGACAAAATAGCAGTTGGTAGGGAAAGATGAGTCCTTACACAATAGAAAAACAATGATCACTTAAAAGGGGGAGGTGGAGAGGGGGATCCCTACACTACAGAAAAAAATAAATAAATACAAATACAATAAATTTAAAAAATGATATAAAAAAGGCTCTAAGTTGTTACTGGCAGACTAGCTGCCAGTAACAAAGATGTCAGGAAACAGTAGGAGGAGAAGGGCTAGAGAGAAAATAAATAACTAGTTAAATATTTTTTAAAAAGCCCTAAACTGCATATTGGCAGTACCTACGACGGTCGTGACCAGTGAGGGAGAACAGAGATTTTTGGGAGGTGACAAGTAAAGATCAGGTGTTAACAGCTAACTGATAAACTCCTTTACTGCCAGGGATTTTATCTATCTATCTATCTATCTATCTGTCTATCTATCTATCTATCTATTGTATCTATTCGAAGGGAGTTCACATAAAATGCAACACATATTCTTCTACTACTCTTGGATGTATGCTGTCAATGCTGTATCTGTTCAAACATAAAGAAGGTAGCACAATGATGAAAGGAAACACCTTTATTGGAGCAACGTTTTGAGGCTTCTTGCCCCTTTTTCAAGCTTACATACACTGAGTTGTGAACACAACTTTATTCACAAGGCAATTAGTGAAGGGCCAATCCCCAGGTTGACTGGTGATGTGTATAAATTATGACATCATACAGATACTTGTAATTAATTGTTAACCCAATAGAGACTAATAAGGGGATTGGGCCCTCAAATATCCAAAATTAAAAACAAAATGCAATACAGAACTAGAGGCATGCACTTAAGGAATCTCTATGAATGAAAAATAGAGCAAACAAGTCAAATTAAGGGTATTAAATCAAATTCCCTATTAAGGCCTTTGGGTGTCATGGTATCTAATAACCAGATCCATTTGGCTTCTCTGTATAACAAATACCTCATTCTGTCACCCCCTCTTGGCTTTTTGCTGACATGATCAATGACCATGAATCTTAATTGATTGGCTTTATGGTACTTTTTCAAAAAGTGGGAGGGGACAGGAAGATGGGATTGTTTCTCATTGCCAATATTGGATTTGTGCTGGCAGAAGCGGTCCTTAACCTTCTGGATGGTCTCGCCTATATATAACAGGTCACATGGGCACTTAAGCACATACACTACATATGTAGAATTGCATGTAAAATACCCTGGGATTTTTTTTTTTTGCCTGTGTAGGGGTGTGATATCTCTCCTCCCTTGATAACACTATTACATTGGGCACATCCAAGGCATGGGTATGTCCCATTCCTGGGGGTGCCAAAAAACTTTTGTTGACCTCCCTTGGTGGTAACATTTTTGTGTGCATGTACCAGTTTTTTGCCCATTGTGTTGCCTTTACGATATGCAGCTCTAGGTGATTGTTTAAATTCCTGTATGTCAGGACAAGCTTCTTTCAGCATAAACCAGTTTTTCTTGATAATATAAAATGTACAGTTGCTCATAGAGCTGTATGTACTGACAAATGAGATCCTATTTAGGTTATCTACTGTCTTAATGTGAGTGTCACTAGTAGGACTCGTCTGAATATTCTTAAATTCATGTGGGCTGTAGCCTCTCTTGATGAATTTCTCTACTATTTGACCTGATCTTTCCTGATGCTTTTCTGGGTCACTGATGATTGTATTGACTCGTATGAGCTGGGATTTTGGGACACTCTTAAATACCCTTGGAGGGTGAAAGCTAGATCTGTGCAACAGAGTGTTGCGATCAGTGGGTTTAGTGTACAAATCGGTATGCAATCTATATTCAGTTTTGTACACCATAGTGTCAAGGAACTCAATATTAGTCATACTTGTTTTAATACTAAAGTTCAGAAATGGGACTTCCCTTTCTATCTTATTTTTCAATTGAATGAGTTCCTCAGGGGTGCCCCGCCACAGGATGAACAGGTCATCGATGTAGCGGACCCATCCTATACAAAATTGCTGAAAAAGTGGATGTGTATATACATATTTCGCTTCAACCCAATTCATAGTGAGACAAGCGTATGATGGGGCCAAATTGGACCCCATTGCCATCCCCTTTATTTGCAAAAAGAACTGATTGTCATACATGAAATAATTATTTGTGAGTATTTGTAAGTAATCTGACCAAAAAATTGCATTTTATGTCGCTATATAGGCCACTTTGGAACAGGGCACTCTGCACACTCTCAACTCCCACAGTTGACACAGTGTACAGAGAAGTCACGTCCCAAGTGGACAACAAGACATCTTTGAAATCCACATATTGTTTAATTTTACAGATGAAATCCATTGTATCTTTAACATAAGATCTACCAGTAGTGACTAAGGGTGACAGGATTTTATCTAAGAACTGGGATGTTGAACTTAACAGAGAGCCTATACCAGCCACTATAGGATGGCCAGGGGGGTCGATTAGGCTCTTGTGGATTTTTGGCATCACATAGAAAACTGGGGTAATAGGGTTCTTTAACAGAAATTGGGCTAATTTCTGACTGATAATCTCATAGTGTAAGCCCCTTTCTTGAGTGACTAAATAATATTTCTTAAAGGGTCACTGTCCAGTTTCTCATAAACAGTGGTGTCTTCCAACTGTCTCAAGTTGTGTATTTTTTAGAGTCCAGAATTACAAGGGCTCTGCCCTTATCAGCCGGCTTGATAGTAATGTCATTGTCATTTTGTATGGATTTAAGATCTTCAAATTATTTTTACTAAGATTTTGATGCCTATGTTTCTGCTGTATCTGTTGTTATTGAGAACTGGTACATAATAAACACTTGTAAAAACGAGGTCTAGCTGTATATAGTATACAATACAGATTGCTTATGCCAATACTTAAGTATTTCCAGTAGATTGGAATAACTTTAGAGCAAATACATTAAAAAAAACCCTCACGGTTTCTATAAAATCTAAAACTAATAATGTTTTAAACAAAATTCTTTAATAATGTAGATTAAAATGAAACATTTAATCTAACTTAATATAAATATATATATATATATATATATATATATATATATATATATATATATATATATATATCCAGAGTAAAAAAATACAAATTTCCCTTATTAATGAAATGTGCAATGACAAGTTTTTTCTCCCAAAAAATGAAAGATACCAG
Source organism: Bombina bombina (assembly GCF_027579735.1). Taxonomy (NCBI): domain Eukaryota; kingdom Metazoa; phylum Chordata; class Amphibia; order Anura; family Bombinatoridae; genus Bombina; species Bombina bombina. Next base: position 951,825,747 of record NC_069500.1, on the reverse strand, counting down.
CAAATAAATATTATACACTCGTAGATACTGGCATGACTTATATTGAATCCAAAAAAGCAACCACAGTTACAAAATGTATTAAAATGATAATGATAAACTTTAAATAATAGGCAATGCTTTGGGACAACTCCCTTAATCATGGTATCATACAATATATCAAACACTCATATTAATACACCTAGAGGGCAGCAAAACATCATAATATAAGTAAACTTTCAATTCAATCACCTAACCTTACATATTATTTCCCTGTTTATGAAACCTAGAAGTCAATTAAAATGATACAATTTTTTTTTTTACAGAACTCCCCCCCCCCCCCCCCCCAGATCTTATATTATTTAAACACAGTACAACTCATAATAGTTTATAGAACAATAGATAATTCAAGATCCCTGTTTTTAACCTTTGGTTCCAGGGCATATAATTTAAAAATCCAAAATGCTTCTTGCTGTTTCAAGCTGTATTTTCTACTACCACTACATCTCAATTTTCCTATATGTTCCAGAATTTGAAACCTAGGTTGAATGATTGTATGTCCTGCTTGGAATAAATTATATGATACAGATGCTGTCATTTTCATATTACTTTTATGTTCCATCATCCTGTCCATTACTCTTCTAGTGGTTTCACCTATATAGACCTGTCCCCATGGGCATTTGATCATATATGTGACATAATTAATATTACATGTAAGGAACTCATTCATAGGAATTTACCAGTACTAGGATGTATTAAATAAGATCCCTTAATTATATTTCCACAAGAAGGACATCCCAAGCAGGGGAAACAACCAAGATTTTTAGAAGTTATATATCCTAATTGTCCCATCTTACCTGATCCATTATCATTCTTAATAAATTCATCTTTCATGTTTCTAGATCTCCTATAAACCAACATAGACTTTTGTTAGAATTCAGGAATATCAATATTACATGACTTTAATATTTTCATTTAATGTTTACATACTCACAATAATGATAGTGCTCTAATAGAGCTTTTAAATAATAGGGCTCTGAGGGTAAATGCATTAAAGGGATTGACGTGGCAGCCTCTTCGGATACCTTTTTTTTTTTAAATAAAAAAAACTTTATTTAATTTGCACAGTGGTATCTACTGCATTTGAGTGATGGTGATGTTTTCTTATAATTTATTTTCTGAGTTAATGAAAAATATCGATAGACAATATTATCAACTTTTGAAGTATCTTATAAAATGAGACTCTTTACTGCAATAGGGTAGCATAAAAATAATGTTGCTAAAAATACTGTATGGGAATTACAGTTGAACAACTTTACCATTCCCTTAATTATGTTTATGATTTAACTTGTTTAGTAAATATGGTAATTAAAGACTTTCTAAATGTGTTCACATTCCACAAGCGAATTTTCAGTTATTTATGCAAGCTCTAGTATAATGCACACAGAGCATCTGGAAATTGAGAGATATACTAAGTATATTTTACATTTTTATTATGTATTTTATAGATTTGCGCATAGGATTGAAGAAAACAGTTTGCACTAAATAAATATATTTGTACAGATTTCCCAGTAATGGTTTAAAAATTCATAAATTTACTGGAACTAGAAAATGAAATTAATATAAGCGTAAATATGCTTAATAAATAGCCACTGTATCTTCTTATCTAGCACATTATATGTTACACTTAGGAAAATTATTTTAAAGCTCAGTTAAAAATTCTAAATCCTTTTACTAAAGCCTAACTTTAGTTATGCTTTATAACAGAGACTTTATTAAAAACTTTAATAACAATGCATGTACATATGACTTACTCTGCATTTAATCTATTATTAATTACTTCTTTCAATGGATCTGAAACAGTACATTTAGTAATAACACAGATTGTATATATTTATTTTTATACCAGCATTATATAATTTTCTATTTAAAATACAACTTGGCAACCTGTGTTAGAAAAACGTTTACTTTTCCTGAAGTTTGTAAATAAAGAAAAAGATCTGTTGCTAATAAATTATTGCATATATTAAACAGTCCTAGGTTTTAATGCCACAAGCAATCAGATCAGGTTAACTAGCCGTTACACCCCAAAATGGCAGTGTTTAAAACATTGTACAAAACACAGAAATGGACTGCACTCTCAAACCAGACTGGGTACACATCCAATGACCCTGCAAAACTTACAGCCCTGTGTGTTCACCGGCACTCACAGACAGCTGCACAGATTTAAGGGACTCACACAGTTAACCCTGGTCAAGCTTGGGTGCAAAGTCCATACAAAACAAAATTATTAATACAACGCATAAAAAGTATGGCACTCTCTTGCAAGCACACATATGGTGATAGGCCCAGGACCACACTGAGGTCTTCTTCCTCCCTGGGTCCTTAACCTACAGCCACGCATGTCTTAAACCAAATACACTGAGATACAAACAAGGGTAACACAGGCCCTTTGTAATCTCCCTAGACACATACAAAACACAGAAATGGACTGCACTCACAAACCAGACTGGGTAAACATCCCTTGACATGGTCCTGAGCCTATCATCATTTGACTAAAAATGCTGTAACTAGCTCTTCCACTTTATTTGTGCTTGCAAGTGAGTGCTTGACTGGGGTTAAATGCCTGAGTCCCTGAAAGACGTGAAGGTCTCTGGTGTGCACCCAGGGCATGAATTTTGCAGGGTCACAGAATATAAAATATAGAGCAATGTAGCCATAAGAAAAACCAAAATCTCTCTCATTAAATTGCACTCTGAAATGAAGAGTATAACAAGGCATGTCAAAAAGAGAACAATATCAATGATCTGTAAATATGCATCACTTTTGTAAAAGGGTAGGAGAATATTTTAGCTCCAAGATAGTGGGGGCTGGTGTGAAGATGCGGAACTTCACTAACCAGCACATGTGAAAGGTTAAACTAAGAGACATTCTTTGAAGAGATCTGAAGGCAAAAGAAGAAAAAAATAAAATGGCATAATGAGTAGTAACCCTGCTAATGCAGTTGAACCCAGTAGTTTAATGTTCCTTTAAAGGGACAGTCTACTACAGAATTGTTATTGTTTAAAAAGTTAGATAATCCCTTTATTACCCATTACTCAGTTTTGCATAACCAACACAGTTATATTAATATACTTTTCACCTCTGTTATTACCTTGTTTTTAAGTCTCTGCAAACTGACCCCTTATTTCCGTTAATTTGACTGACATGCATTTTAGCCAGTCAGTGCTAACTCATAAAAAACTCCATGAGAGTGAGCACAATGTTATCTATATGGCACACATGAACTAGCGCTGTCTAGCTGTGAGAAACGATCAAAATGCACTAAGATAAGAGGCGGCCTGCAAAGGGCTTATAAGTTAACATATTAGCCTACCTAGGTTTAGCTTTCAACAAAGAATACAAAGCGAACAAAGTAAATTTGATAATAAAAGTAAATTGGAAAGTTATTTGAAATTACATGCCCTATATGAATCATGAAAGTTTAATTTTGACAAGACTGTTCCTTTAAGTCTTTATTTATTTTACTCAATTATATATTCCCTTGTGTCTAGTTGGGTATCCCTGTCAGTATCATTTTGCTTAACTTTTTTGTTGTTGTTTGAAATACTCAAAATTTAAGAAACAAAATGTTAAAAATACAAATTTTGCTCTGGCAATCTTGATATATTATATTTTATTTAGGAAGGATAGGAATAATAAAAAGGGAAGATAATTGTGTATGTATATTAAAGGGACAGAAAAGTAAAAATTACACTAAACATAGAATTTGACGGTAGATAAGAACCACAAAGGCCCATCAAGTCTACCCATATTACAAGATACTTTTTTCTAAGGAATACCTTATGCATGTCCCAGACATTTTTGAATTCCTTTACAGTCTCTGATAGCATCAGAATGAGGCTCCCTTAGGAGGATACAGAACCGCACTCTCGTGAGTGCAATGCTTCCCAGCAATGCAAACGTGAAGTTGCGTTCACTTTGCTGAAAACTTGTAATAACAGCGCACATAGTTTAAAATACTGCTGCCATAGACTGCTATAGACACAAGCACTTCTAAGCTCCTATCAGCCTACTTAGGTTTAGTCTTCAACAAAAGATACAAAGAGAACAAAGCAAATTTGATAACAAAAGTAAATTGAAAAAGTTATTTAAAATTGCATGAACTATCCAAATCAATAAAGATTCATTTTTACTTTACTCTCGCGTTAAACCTGACCTTTAACCTACAATAAGGGGAGATATTTATGATGATAAAGATGATAATGTAGAGACATTGTGGCTTTAAGAGTGGGGACTGAATGAATAATAAGAAACTCAACTGCTAATACAAAAAGGAAAGGCTGCTAATAATAACAGTGTTGTAATAATGTGAAATTTTACCTACTTCAAAATACATTGGGACTATGAAACTTGCAATACAGTTGAGATAGATTTTTGTATACAATCAAAGCTAACTTAAAGTCACAATTAATAGAGGAGCCAACTAGAAATAAAACTATACTGCATGTAGTGCTATTAAAGGGACAGCCAACACCAGAATTTTTGTTGTTTAAAAAGAAAGATAATCCCTTTATTACCAATTTTCCAGTTTTGCATAACAAACACTGTTATAGAAATACATTTTTTACCCCTGTGATTACCTTGTATCTAAGCCTCCGCAGACTGCCCCCTTATTTCAGTTCTTTTGACAGACATGCATTTTAGCCAATCAGTGCAGGCTCCAGGGTAACTTCATGTGCATGAGCTCAATTTTATCTATATGAAACACATGAACTAATGCTCTCTAGTGGTCAAAATGCATTCAGATTAGAGGCAGTCTTCAATGTCTAAGAAATTAGCATATGAACCTCCTAGAATTAGCTTTCAACTAAGAATATGAAGAGAACAAAGCAAAATTGGTGATAAGAGTAAATTGGAAAGTTGTTTAAAATTACATTCCCTATTTAAATCATGAAAGTTTTTTTTGGACTTGACTGTCCCTTTAAATAATGCAGAAATAATAAGAAGTTTAAGAAGGGTTCAACCAAAACATTTTAAGGGAATAAAACCCAAAAATTTTCTTTCATAATTCAGATAGAACATACATTTTTAAACAACTTTCCAGTTTACTTCTATTATCAAAGTTTCTTTGTTTACTTGGTATCCTTTGTTGAAAAGCAGGAATGTAAGCTCTGGAGTGTGCATGTATCTGCAGCACTATATGGCAGTCATTTTGCAACAATAGTATTCATTGGCAAGAGCACTTGATGGCAGCACTATTTCCTGTCATGTAGTGCTTCAGGCATGTGCACGCTACCTATCAAGATATCCCTTCAACAAAGAATCACATCAGAATGATGAATTGTGACCTCCTGTCACAAACATTTTTCTTGGAATAATCAGAGTTTCCACCATCTCTGTATATGGGCCTTGAATATATTTATATAAAGTAATCATGTCACCTCTCAAGAGCCGCTGAAGGGCATTTTTTCTAGAGGTTTTTTCTAGACAGTTCATAGCTTAAATTCTCAATTCCCCTTAGTTTTGTGGCCCTTCTCTGAACTTTTTCTAAGTCTGCAATGTCTTTTGTTAGAGATTGGTGCCCAGAACTGCACTCCATGAGGTATATTTACCATGGTGCGGACAGACATGATCCGCTATAGCGAATCATGTCTGCTGCACATCAATAAATGCCGACAGCATACGCTGTCAGCATTTATAATTGCACCAGCAGTTTTTATGAATTGCTGGTGCAATACCGCCCCCTGCAGATTCGAGGCCAATCGTCCACTAGCAGGGGGTGTCAATAAACCCAATCGTATTCGATCGGGCCGATTGCTGTCGGCCACCTCAGAGGTGGCCGACAAGTTAAGGAGCAGCAGTCTTAGGACCGTTGCTTCTTATCTTCCGCTTCAGGCGAACCTGAAGCGGAGTGGGTCGGAAGCAGCATCAGCTGCTTCATAAATGGACCCCATATGCAAGGTGAGATCTTACCAGGGATTTATATAGTGACAGAATTATGCCTTCCTTCCTTGCATCAATGCTAGTTTCTTACTATCCTTAGAAGGCACTGCCCTGTTTTGTGAACCCATCTATAAGTACTCCCAAATTAATTTTCTCCTCTCTTTTGCAAAGTCTATTCCCATTTGAATAATAGGTTGCCTGTTTATTTTTACTTCCAAAATGTAGAACCTTACATTTTCCATTATTAAATCTCATTATTATTATTATCGGTTATAAAGAAGAGCACCAACAGATTCCATTTACCTGTTGTCAGGATGCCAGGAATCAGACTGAGATAAGAAGTGCAAAAATAATCACACCTTTATTAATAGCAAAAATTAATAAAAAGTCCACAAGTCAAATAAGCCAGGAATCAAAACCAGAACTGGTAGTCAGACGAGCTGAGTCAGGAGCCAAAGCGAATAGTCAGATGAGGCGGAATCAGGAACAGGGAAAACAGCAGAGTCAGGAACAAGCCATGGATCAGGAACCAGGAGGGATGTCAGACAGCCAGGTAATACACAGGAGCTCTCACAAACAGGTCTGAGACAACGCAAGGGCAAAGCATACTGAACAGACGCCCTTTAAATAATAAGTGATGACATCACAATTCTGAGACTGCATCCTGTCTCACACGGATGATGTACACCAGTCTGGCCATAAAAGGAAGTGCAGGAAATGAGCAACATCACACAGTATGCACCAGAGTCAAGACGAGAAGTGAGTAAAATGGCTGCCAGCAGCACATGGCAAACAGATCAGGTAAAAAACCCTGACAGTACCCTCCCCTCAACCACCCTTCCCCGCGGGAGGACAAAAGGCTTATTGGGGAAACGGGCATGGAAGGCACGGAGGAGGGCGGGAGCATGAACATCAAAGGAGGGAACCCATACACGCTCATCCGGACCGTAGCCCCTCCAGTGAACCAAAAACTGTACGCGGCCCCTGGACATACGAGAGTCAATAATGCTGCTGACCTCATACTCCTCATGGTTGTCAACAATGATAGGGCGGAGACGAGGCAACACAGTGGTAAAGCGATTACAAACCAATGGTTTCAAGAGGGAGACATGAAAAACATTGGAAATGTGCATTGCAGGAGGAAGGTCAAGAGCGTAGGCCACAGGATTGACCCTTTGGAGTATTCGAAAAGGACGAACATAATGAGGAGCCAGTTTATTGGAAGGCACACGAAGGTTCAAGATGTGGGAGGACAGCCAAACTCTCTCACTAACCTGGTAGGAAGGCGTGGGCAGACTCCTACGATCAGCCTGGAACTTTTAGCGCTGTATAGAATGATGAAGGCAATCCTGAATCTGCACCTACGTTGCCGGAGATGCTCCTCCAAAGCCAGAATACACTGAGACATGAATGAATCGGGCAACAAGGATGACTGACACCCATAATTTGCCATGAAAGGGGATAACTTAGAGGAAGTATTAATAGCGCTATGATGAGCAAATTCTGCCCAAGGTAACAGTTCAGACAAATTATTGTGGTGATCTGAGACATAGCAACGGAGGAACTGTTTCAGATCATGATTAGACCGTTCCGCAACCCCTTTGGATTGAGGGTGATATGCCGAGGAGAAGGAAAGCTGGATCCCCATTTGAGCACAAAAGGAATGCCAAAATGTGGAGACAAACTGACTACCCCGGTCCAACACTACCTCCTTGGGTAACCCATGTAAACGGAAGACCTCCCGGGCAAAAACTGAAGCAAGCTCCTGAGTGGTAGGCAACTTCTTCAAGGGAATGCAATGTGACATTTTAGAAAAATGGTCAATCACCATAAGGATAACAGTATTGGTATTGGAAACAGGGAGCTCGACAATGAAGTCCATGGAAAGATGTGTCTAAGGACGCTCACCATTAGCAATAGGTTGAAGAAGACCCACAGGAAGACATCGAGGAGTCTTATTCTGTGCACAAACTGAGCAGGAGGCAACATATGCAGCAACATCAGAACAAAGAGCTGGCCACCAGAATTGTCGAGTGACAGACCAAATCATTTGGCTCTTGCCTGGGTGACCTGCAGCTTTAGGATAGTGGTAAGTGTGCAAAAGTTTAGTTCGAAGATTCTCAGGAACAAAACACTTACCACTAGGTTTCTCAGGAGGTGCATTGGTTTGCGCAGCCAGGATCTCCTCCCCAAGGGAGAAGTCAAATTAGTACGTATGGCAGCCAAAATATGGTCAGGAGGTATAACTGGAGTAGGTACAGACTCCTCCATGGACAGAGGCGAAAATTGTTGAGAGAGGGCATCAGCCCTAACATTCTTACTACCAGGCAGGTAGGAGACCACATAATTAAACCGAGACAAAAATAGCGCCCATCTGGCCTGTCGGGGCGACAAATGTTTTGCTTCACATAGATAAGTTAAATTCTTGTGGTCAGTAAGAATGAGCACTGGGATGCTAGTACCCTCAAGAAGATTTCTCCATTCCCTGAATGCCAAAATTATGGCCAGTAATTCCCTGTTGCCAATTTCATAATTGCACTCCGCTGGAGACAATTTCTTAGAGAAGAAACCACATGGATGCAAGGAACCGTCAGCTAAGGACGTTGAGGCAAGAGGACACCTACTCCAGTCTCAGAAGCATCAACCTCAAGAACGAAAGGCAGGACAGGGTTAGGATGAGCCAGAACTGGAGTGGCAGCAAAGGCAGTCTTAAGACTATCAAAGGCCTTAATGGCAGTATGTGACCAATGGAGTGGATCATTCTCTTTACGGGTCATGTCTGTGATTGGCGAGATTGTACGCTCCTCTTAAATAAAGTTTAGTAAAGACCGTAGCTCCCTTGAGGCGGTCAAAGAGTTCCTTAATGAGCGGAATAGGGTAAGCATTCTTAATGGTAAGACGATTAAGACCCCTATAATCGATGCATGGTCTTAACTCGCCAGCCCCTGCAGGAGAGTATGATTTGCGGATGATTCCTGTGACAGAGCATCGGCAACATACTCCTCCATATAACAATTCTCCGCAACAGAGGGTAAACCCGGCCCCGAGGAGGAATGGCTCCGGGTTGCAGGTCTATGGCACAATTGTAAGACCGGTGAGGAGGCAACGTACCAGCACGCACCTTGTCAAAAACATCTAGGAACTCTCGGTACTCCTCTGGCAATTGAGATACCGAAGACGTGCACAAGACTTTAACTGATTTCCAAAAAACATGTGGAAATACATTGTGGAGACCACAACAAAATTTCAGACCTGCGCCAGCCGAGACTGGGATTGTGCTTTTGGAGCCAGTAATAACCCAGAATAACTGGAAAATGCAGAGAGTTTATCACCTGGAACTGGAGGGTTTCAAAATGGAGAGCCCCAACAGCCATGGATAACGGAGCAATTTTGTGAGTAACGAGTGCAGGCTGAAGGGGCCTGCCATCAATGGCCTCAATAGCAAGCAGAATGGACCGAGGCAAAACAGGAATGGAGTGCTTTGATACAAAAGCACTGTCAATGAAATAGCCCACAGCACCGGAGTCAACAAGAGCCTGGGTGACTATGGAGGAGTCCACCCAGGAAAGGACAACCGTGACCAAAGGTTTCTCCTTTAGGGGTTTCCGGGGACAAGGATAAACCACCCAAGGTCTGCTCCCGACAGGACCAAGGTGTAAGCATTTCCTGGCCGTGTAGGACAAGACTTCAAAAGGTGGCCCTGTAACCCACAATAGAACAGAGCCCCTCCCTCCTCCTAAAGGCCCTCTCCGCCGCGGAGAGACGCATGAATCCCAACTGCATCGGCTCAACAGTACCTGGTGACTCGGGACCAGGAGGCATGGGAAGAGAGGGAGGCATGGGTGGGAACGAACACATAGGAGAAAACGGAACAGGAGGCTTCCGCAAGTGCTCCTTGAAAGAGGGCCTCTCACTTAGTCTGATGTCAATTAGGATAAAAAAAGACACCAATGCCTCAAGATCTTCTGGTAAATCTCTGGCAGCAACTTCATCCTTAATCGCATCAGAGAGCCCTTAAAAGAAGGCGGCAACAAGGGCTTTATTATTCCAACCTACCTCTGCGGCAAGCGTTTGGAACTCAATGGCACACTGAGCAACAGATCTTGTACCTTGCTGAATGGACATGAGTCGTTTAGCAGCAGAGGAGGAGCGAGCCGGAACATTAACCCCTTAATGACTGAGGACGTGCAGGGTACGTCCTCAGAAAAAAGGCAGTTAATGCCTGAGAACGTACCCTGCACGTCCTCAGTCTGGAAAGCAGCTGGAAGCGATCCTGCTCGCTTCCAGCTGCTTTCCGGTTATTGCAGTGATGCCTCGATATCGAGGCATCCTGCAATAACATTTTTAAGCCATCCGGTGCAGAGAGAGCCACTCTGTGGCCCTCTCTGCACCGGAGATTGTTGGCTTACCGGCGTTGGTGGGTGGGAGGCTGGTGGGAGGCGGGTGGTGGCCATCGATGGCCTTGGCGACTTGCAGGAGGGGCGGGATCGTGGGCGTGGGCGGTCGGGGGCGCGCACTGGCGCGCGCGCGTGCACGGAAGGGCGGGGGCGGGCGCGTGCACGGGGAGGGAGCGGGTGGGAACCGCTACACTACAGAATAAAGTAAAAAAAAAAAGCATACAAAAGGGAATAAAAGTTTTTTTATTTATAAATCAATTAAGGTGTTGGGGTTTGTCTGTTAGGGGGGGTGAATCTACACTACAGAATTTATATTTTTGTTTTAAAAAAACACGTTTTTTTCTTGAAACTGGGTACTGGCAGACAGCTGCCAGTACCCAAGATGGCCCCCAATAATGCAGAGGGGGAGGGTAAGAGAGCTGTTTTGGGGGTGGATCAGGGAGGTTGGGGGCTAAGGGGGGATTCTACAAAGTAGCATATGTAAATATGCTAAAAAAAAAAAAAGAACAAATTAAAAAAACCTTTTATTTTAGTACTGGCAGAGTTTCTGCCAGTACTTAAGATGGCGGGGACAATTGTGGGGTGGGGGAGGGAAGGGAGCTGTTTGGGAGGGATCAGGGGGTCTGATGTGTCAGGTGGGAGGCTGATCTCTACACTAAAGCTAAAATTAACCCTGCAAGCTCCCTACAAACTACCTAATTAACCCCTTCACTGCTAACCATAATATACGTGTGATGCGCAGCAGCATTTAGCGGCCTTCTAATTACCAAAAAGCAACGCCGAAGTCATATATGTCTGCTATTTCTGAACAAAGGGGATCCCAGAAAAGCATTTACAACCATTTGTGCCATAATTGCATAAGCTGTTTGTAAATAATTTCAGTGAGAAACCTAAAATTTTGAAAAATTTAACGTTTTTTTAAATTTGATCGCATATGGTGGTGAAATGGTGGCATGAAATATACCAAAATGGGCCTAGATCAATACTTTGGGATGTCTTCTAAAAAAAAATATATACATGTCAATGGATATTCAGGGATTCCTGAAAGATATCAGTGTCCCAATGTAACTAGCACTCATTTTGAAAAAAAGTGGTTTGGAAATAGCAAAGTGCTACTTGTATTTATGGACCTATAACTTGCAAAAAAAGCAAAGAACATGTAAACATTGGGTATTTCTAAACTCAGAACAAAATTTAGAAACTATTTAGCATGGGATTTTTTTGGTGGTTGTAGATGTGTAACAGATTTTGGGGGTCAAAGTTAGAAAAAGTGTGTTTTCTTCCATTTTTTCCTCATATTTTATAAAAAAAATTAGAGTAAATTATAAGATATGATAAAAATAATGGTATCTTTAGAAAGCCCATTTAATGGCGAGAAAAACGGTATATAATATGTGTGGGTACAGTAAATGAGTAAGAGGAAAATTACAGCTAAACACAAACACCGCAAAAATGTAAAAATAGCCTTGGTCCCAAACGGACAGAAAATGGAAAAGTGCTGCGGTCATTAAGGGGTTAAATACCCTTCGAAAGGAGGCCACAAATTCAGGGAAATTTGAAATCACAGGTTTATTAGTCTCCCACAAGGGATTTGCCCAGGCAAGAGCTGTGTCATAGAGTAATGAGATGAGAAATACCACCTTAGCTGTGTCAGAGGGAAACGCATGAGGTAACATCTCAAAGTAAATGCCCACCTGGTTCAAAAACCCTCTGCACTGAATAGGATCGCCTCCATATCGCTGAGGTAGAGGTGCAAAACCGGACATGCTCTTGGTAGGACTAGGTGCAGCAGCAGAAACCGGAGCAGTCATAACTTGCGGGACACTTTGGTCCAAATGTGCAGTGCGAGTGAGCAGGGTTTGCAGGGATAGTGCAAATTGATCAAACGGTGATCCTGTTCATCCATCCTGGAAATTATGGCAGGTAAAGGTGGATTATTTGCACCATCAGGATTCATGGCCCTTGCGTAATGTCAGGATGCCAGGAATCAGACTGAGATAAGAAGTGCAAAAATAATCACACCTTTATTAATAGCAAAAAATAATAAAAAGTCCACAAGTCAAATAACTGCTGTTTCTGGCGAGTCTGCAGGCTTGCCAGAAACACGGGGCATCAAGCTCCATTCGGAGCTTGATAGATAGGCCCCTATGATCCGTTTACAACTACTCATTGCTACCAGTCTTTTATACAGTTATTTATCCATGAGGTAACATTATCAGCTATTCCCTGTCCCTTCATTTTGTACATCTTTCATGTGGCACTGCATCAATTGCGCAGGGTCATGATATTTATAGCCGATCCTGCACTATCAATAGCATTCTACTTGTAATCTAGACCCCATGGTATGAATCGTTGATATATGACAAAAAAATGTGAGTGAGATCTTCCTTGCTATAATTCTGAAAACCTATTAGCACATTAAACATTCTATTTTCAAATCCTATTAAAGGCAATTCCAAAAAACAATTTAATCCTGCACAGGTTTGTTGTAAGAGTATCTTACATTGAACTAAAAAAAAATGAATTGTGCATATGAAAGAGCCCTATTTTAACATATTTCTTTCTTGATTGAAAAGGGGTTAAATTAGCAGTACACAGCTGTTTAATGGATTTGAAGATTACTAGCTGATTAGCAAAACTCCCATATATGTGTGTATGTGAATGAAATATGCATTTGACAAATATAGACCTTCTCAGATGGAACATGCTTATACACTGGTGCCTTAGTAGCTATTACTGAGACAGGAAATATAATGGATCTACCAGTTGAACACAATGGTGTCCTAGAGTGATAATCCCCAGTTACTTCCTTTCTGAGCAGAATGGATGACTGTTAAAGGGCAAATGTATTGACTTTGATCCATGTGAGGCTATTTTCTCTCTTAGCAGAATTATTGATTGTTAAGTGGTATGATTACTGACTTTGGGCAATGGGAATATTTATATATAATCAAGAATTTTGGGAATAGGTTGAAACATTAGATTCATGTGATTAAGATTTAAGCCTAGTGAAAATCAAATGGGGAATATTTCTTATTATTTGAGAAGAGATGCCATCATCTTGGGTCTATATTTTAGGCCAAGGGATGGAATATATTGTTTTAATGCGTAGATATCTAATACATTGATATTCTTTAATGACCAACAAATATTTTATTGTAATATTGTGATATATCTACTGCAATTTTAAATAAAGCTACTATGACTTATTGTGATCCAGTAGCCAAGGTTAATTTTGCCTGGGCTGCCTTCTTCCCAGCTTGGTTATCAATGCACATGCAACACATACAATTCAAAATTGAATTGCTATTAAGTAAACATCTTGATTAGTTTTTGATAATTGTTTTATTAATACTTTGTTACCCCATAGATTTTACTATTTCATTATGACTAATTTTCAATGTAACCTTTAATTTATCATGTATGTAATATCCACTAGTTTTGATAATTCAGTGCTGGCGAAGAATTTGATTTTTTTCTTTCTTTTGGTACTACAATTAAAAGATACTGAGTAGTCACTGGAATTTGTGAACATTAGTTGTAAAGATTTATTTGCCAAAGAAATATCAACACTCAGCTTAATAATTGGAGAAAAAGTTACAAGTATGCTCATTGTTAACTAAACTGTATAATTTCCAACTAAAGTTCTTACTAATTCAGGATTATAAGAATTAATAAATATTCGCACAACCCAGTTGCGCAACTGCCAATGCTGATTGACTCACAGGCTAGAGAACTGCTGTCCTGTAAATGGGTGAAACATGTAGTTAAAATAGTGTACAGGACAGCAGTTCTCTGGCCAGTGAGCCAATCAGCATTGGCCACTGCACAGCTTGGTTATGCAAATTAGACTGTGGAATTTAAATAATCATTCACAAAGCACCAAATCTAGAAATGCCTTGATCTCCCTATGACATATCATGGTTATCTTTACACTATTTCTACTTCAATAACACAGTTAGAGAATGTGGAAATAAAGTAATTTTTCAGACTTGTATACCCTGTAGCTCTACATTTCAGTTAAAGAAATAACTAACCAAGAATTACATTATTTAGGATGTTTTCATTTCCACTATAATGAAAATAATTGAACCATTAGTAGATATAATCCAAAATCAATAAGAAATTCATTAAAATACTTAGGAAAGAATATTGCAGGAAATGTCAGACATTTGCAACAAGAGCTTTAACAGTATTTATGTTCCAATCAAAGTTTCCTTTGGGAGCTTGTATGTGACCAACCTTTTGAAAAACACCATAATCTACGCTACTAACCTTTTAATGTAATCATGCAGCATCTGTTTGCCACAAGCAAAGAGTGTTTTCTTCTACTGTACATAAAAAGTTACAGGCAATATCTGTCAGAAGAAAATCAGATGAGTAGCATTGTTTTCTTTTGCAAAATCATATTTTTGCTGGTAAATTGATAAAAAGAGAGAAACACATTTAACATTATTGCCTGCAGTGTTTGGGCTATATACAAAGCAGACAATATTAGCATCTTAATACATGTGTGATAAAAAGCACTGAAAAAGTAAAAATGTTGGCAAACTATAAACAATTAGAAATCTCAGAATTATTTCAATGTACTGGAGATTTATTTTTTTACCTAAAATTGCTCCCCCCCACCACCACCACCACCACCAAGGAAATAAAAAAAAGAACAAACTGTTTTGTTATTGGTCATGTTTGGATCTTTAACATTGGTAACTGAATTGGTTATTTTGCAAATTATAATTTAAGATAATTATAGCAGTAGTTTTAATTAGAATTATCTTGAAGAATTGAGATTACCTTTGTCATTTTCAAAGTTGCATGTGAGAAGTAGGTATTCTTTGTTGAAGAGATAGATTAACATGTACATTTCTAGAGCAGTACATGACAGGAAATGCTACTGACACCTTTTTGCAAATGTTTAACATAGTTATAAAAACTGCTGCCATACATTGTTCCAGTTAAGTGCTCCTACACTTTCCTACCTGCTTTTTAACAGAGGATACCAAGAGAACAACATAATAAAGTAAATTGAAAAATGTTTTTAAATTTTAAACTCTTGGCTCCATGTACTAAGCAGTGTGAGCTGCTTCGGAGCCCTTACTGGGCAGGTTTGCATATGTGAGTCTGCTTCCTGCTGAGTAAGAGGCAGCAATCTATGGCCTAGATTTAGAGTTTGGCGGTATCCGTGAAAACCAGCGTTAGAGGCTCCTAACGCTGGTTTTAGGCTACCGCCGGTATTTGGAGTCAGTCAGGAAAGGGTCTAACGCTCACTTTTCAGCCGCGACTTTTCCATACCGCAGATCCCCTTACGTCAATTGCGTATCCTATCTTTTCAATGGGATCTTTCTAACTCCGGTATTTAGAGTCGTGGCTGAAGTGAGCGTTAGAAATCGAACGACAAAACTCCAGCTGCAGAAAAAAGTCAGTAGTTAAGAGCTTTCTGGGCTAACGCCGGTTTATAAAGCTCTTAACTACTGTGCTCTAAAGTACACTAACACCCATAAACTACCTATGTACCCCTAAACCGAGGTCCCCCCACATCGCCGCCACTCGATTAAATTTTTTAACCCCTAATCTGCCGACCGCCACCTACGTTATCCTTATGTATCCCTAATCTGCTGCCCCTAACACCGCCGACCCCTGTATTATATTTATTAACCCCTAACCTACCCCCCACAACGTCGCCGCCAGCTACCTACAATAATTAACCCCTAATCTGCCAACCGCAAAGCGCCGCTACTTACGTTATCCTTATGTACCCCTAATCTGCTGCCCCTAACACCGCCGACCCCTATATTATATTTATTAACCCCAAATCTGCCCCCCACAATGTCGCCTCCACCTGCCTACACTTATTAACCCCTAATCTGCCAAGCGAACCGCACCGCTATTATAATAAAGTTATTAACCCCTAATCCGCCTCACTAACCCTATAATAAATAGTATTAACCCCTAATCTGCCCTCCCTAACATCGCCGACACCTAACTTCAAACATTAACCCCTAATCTGCTGACTGGAGCTCACCGCTATTCTAATAAATGTATTAACCCCTAAAGCTAAGTCTAACACTAACACCCCCCTAAGTTAAAAATAATTTAAATCTAACAAAATTTATTAACTCTTCTTAAATAAATTATTCCTATTTAAAGCTAAATACTTACCTGTAAAATAAATCCTAATATAGCTACAATATAAATTATAATTATATTATAGCTATTTTAGGATTTATATTTATTTTACAGGCAACTTTGTATTTATTTTAACCAGGTACAATAGCTAAAATAGTTACAATAATTACAAAATTACCTGTAAAATAAATCCTAACCTAAGTTACAATTAAACCTAACACTACACTATCAATAAATTAATTAAACAAAATACCTACAATTACCTACAATTAAACCTAACACTACACTATCAATAAATTAATTAAATACAATATCTACAAATAAATACAATGAAATAAACTAACTAAAGTACAAAAAATAAAAAAGAACTAAGTTACAAAAAATAAAAAAATATTTACAAACATCAGAAAAATATTACAACAATTTTAAACTAATTACACCTACTCTAAGCCCCCTAATAAAATAACAAAGACCCCCAAAATAAAAAAATGCCCTACCCTATTCTAAATTACTAAAGTTCAAAGCTCTTTTACCTTACCAGCCCTGAACAGGGCCTTTTGCGGGGCATGCCCCAAAGAATTCAGCTCTTTTGCCTGTAAAAAAAACACATACAATACCCCCCCCAACATTACAACCCACCACCCACATACCCCTAATCTAACCCAAACCCCCCTTAAATAAACCTAACACTAAGCCCCTGAAGATCTTCCTACCTTATCTTCACCATACCAGGTTCACTGATCGATCCAGAAGAGCTCCTCCGATGTCCTGATCCAAGCCCAAGCGGGGGGCTGAAGATGTCCATGATCCGGCTGAAGTCATCATCCAAGCGGGAGCTGAAGAGGTCCATGATCCGGCTGAAGTCATCATCCAAGCGGGAGCTGAAGAGGTCCATGATCCGGCTGAAGTCATCATCCAAGCGGGAGCTGAAGAGGTCCATGATCCGGCTGAAGTATTCTATCAACGGCATCTTCAATCTTCTTTCTTCCGGATCCATCTTGCAGACCTCCGACGCGGAACATCCTGCTGGCCCGACGGACTACCGACGAATGAAGGCTCCTTTAAGGGACGTCATCCAAGATGGCGTCCCTCGAATTCCGATTGGCTGATAGGATTCTATCAGCCAATCGGAATTAAGGTAGGAAAATTCTGATTGGCTGATGGAATCAGCCAATCATAATCAAGTTCAATCCGATTGGCCGATCCGATCAGCCAATCAGATTGAGCTTGCATTCTATTGGCTGTTCCGATCAGCCAATAGAATGCGAGCTCAATCTGATTGGCTGATCGGATCGGCCAATCGGATTGAACTTGATTCTGATTGGCTGATTCCATCAGCCAATCAGAATTTTCCTACCTTAATTCCGATTGGCTGATAGAATCCTATCAGCCAATCGGAATTTGAGGGACGCCATCTTGGATAACGTCCCTTAAAGGAGCCTTCATTCGTCGGTAGTCCGTCGGGCCAGCAGGATGTTCCGCGTCGGAGGTCTGCAAGATGGATCCGGAAGAAAGAAGATTGAAGATGCCGTTGATAGAAGACTTCAGCCGGATCATGGACCTCTTCAGCTCCCGCTTGGATGATGACTTCAGCCGGATCATGGACCTCTTCAGCTCCCGCTTGGATGATGACTTCAGCCAGATCATGGACATCTTCAGCCCCCCGCTTGGGCTTGGATCAGGACATCGGAGGAGCTCTTCTGGATCGATCGGTGAACCTGGTATGATGAAGATAAGGTAGGAAGATCTTCAGGGGCTTAGTGTTAGGTTTATTTAAGGGGGGTTTGGGTTAGATTAGGGGTATGTGGGTGGTGGGTTGTAATGTTGGGGGGGGGTATTGTATGTGTTTTTTTTACAGGCAAAAGAGCTGAATTCTTTGGGGCATGCCCCGCAAAGGGCCCTGTTCAGGGCTGGTAAGGTAAAAGAGCTTTGAACTTTAGTAATTTAGAATAGGGTAGGGCATTTTTTTATTTTGGGGGTCTTTGTTATTTTATTAGGGGCTTAGAGTAGGTGTAATTAGTTTAAAATTGTTGTAATATTTTTCTGATGTTTGTAAATATTTTTTTATTTTTTGTAACTTAGTTCTTTTTTTTTTTGTACTTTAGTTAGTTTATTTCATTGTATTTATATGTAGATATTGTATTTAATTAATTTATTGATAGTGTAGTGTTAGGTTTAATTGTAGGTAATTGTAGGTATTTTATTTAATTAATTTATTGATAGTGTAGTGTTAGGTTTAATTGTAACTTAGGTTAGGATTTATTTTACAGGTAATTTTGTAATTATTTTAACTATTTTAGCTATTGTACCTGATTAAAATAAATACAAAGTTACCTGTAAAATAAATATAAATCCTAAAATAGCTATAATATAAATATAATTTATATTGTAGCTATATTAGGATTTATTTTACAGGTAAGTATTTAGCTTTAAATAGGAATAATTTATTTAATAAGAGTTAATTAATTTCGTTAGATTTAAATTATATTTAATTTAGGGGGGTGTTAGTGTTAGGGTTAGACTTAGCTTTAGGGGTTAATACATTTATTAGAATAGCGGTGAGCTCCAGTCGGCAGATTAGGGGTTAATGTTTGAAGTTAGGTGTCGGCGATGTTAGGGAGGGCAGATTAGGGGTTAATACTATTTATTATAGGGTTAGTGAGGCGGATTAGGGGTTAATAACTTTATTATAATAGTGGTGCGGTCCGCTCGGCAGATTAGGGGTTAATAAGTGTAGGCAGGTGGAGGCGACGTTGTGGGGGGCAGATTAGGGGTTAATAAATATAATATAGGGGTCGGCGGTGTTAGGGGCAGCAGATTAGGGGTACATAGGGATAATGTAAGTAGCGGCGGTTTACAGAGCGGCAGATTAGGGGTTAAAAATAATATGCAGGGGTCAGCGATAGCGGGGGCGGCAGAATAGGGGTTATTAAGTGTAAGGTTAGGGGTGTTTAGACTCGGAGTACATGATAAGGGTGTTAGGTGCAGACGTAGGAAGTGTTTCCCCATAGACAACAATGGGGCTGCGTTAGGAGCTGAACGCAGCTTTTTTGCAGGTGTTAGGTTTTTTTTCAGCTCAAACAGCCCCATTGTTTTCTATGGGGGAATCGTGCACGAGCACGTTTTTTAGGCTGGCTGCGTCCGTAAGCAACTCTGGTATCGAGAGTTGCAGTGGCATTAAATATGCCTGTACGCTCCCTTTTTGGAGCCTAACGCAGCCATTCTGTGAACTCTCAATACCAGAGTTATTTAAAAGGTGCGGCCAGAAAAAAGCCAGCGTTAGCTACGCGGGTCGTTACCGACAAAACTCTAAATCTAGCCGTATTTGATTTGCATTATGTCTATCCTTGTCTGCCTCTTGACTTTTAACATGGTGCTAAATGTAAGGCTGTTTATTTAACTGGAATTTGATTCCAGAACAACAAAGCCATTTCTTGTTTCAAGATGGTTTAAACTGATAACTTTGTGATACAATTTCAATATAATTTGCAATTTCAAACTAAAATGTTTTTACTTTCCATATTTTAATCAACTATACATAACTCCACACACAAATGCACATAAACACACACAATCACACACACACATACACAAGTGCACATAAACACACACAATCACACGCACATACACAAAGGCAAATAAACACACATACACAAATGCACATACACAATCACACGCATACACAAAGGCACATAAACACACACAATCACACGCACATACACAAAGGCACATAAACACACACACACACATACACAAATGCACATAAACACACACAATCACACACACACATACACAAATGCACATAAACACACACAATCACACACACACATACACAAATGCACATAAACACACACAATCACACACACACATATGCACATAAACACACACACATACACAAATGCACATAAACACATACACAAATGCACATAAACACACACAATCACACACACATACACAAAGGCAAATAAACACGCATACACAAATAAACAATCACACACATACACAAATGCACATACACACATACACAAAGGCACATAAACACACACACACAATCACACACATACACAAATGCACATACAAATGCACATAAACACACAATCACACATAAACACACAATCACACATAAACACACACACAATCACACATAAACACACACACAATCACACGCACATACACAAAGGCACATAAATACACACACACATACACAAATGCACATAAATACACACACAATGACACGCTCATACACAAAGGCAAATAAACACACATACACAAATACACATACACACATACACAAATGTACATAAACACCCAATCACAAACACATACACAAGTTCACATAAACATACAATCACACACACATACACAAATGCACATAAACACACACACACACACACAATCAAGAACATAAACACACACACAATCACACGCACATACATAAATACACATTAACACACACATATACAAATTCACATAAACACACACACAATCACACACACATACACAAAGGCACATAAACACACACAATAACACGCACATACACAAATGCACATAAACACACACACAATCACATGCACATACACAAATGCACATAATCACAGGCACATACACAAAGGCACATAAACACACAATCACACACACATACACAAAAGCACAAACACAAAGGCACATAAACACACAATAACATGCACATACCCAAAGGCACATAAACACACACATTCACAAATGCACACAAACACACACACAAGTGAGCATAAACACACACAATCACACTCACATACACAAAGGTACATAAACATACACACACAATCACACGCACATACACAAAGGCACATACACACAATCAGATACAAAAATGCACATAAACACACGCACACAATCACACACATGCACAATCACACGCACATACACAAAGGCACATAACACACACAATCACACACACAAATGCACATAAACACACACACAATCACACACACATACACAAATGCACATAAACACACACACAATCATATGCACCTACACAAATGCACATAAACACACACAAAATCACACGCACATACACGAAGGCACATAAACACACAATCACACACACATACACAAATGTACATAAATACACACACAATCACACGTACATACACAAAGGCACATAAACACACAATCACACACATACACAAATGTACATAAACACACACACAATCACACGCACATACACACAAAGGCACATAAACACACACGCAAACAATTTAAGAACTACCTGGCAATGATGGAACCAAAGATTCAATTAACAAGTTTTCCTTTGAACATCATCTATAATTTAGTGGTAGAATTATCTATCTACACAATTATTAAAGTGTACTGCCATTGCTGACCATGAATTAGATTGATTTGATGCTGCTATATGTCCACAAGTCATGCTGGGCACCTTGAGTGAAGCAGAATGAATCTCTAATTCAAATCAATAGAGTAACACTGAAGCTGCCCCACGCAAGAGGAAATCTAATCAAACTGCCTCTTATAGAGTCAAAGCTTGAAATTCATCCCAAGGAAAATTGTGTTCTCACATCATCTCTAGCAGCAGGAGTGAAGTAACAATTTTAGAATTAAGAATGTCAAACTGATTGTGTTTGCTTAGTAGACTGTTAAATTCATGGAAATATGCAGAGACTTTGCCATGTTTCAAAGAAACAATTGTCCCCAAAATACAGTACACCATTGTAGACTAAAAAAGTCTATTCAATTTGGATATAGAATTCATAGTTTAAAAATGTATTAAAATGCATAAATTACATATAATTTGAAACAGACAACAGCATGTTTTCACCAGCAGTTTTAATATATCCAGTTTTGTGTAAAATGATGGTTTTCTGTGCAATCAATGTTGTGTATTGTAAGTTGTATTACTTTTGCTCAGACAAATAATCTTGTGAATTTCTATGGTGAAATAAAACCTGCAGACGATCCTTCGCTAAAATAAAATAACGCAAAAGTTTATATTTCTATGCTCGTATAAATACAATCTTTTAAATACATTTAAAGAAAATTATTTCCTTTCATAACAGCACCTATATATATATATATATATATAAGCTACACATGACAAGCGGCATAAGTAATCAAAGTGATTAGACTTTTATATCAAAGTAGTAACCTTGATTGGTGCAGACCCATAAAGCAAATAGTAATACATAAGGAAAAAGGAAAAAACTCACCCACAGATTAGGTGAGCCAGAACCCCCAAAGTATGCAAGAGTCCTTAAATAAATACAGGGAACTTTTAAATAATCTTCAATTCTAAATTTATTTATCATTGTCATTATGGACAGTAAAAATATTTGGCATGCCTCAGTGGCGGAAATGTGACACATCCCCAAATGCACAAACGTACACATCCATCAATGTCATAAAAATAACATACAAATTGCAGTTTCAAACATATATACAAATTAAAAAGTACAGGAAGAGGCACTGTATATGTCTCAAATCAATACAGAAAAACAACACCACAGCCTTCACCAGGCTCCACAAAAGGATATTGTCTGAACAGGTGAAAAAATGTCCCTGGACACACACTGACTCAAACATGCTGATCCCAGTACAGTCTCAAGTCTAGCCGCATACACTTGGATTTCCTTAGTTGGTGAGACTCCCACGCATGTTGTCACAGCTGCTACACCTGGATCGAAGAGTCTAAGCTGATTGTGAAATTGGATGCAAGGTGGTGGTGAGTCTCACAGGAAGCAGCTTACTTTTGCTAACCTAGAGGAAAAAATACAATTTACAAATATCCCATGGCCTTTGCTGATCAATTTTGAGACTTTTATCAAGGTATCAACCTGCCTTTATCTGTGCGCTAACTGGCTCACAGAAACCCGCACTGATATACAAGGCAAAAGGATATGCTCGGGTTTTATGGTTTATAACTGTCCTCCATGCTTAAAGACTGTATGAGTTGTTTTCAGTGTATCATTACTGCATAACACTCTGTACCTGTATCTGTATCTGTGTAGGTGTTGTTACTTGATGTATCTTCATACTTTGTGAAGTGTTTGTATAGGAGCGTTTCAGCATAGATCCCGGAGGAGTTTTCCTTGATAGCTAATTTCCCTTCCGGCAGGTTGGGACTAGTAGAGGATGGGTGTTGCTTGACTCACTCCTAGTATCATATTGTTTTCACATAGCGTGTGTGTATGCGATATGTCTAATGGGAAAACATAGATCCTATTTTTCACCCGTTCAGGCAACATCCTTTTGTGGAGCCTGGTGACGGCTGTGGTGTTGTTGTTCCTTATTGATTTGAGACATATAAAGTGCCTCTTCCTGTTCTTTTTAATTTGTTTATATGTTTGAAACTGCAATTTGTATGTTATTTTTATGACATTGATGGATGTGTACGTTTGTGCTTTTGGGGATGTATCACATTTCCGCCACTGAGACATGACAAATATTTATGACAATGATAAATAAATTTAAACTTGAAGATTAAAAGAAGTCTATATTTAAGGACTCTTGTATACTTTGAGGGTTCTGGCTCACCTCATCTGTGGATGAGTTTTTTCCTTATGTATTACTATATATATATATATTTTTTTTATTTTTTTTTTTTGAGATGGTAGGTAAATGATTTTAATACTGTCAGGTTCCCTCTCTGTGCTCTTTGTAAGGAAGAACAGTATCCCAGGCAAATGTCTCAGAAGGACTGAGTTTGGACAATTGTTTTTATATATACACTATATGGCCAAAAGTATGTGGACACCTGACCATCACACTTATATGAGATTGTTGGACATCCAATTCCAAAAACCATGGTCATTAATATAGAGTTGCCACCCCCAACACCATGACTCTACCATCTACCATCATTTTAAACATGTAGAGTGGCTTTGAAATGCATACTTTTTACTGTTTGACAGACATACAATTGTTGGGAGACATCATCCCTTGGGATCTTTTAAACCAAGTATACTTTTTTTTTGTATTTTAATGTTGTTTTAGGGCTGTACAGTTAATTTAACAATTCCTTAACCATTTAGGCACCATCACTTTAATATATAGACTATTGTAGTATTCCTGATGTTAGTTAAAAGGATTATACAGAATTGCTAAATCACCATTAAGTAAAGTAACAATTGGGAGGATGTATGGATATTTTTTTTTTCTTTCTATAAAATATTATACTAGACCAATTGTAGAAAGTTTATCAATTTTCTTGTTAATAATTTGATGTGATATACATATGGGGAGTAGTTATAATGAATATATATATATATATATATATAAATATATATATATATATATATTTATTTATAAATAAAATACACCATGTTACTGTCGGCACAAATACTTGAGTAAAGCTCTCTGGTGTGTTATTTTACCGTCACTCTTTTGCTGCAATCTCATATAACCAATGTGTTTGAAGCATAAATCTCAGTTCATGTTAAACTATTCTGAAATTTACACAAGGGCCAACAACTACTTAGATTCCCATGTCACCTCGTGTTTGGAGCTGTGCAATCTTGAACAGACACTAATATAAATAAAAGCACTGATTTAATGTTTGATGTCATAGTTTATTTTTAATATCATTGTAAGATGTTACATTTGGGGAACAAAAGTTTATAAGCTATTTGCAAGATTGCGAGTGTATATGACATAAATAAGGTAGGGAATTCGTTCTATAGTCTCAACTTGCTTTTAAATGTCATAATTGGCAAACATAGTAATACCCTTTGGCAAGACATGGAATTAAACAGACATTAAATAAAAAAAAAGAATCTGACATGCATATGAAGAAGCGCTATGCAAACATGTTAAGAATATTTTTTGAATAAAAAAATTATTATGTTAGAACTTTTTTGTTTTGATTTTAAACCTAACAAGAAGTGTTTATATGTACAGTATGCTCAACTTGTCCAAGGTATAGAAGCTTATTAGCTTACAAATACCTTTCTCACACCCTTATTGGTGGACAGTCACACATCCCAAAAATTAAAAAAAGCTATAATATATATGCTAAAGATCCCTGCCTTAGATACCACAAAGAAAGAACATACTTTAACATTCTTTTAATCCATTTGTTTTGATTATCTCCTTGCATTTCAGAACCTCACCACACTCTCAGACTATGACTTCTGATCTATACACTCTTGTGTTTATCATGGGACACCAGTTTCACTTGAGGGTCACATGTGTAATGGCTTCTGAGATATCAAAAGGGACTAATGCTACCTTTACTCCATTGATGAACTAGAAGCTAAAACATAGCAATTCCCTAGGTGAAAAATATAGCAGATTAACAAGGAAAAATTGGCTTGGATTGTCTGTGAGATAAATGGAGGGAGATAGATTATAGGATGTAAGAAGCCCAAAGGCAGGTGCAATTAATCTAATTTATATATTCATGTGGTTAGCAAGCATACATGTAGGTTTTAAAATAAAGGTAATAAGTATTGATAAAATAACATATACAATAAATAAAATAATATATACAATAAAACAATAAAATGGTGGATCCACCTAGCTAACAGTAAAATTCTGCCTCAAACTATATGTGGTTAAAATCAAGAGCCTTGGACTGGTATATTGTGCTTCAATAGGAAGCTATACCTACGTGTTATAGTGTGAATGTGGAAATTAGAAAATATATAAAATATAAAAACTGTGAAAAAGTGGAAAATATGAAAAATTGGAAAAAATTTGTAAAAATAAAAATGTTAAAATTTAAATGAAAATTGCAACAAAAAGTGTGGACAAAAATGCAAAAATTGTAACAGAAAAAAGACGCAGTAGTGATGTCCAAAAATAAGATAAATGAGTGTCACAATCCTGCTAAATTATAATCCAAGAGCAAAGGCACAATAAAAAGTAAACACAAACTTGTTTCCTAGTGGTGAGAAGTGTCGTAGTGTAGTATACTTTTTCCTGTGTTGTGAAAGCGTCGTGGCGATCCTGATGGTTGAAAATCTTGTGAGTGGTTATCCTATTGGTCCTAATCCTCCATTACCTGATAATGTCCTGTAAATATTAAATAACATGTACAGAAACTGTCCAAACTAGATTTAGGAGATTGGAAAAGGAGCTTACCAGCTACTTGTCAATGCGTTTCGGCCCAGCTATGTGGGCCTTTATCAAGACAGTCTTGATAAAGGCCCACATAGCTGGGCCGAAACGCATTGACAAGTAGCTGGTAAGCTCTTTTCCAATCTCCTAAAACTAGTTGGACAGTTTTGTACATGTTATTTTATATTACAGGACATTATCAGTAATGGAGGAGTAGGACCAATGAGGATAACCATTACAGAGATTTCACCATCAGGATCGCCACGACACTTCTCACCACACAGGAAACAAGTATACTACACTACGACACTTCTCACCACTAGGAAACAAGTTTGTGTCCTACTTTTTATGTGCCTTTGCTCTTGGATTATAATTTAGCAGGATTGTGACACTTATTTATCTTATTTTTGGACATCACTTATTTTTGGACACCACTACTGTGTTTTTTCTGTTACAATTTTTGCATTTTTTGGCACACTTTTTGTTGCAATTTTCACTTTTAATTTTAACATTTTTATTTTCCAAATTTTTACCAAATCACCTTTAACCCTCAGCTTCTTAGCAAGGCAGAGTGGGTCATCTTGAAAGTGTGTTTGGGGTCGTTATCATGTTGGAATACTTCCCTGCAACCCAGTCTCTGAAGGAGGGGATCATGCTCTGCTTCAGTATGTCACAGTACATGTTGGCATTCATGGTTCCCTCATTGAACTGTAGCTCCCAGTGCCGGCAGCACTCATGCAGCCCCCCCCCCCCAACCCATGACACTCCCACCAACCATGCTTGACTGTAGGCAAGACAGCCACTTGCCTTTTGTACTCCTCACCTCCTGGTTGCTGGCCACACACTCCTTTACACCATCTGAACCAATAAGTTTATCTTGGTCTCATCGGACCACAGACATGGATTCCAATAATCCATATCCTTCGTCGCTTGTCTTCAGCAAACTGTTTGCAGGGTTTCTTGTGGAGCATCTTTAGAAGAGGCTTTCTTCTGGGACGGCAGCCATGCAGACCAATTTGAGACGAAGTGAGCGGCGTATGGTCTGAGCACTGACATGCTGACCCCCTATGCCTTCAATCTTTGCAGTCAATGCTGGGCAGCACGCATACATCTATTTCCCAAAGACAACCTCTGGATATGATGCTGGAGCACGTGCACTCAACTTCTTTGGTCTACCATGGCGAGGCCTGTTCAGAGTGAACCTGTCCGTGAAACTGCTGTTATGGGTCTTGCCCACTGTCTGCAGCTCAGTTTCAGGGTCTTGGCAATCTTCTTATAGCCTACGCTATCTTTATGAAGAGCAAACAATTCTTTTTTTCAGATCCTCAGAGAGTTCTTTGCCATGAGGTGCAATGTTGAACTTCCAATGACCAGTATGAGAGAGTGTGAGAGCGATAACATCAAATTTAACACACCTGCTCCCCATTCACACCTGAGACCTTGTAACACTAACGAGTCACATGACACTGGACAGGGAAAGTGGCTAACTGGAACCAATTTGGACATTTCCAGTTAGGGTGTATTCACTTTTGTTGCCAACGGTTAAGACATTAATGGCTATGGTTGATTTATTTTGAGGGGACAGCAAATTTACACTGTTATACAGGCTGTACCGCCACTGCTTTACATTGTAGCAAAAGTGTAATTCTTCAGTGTTGTCACATAAAAGATATAATAACATATTTACAAAAATGTGAGGGGTGTACTCACTTTGTGAGATATTGTATATATACAAACATACACTCACATATATATTTATATTTATCATCATATATGAAGTTGTTGGTACTAAACTAACAATAAATGATTACTGTACATTATGAGATATATTTAATTCAGTAAATCAAACAAATAATACGCGTAAAATTTGTTTACATTTTTTCAAACTATCGAGATATATATTCAACAGTCATGTTAAAAAATGTGATATTCGCTTTATCAGAGCAACTAAATTGGTTCATGTCAAGGAAAGCATCTGTTCTGCCATTTGATTGTCATAATGGAGACATCCACTCATCCCTAGTGATTAGTGTGACTAATATCTGCCATTTATAAAAACATAAGGTTTTTCCAATGCTAAGAAACATTACAACCACATGATTTTTCTTGTGATTTGTGCATTACTTTAATAGTCAATTCATAAGACTACCAATTTGTCTCTTGATGAATTAAAAAAGAAAAAGAATAATTTTAATGTTATTTTTTAGTGCTTCAAATGTTAAATCTCATTTTCTAAATGTCTATTTTCTTACTTCCTGTTTACGGAATTAATGTGTGTTTCATAAAAGAGGCTCTTTTGAAATTGTACAGCTAACTACTAATAAGAGTAATCCACTGAGCCTCACTCAGAAAAAATAATCATTATATTATTGATCTGACATGCCCCTTCTCAGGAGTGCTATGTCATTTTGATAAAGTGCCGGCCTGGAGGAACTAAACCTATTGTTCATAACTTGTTTTTTACACTGATGACATATTATTTAACTAACGGCTAGATTAACGAGTTTTGCGTTATAGTGAAAAAGCAGCGTTAGGCCAAAAAGTGATTGGTACACCCTATCCTGTCAAGATTCTGCCGCATTTTTAAAGTCAGTAGTTATCATTTTAACACTACAAAGCCATAGCATAAAACTCATAACTTAAAGTGCTAAAAAGTACACTAACACCCATAAACTAACCTATTAACCCCTAAACCGAGGCCCCCCCCGCATCGCAAACACTAAAATTAAATTATTAACCCCTAATCTGCCGCTTTCCGACATCGCTGCCACTATAATAAACATATTGACCCCTAAAACCGGCCGCTCTCCTCCCGCCTCGCAAACATTAGTTAAATAATATTAACCCCTAATCTGCCGTCCCTAACATCGCTGCCACCTACCTATATTTATTACCCCTAATCTGCCGCCCCAACATCGCCGCCACTATACAGTATTATATTTCTAACCCCTAAATCTAAGTCTAACCCTAACACCCCCTAACTTAAATATAATTAAAATAAATATAAATAAAACCTACTATTAATAACTAAATAATTCCTATTTAAAACTAAATACTTACCTGTAAAATAAACCCTAAGCTTGCTACAATATAACTAATAGTTACATTGTAGCTAGCTTAGGATTTATTTTTATTTTACAGGCAAGTTTTGTATTTATTTTAACTAGGTAGAATAGTTAATAAATAGTTATTAATTCTTTAAGTAACTACCTAGCTAAAATAAATACAAATTGACCTGTAAAAATAAAACCTAACCTGTCTTACACTAACACCTAACCTAACCCTACAATTAAAAAAAATCCCTAAATTAAATACAATTACTAAATTCCACTAAAATTAGCAAATTACAAAAAACAAACAAAACACTAAATTACAGAAAATAAAAAACAAATTACAAGATCTTAAACTAATTACACCTAATCTAATAGCCCTATAGAGGACTTCTTGCCGCTTCGATGAAAGACTTCTCCCCGCTTCGTTGAGGATGGATGCGGCTCTTCAAAACTGTAAGTGGATCTTCAGGGGATTAGTGTTAGGTTTTTTAAGGGTGTATTGGGTGGTTTAAATTTTTAGGTTCGGGCTTTGGGCAGCAATAGAGCTAAATGCCCCTTTTAAGTTCAATGTCCATCCCAATGCGCTTTAAAGGGCAATGGGAGCTTAGGTTTTTTTAGTTAGGGTTTTATTTGGGGGGTTGGTTGTGTGGGTGGTGGGTTTTTACTGTTTGGGGGGGGGTTTCTTGTAATTTTTTTTACAGGTAAAAGAGCTGATTTCTTTGGGGCAATGCCCCTCAAAAGGCCCTTTTAAGGGCTATTGGTAGTTTTAGTTTAGGCTAGGGGTTTTTATTATTTTGGGGTGGGCTTTTTTATTTTGATAGGGCTTATTAGATTAGGTGTAATTAGTTTTAAAGATCTTGTAATTTGTTTTGTTATTTTCTGTAATTTAGTTTGTTTTTTTTGTAATTTAGCTAATTTTATTGAATTTAGGTTAATTGTATTTAATTTAGGGAATTTTTTTAATTGTAGGGTTAATTTAGGTGTTTTTTACAGGCAATTTGTATTTGATTTTAGCTAGGTAGTTATTAAATAGTTAATAACTATTAGTAACTATTCTACCTAGTTAAAATAAATACAAACGTGCCTGTAAAATAAAATAAAACCTAAGTTAGCTACAATGTAAACTATTAGTTATAGTGTAGCTAGCTTAGGGTTTATTTTACAGGTAAGTATTTAGTTTTAACTAGGAATAATTTAGGTAATAATTGAGGTTTTATTTAGATTTATTTTAAGTATATTTAAGTAAGGGGGTGTTAGACTTAGGTTTAGGGGGTTATAAATATAATGTAGGCGTCGGCGATGTTGGGGGCAGCAGATTAGGGGTTAATAAGTATAATGTAGATGGCACGATGTCGGGGGCAGCAGATATAGGGGTTAATAAGTGAAAATTAGGGGTGTTTAGACCTCGGGGGTTCATGTTAGTGAGTAAACATAACTTTGTTTCCCCATAGGAATCAATGGGGCTTGCGTTAACGGACCTTTACGCTGCTTTTTTTGCAGGTTTTAGACTTTTTCCTCAGCGGCCCTCTCTTCATTGATGTCTATGGGGAAATCGTGCACAAGCACGTACAACTAGCTCACCGCTGACTTAAGCAACGCTGGTATTGGAGTGCGGTATGAGCACAATTTTGCTCTAACGCTCACTTCTTGCCTGTTAATGCCTGGTTGATAAAAACCTGTAATACAAGCGCTGTAGGAAAGTGAGCGGTGAGAATAAAGTGCAAGTTAGCAACGCACCCCTCTTTCTGCCAAACTCGTAATCTAGCCGTAAGGTTGTACATGAGAATGTTGGTATTGTCTACTGACAAGAGACAGAAATAGACTTGTGGCATGGCCGAAAAATTTGGTTTTTGGTTCGGATCGATTCGGATGTTTTTGAATTCCAGTTCAGATCGATTTGAATTGGAAAATTCGAATGAAGTAGTTTCGGATTTGTTCGGATTCGAATAAATTCGTCCGGATTTGGTTCGATTCGGAAATTTGGAATTTCGGTATGTGTTAGGTGGGATGTGCTGTTGTATAGACTAGTATTGTACTGTATATTAGGGTGTAACCCATACAGAGTGATATAACCTAATATACTGTTACAATACTAGTTGTAATTCATGGCCATCCGAATGTAACGAATAAATCCGAACTAGTTCAGATTTATTCGGTAGATTCGGTACTACCGTAAATCGGAAATTTGAATCGATCCAAATCTACCGAATCGGAACGAATCGAAACGCACCTGTCTAATATAAATGACAGCAGAGCTTCCAGATGCAAACTTCACACATACATATCATTTTGACTTTAAATATACATTAAACTGAATCCAGTTATGTTTGTGTCATGCTCTGCTATTTTTGTATCAGCTTGTTTATGCATGTATAAAGGTTGTAGGATCGGATGGGGTGTGAAATGTATTCCATAATTTCTTGTGTATTGCTAATTCAATGGGAACATTTTTTTTTTTTAATTAAGAAGTAGGTATAGAAGGACATTAGATATGATTCTCATTTTTGAGGGTTGATATTGATACTTATCACTCAGAGCATCCAAGTTCCCAAAAACTTGGCTAGAATACAAGTGGAGCACTAATTTATTGCGCACCCAGAACCGTAAACGAACAAATTCCCAGTAGCAATACTACTCAAAAAAATAACCAAGGTCAGATCCCAATTGTCCCCAATTTGCCCTCAAA
Source organism: Bombina bombina (assembly GCF_027579735.1). Lineage (NCBI taxonomy): Eukaryota > Metazoa > Chordata > Amphibia > Anura > Bombinatoridae > Bombina > Bombina bombina. The sequence goes on along the minus strand of NC_069500.1, from coordinate 951,793,510 downwards.
ATAACATGTGAGGTCCCTTTTAAAAAATAAATAGAAAAAAGTAGCGTTTAAAGTGGGCGGGTGTGGAGTGTTAAAAAAAAAAACAGCACTGAGAAGTGCCTTTACATAGCGGTCTATGGTAACTGTGGTGTTCCCTATAAATATAATCTGTAAATACTTATATACAAATGTGTTAATATGTGTATATACACATATAAACCACATACATATATATGTATATATTCATATACATATATATTTAAACCCTTTGGCTGCTAACCATTTCCCACCTGTGTAAAGTTTGTGTGAATAAACTATACAAACTATATATTGGGGGTTTTTTTTCAGTAGACCTAGCAGATTCAAAATATTCCATATTATATATGTATGCATCATCAGGTTTTAAAAAAAAAAAAGCACATAAAATGTGAAAAAGAAGTGTATTTTTTTACTCCTAACTCAATAAATAGATAGTATGTAGTTTTATTTTTGTAAGCTGTAACATCAAAACCCTGCGTGGATAAATATTTTGTAGTAGTTAACCGTCTGAAATAAGCAGAAATTAAGAACATTTCACTGTTTTTTCCACTGTTTTTATTGCAGGCATGTCAATTTGATAAATATCAAAAACAGCATCTTAGAATTTACTGTACTGTTTTCAGCAATTAAATAGTTCTAGCCTCCTGAGAAATTAAAATGGGGTACACAAAGCACATATTTGCAGAAAGTACATCCCTTGGTGCATCAAATGAGGGGCTAGCAAACCATTTCTAGCATGAACTTGGGGTGCACAGCAATTAATGGAGTAAGTTGCATTGCTTAAAAAAAAAAATCTAAGCAAAGAGCCATATTCCACTTATTATTACAAGGTTTAGAAATTAGCATATGAGCCTACCTAGGTTTTAACTTTCAACAAAGAATACCAAGAGAATAATGCAAATGTGTGATAAAATAAATTGTAATGTTTAAAATTGCATGCCCTATCTGAATCATGAAAGTTTAATTTTGACTAGACTGCCCCTTTAAATATGCACAAAAAATATAATAAACATACTTTTTTTTCTTTTCACACACTTAAACAAAATAAAAAAAATTAATTTTATGCTTACCTGATAACTTTATTTCTTTCTTGACACGGGTGAGTCCACGGATCATCAACAATTACTGTTGGGAATTACCACCCCTGGCCAGCAGGAGGAGGCAAAGAGCACCACAGCAAAGCTGATAAATATCACTTCCTACCCACAATCCCCCAGTCATTCGACCAAAGGAAAGGAGAGAAAGGAAGCAACACAAGATGCAGAGGGTGCCCTGAGGTTTTATATGACAAAAAACCTGCCTGAAATATACAGGGTGGGCCTTGGACTCACCGTATCAAGAAAGAAAGGAAATTTATCAGGTAAGCATAAATTTAGTTTTCTTTCTAATGACACGGTGAGTCCACAGATCATCATCAATTACTGTTGGGAATCAATACCCGAGCTAGAAGGCAAAGATAATAAGGAGAGACAAGACAGGTAACCTAAACAGAAGGCACCAGTGCTTGAAGAACCTTTCTTCCCAAAAGCAGCCTCAGCCAAGGCAAACTATAAAACTATCAAATTTGAAACATTCAGAAAAATGTAAGCAAAGAGAACCAAGTTGCAGCCGTGCAAATCTGAACAACAGAAGCTTCATCCTTGAAAACCCAAGAAGCAGATACAGTTCTAGAGAAAAGAGCTGTAAGTCTCTCAAGAGGCTGCTACATACTTCCAACCAAAGGGAAAGAGAAGTAGCTGTCCCAGAGAAACAAACATCTAAACAGAAAACTGGCAAAATCCTTAGTCACCTGAAGAAAAAAAATTAAGAACACCCACAACATTTAAGTTGTGCCACCATCGTTCCCTATGGTAAAAAGGATTGGGACATAGACAAGGGGACAACAATCTCCTTCATTAATATTCCCATCCAACACAAGTTAGAGGAAAACCTAACTTAATACAAAGAACCACCTTATCTGCAAGATAGATAAGATAAGGTGAAACACACTGCCAAGCTGAGAATTCTGAGATCTCCGAGCAGAAAAGATAGCCTTCCAAGATAACACCAAATATCTACAGAATGTGCTACAAAACCTTAAGAACAAGGTTAAGACAAGGTTAATGCTCCAAGGGGGGAGCAATCAACATGAAGCACAGGCCTGATTCTGACCAGGCCTGATAAAAAGATTGCACATCTGACACGACCGCCAATCATAAGTAGCCAAATAGACAAAGCAGAATCTAACCCCCTCAGAGTACTGACGCTGTCTCCAGACATCCTAGAGACCCGACAGATTTCTATGATCCTGACTCCACTCCAAAAGAACCCTTGGATACACACCATTAAGAAAAATATGCCATATTCTATGGCAATTCTTCTAGAAACAGGAAAGCAAGCCTGATCATGGTCTCAGTAACTGACTCGGAATCCCATGTAACACAAAACCAAGTGTTCAAGTAGGCAGCATCAGAGAAACTAGATGAAGATGAAGGAAGGTTTCCTGACTCAGAAGGCCTTCGTCAGGTACAGTCGCCAAAGAGAAGATATGATGTTATCCATAGGTATGCACCCCCAGATCCTGCGGGGTCACGCAGAGGCTATGAGAATCCCTGTCGCTCTCGTCCTGTTGAATATGAGCAATGACTTGTGGAGGGAAGCAAACAGAGGAAAAACAGGTATGCCAGACTGAATCCAAGAAAAAAATGACAGAACATGAATCAGGCGGTCAGTAGATCACTAGACTGTGAACCGTACCTTCGAACTTGGTGTTCTGGCCGAAACAGCCTCAGAGGGCCACTCCGGGCCCTCATTTGAAGATTAACCTAGAAACCACTTCCGGAAGAGAACCCACTCCCCGGAAAAAAATAACTGTCTGTTCAGAAATCCAATTGTCCACCCCTGGATGGCAGACCATCAATTGTGAGCTTCCGCCCACTGAACAATCCAAGTCATCTTCAATATGGCTAAGGAACCCCAAGTTCCTCCCTGATGGATAGATATAAACAAGGAGGTGTTCATAGTCCGACTGAAACCAAGCTAAGAACAACTGATGCCAAGAGGCCAAGCTATCAGAGCATTGAAAATCACTCTCTACTGCAAACATTAAAGAGAAGAGATACTCCAGAGTCCATTATTTTAATAAGACCCAGACAGCATTACCAGCCCAGCAGGTTGGCATCCGTGGATACATCACCCAGGAGTATCTCCAGAAGCACATGCCCTGAGATAGATATACCTAAGAAAATACTATTATAAAGAGAGATTTGATGACTGATCTATATCTGTTCTTTGAGACAGATCCGAATGTTCTCCATTTTATGGAAAAAAGCAAAAGGAATGAAGTCCACGGAAACCATAAGACCAATTCCCTCCTATATTGATTTACTTAAAAATGAAGTAAATGCAGCTAAAATTAGATCCTAACTCCCAACCTACCTGTTGTAAAAGGCTAAGCCACCTACCGGACATCTAGAGCTCTGCTGTAGGCTGGACCCCTAGACTGTAGAGAGAGGAAAAGGAATAAATCCTTGACATTTGACCTCTATTAGAAAACTTCTTCTAAATACAGTCTAAAAGTCCACCCATGAAGATGCAATGCGGGAAGACTTTTCCAAGTTCATTTCCCATCCATGGGAAAAGTAGATTGGAGACCAAATTTCTTGAAAAAAAGATAGTTCGAAGAAAGATGATACCTGAACCATCTATAGTCCAGAACAACACCCTTGAAATACCCCAGGGACCTAAAAGTCTTTCTCGGCTTCTGAACCCATGAACTAGCGAAGATCCCGAAACATGGGAACAAGAAAGACACATCCTCCGGTCTATGTTCTCATGAACAGACCCAGAACTAAAGGAGAATGATATACTTTGAAGGGTTAGCACCAGAGATACTTGAGATAAAGACCCAGATCCCGTTCCCAACAGAGGCTGGAACTCTCACTCCCAGAAAAGAATGTCCTGAACCCTACTCAAGGAAAGATGCATTGCAGATACTCTAGAAAGAGAAATCTGCCTCCGGGAAAAAATCTGAGACTCGTCTAAAAGACCTGACCCCTAATGAAAAAGGAAAACATTCCTTTAGTCTTACCCACTTGACAAGTGATAGCAAAAACACTTACCACGCCGCAAGACAGAGGATAATACCATCAGACCAGGTCCAAACAAGGCCTCATCCTTAAAAAGGAAATGCCAGAAACTTGGATTTGGAGGAATCCTAAAAAATTGAATCTACCACAGCAGAACTATATGGCCTAGACTATACGACTAAGTCACAAGTAGGGCTTCTCAGCTGAACAGCTGTAATGCCCGGCAGGCTAGGATAGCACATCCCCCTTATCCAAGACTAACTGGAATCCCAGAGGACTTCGGACTGCTCCTGCTAGGATGATAAAGAGGAAGACTCCTGCGCTACAAAGGAAACAAAAAAGCAGTAACAGAAAGTATTTATTGGCCTAACAGTCTTTCTGACATGATTTCCTCATGAAGTCCACCAAAAAGGAATCCGTCAAGACATCACCACCAAAAGGATGCCAGACTTGTCCATAAAGAGTCGTAAACGTACGGCTATCCTAAATAAGGATTGAAGTTCTCTTAACCAGAATATCAATGGCCCCTTTACCCTAAGCACCATGATATTTAAAGGAGACAGGTTATTACAGACAGGAGAAGGGGAAAAGGAATCCTTAACCTCTCCCATACCTGAGGAAATTCTCCTAGCATGGTCGAGAACAGGAAATTTTTTTAACAAATGAATCCTAGTAAAAATAAAATTCACTAGATTCTTGAGGATTGACAACGAAAGGAGAGTCGAAGTTTCCTAGTAGGCAACCCTTCCTAAATAAAAGGGAGATTAGGCTTGAATCTGAGCAGAACTACTTCAGTACCAGAAGAAGGAATTAACACTGTTCAAATCAGAGGTTTTAACCCTCAGATGCTACCGACTATCCTGCTCATAAAACTATAAGGAAGACAAAATGCATAGCAGTAAAACAGAGCAGAGAACCTTACTACCTGATTCCTTAAAGAACCTCTTGTGATTTTCCTTAAATAAAGGAAAGGCAGATAAAGCCACAGACGCCAAAAGCCACCTGAGCAGACAATTCTGCAAGCAAATAATTCCTCTAGGAGATTGTGAGAAACCGCAGGGGACTGCATGTGACACCATACCAAAAAGGCTTGAGGTGATTGAGGAGAAAGCTGTGGCAGAGCCTAGGCAACATCACCCAGGGAGACATGAGGCTAAAATGTTGTTGGTTTTTTTTTAAATAAATATCTAAAATATTTAAAATGACACTGTTCCTTAAGAATTATAGAGACTTACTTAAAAAAGCAATAATTATGGGAACAGATCTCTGTTCCATTCTTTAGTAAGGAAAAATGATACAGTGTAATTAAAAGTAGTATTGCCTTAGTGAAAAGCAATCTCACATAAACAAATGGTACATACAGATACAGAAAACCATAATGTTTAAAGTACAAATGTACTGTTCATTAGTCCACTGTGCTATTCTGCTGCACGGAAGCACATGTAGGGACATGATGCAGGAAAAAGGTCTGAATAACGTGTTTGATCTCTTACATAAAAATTACACTGAAACTTAGTGAATGTATGTGTATTGGAACATTTATTTACACAGTGCTTTCACTTGAGAACCAAACGCATTCATCTAACCCTCAGTTTAACAAGTGAAAGAAACGGAGAGCGCTAAAAACACGGGATAAACTAAGAGTAATCCCCAAACATCGTCTCCTCAATTAAGATGACAGAATGTCAGCTCCATTCCGTTCTCAATCTCAAGCCGGAGAGCGGGGCGGAAATGCAAAATAAGCGCTCAACTACATCTAAAATGGTGCCGCTCTGTAAAGCAAAGAAGAAGGTGTGGCCAAAAGTCAGCACAGAAAAAAATTAAGTTCGTTGACTATCTTCCTGTAAGGCACTTTAGCGGTTATAAACTTTTTTGTAAATAACTTCCCTCAATTCAAAGGATATTTGTACTGTAGCGCAATAATTAATAAGTATTAAATTGAAGTTTGTCTCACTTGGAATACCTAGTATGGTTCAAGGATTCCCTAGTGAGATTTAATATTTAGCCACAACTGGGTAATTGGTATGTCAGTAAAAAAACATATCATAACCACAAGAGGCATTAGGTAAATTGCAGACACATAGAGGTTAAGCAGACAACTCAAGTTGTGAATATCGTGCAATACATATATCTGGTTACTGGCAATGTTAATGAGGGATAGGAATAAGTTGCACATTTGTAGTAAGTAAGTGGTAATAGAAATAGTTTCAGTCAGACCTGATTCCTGGAAGGTTGTCACAGAATGCAGAGGGTGGCAGCACAGCGTGTTCGCTTGGAGGCTGTGTGAATGAGAGGCACAGAGTGGAACTGGCGGGCTGCAGCTGATGACGTATCGGCTGATACGTTAGTGCAGGATGATCTGATTCCTTCGGAGCGCTCCGGTAGAAGGTAGGATTCCCTCAGAGGTTTGGTTCAAAGAGGCTTGGTATCAGTAAGGACTTCGAGTACAGGGAAGTCTGGATAACCAGATTTGGTATCGTCAAGTAGCTTGAGCATTCATGAAACAAGTGTGAATCTCAATTAACCAGCAAAGGTTAGCTGGGAGTTTAACTGTATAAGTAGGCAGGGACAGCAAGGAGGGTGGATCCTATCACTAGTAAAAGAGGTTAACCCTTACAGAGCCCCCCACTTAAAGAACCACAGCAAGGTTCAAGGTCTAGGACGATCAGGATTACGTCTGTGGAATAAGGAAACCAACCTAGGAGCAGATAGATTGGAAGCAGGTTCCCAATAATCATCCTGATGACCAAAACCCTTCCAATGCAACAGATAAAAGAGCTCGCCATGTCTGGAACGAGAGTCCAAAATGCTGTGAACTTCATATTGCTCATCTGGATCCACAGAAACAGCGGAGTTCAGTGGAGCTGTGTTGGCAGGAGGGGAACTGCAGAGTTTGACCAAAGAGACGTGAAAGTCGGGTGAATCCTAAACGAGGAAGGTAGCTGCAAGGTAACAGTGACGGAACTGGGAACTTGAAGGATGCGATAGGGTCCGATGAACAACTTGCCTAATTTTTTACATGGATATGGAATCCTCAAATTCTTCGTAGACAACCAGACATACTGTCCCACGGTGTAATGAGGGTTAGCTCGGTGGCGGAGATCGTAGTACCGTTGTTGGGATGCTTGAGCTTGAGTATGTTGTCACGTACAATAGAAAGCGTGGTTGCAATATCATTCACGAGATCATTTACTTGTGGGACAGGAGGTTTCCACCCTGGGCATGAGAGAAAAATGGAGGGTGTAAACCATAATTCACGTAGAATGGACTAAAACCAGTTGTAGAGCTTTGGTGGTTATTATAAGCAAACTCTGCGAGAGGAAGGTAGGTAGCCCAAGATTCCTGTTGATGCGAACAGTAGCAGCGCAGGTACTGCTCCAGCCACTGATTTACCCTCTCCGTCTGCCATTTGTCTGGGGATGGTACGAAGTGCTGAGTTTCCGTTCGATGTGAAGTTCCTCACAAAGACTCTTCCAGAACTTGGACGTGAATTGGGATCCCCGATCACTTATGAATGCCTTGGGTATGCCATGCAAACGAATGACATTCTGGATGATTAGGTCACAAGTCTGTTTCGATGTGGGTAATGAAGTGATGGGGACAAAGTGTGCCATCTTCGAGAGAAGATCCACCACAACAAGTATAGTAGAGTAGCCATTCGATACAGGAAGGTCTACTATAAAGTCCATTGAGACTACTTCCCAGGGTGTGTGAGGTACAGGTAAGGATTGCAGAAGTTCCATTGGGAGTTGTTTGGAATGTTTGGAGGTGGCACAAATTGTGCATTGAGTTTAAGAAATCTCTCAGATCGGTGAACATGGCGGGCCACCAATAAGATCGCTTGAGGAGTTCAGTAGTTTTCCGCTTTAACCCATGTGTCCAGCTAGGGGAGAGTCATGCAGCCGACCTAAGGATAGCTGCATGGAAGGTAGGAGGTATATATAATTTTCCATCCTTATAGAGTAAGCCATCCGGGCCACGGGTGACATCAGGTAGAGGCAGCGATGTATCACCTTTCAGGGCATCTCTGAATGCATGATTCGAGTCGGTGAGCAAGCCCAGAAAACAGTGTTTAGGAATAATCGTAGAAGGTACATTATCTGTTATTATCTTTTGTCCTTGCCTAGAAAGTGCATCAGCCTTACCGTTTTTTTGTACCTGGTCTGTAGGTGATATCATACTGGAATCGTGAAAAATATAAACTCCAACGGAGTTGTCTGGAGGATAGAGTACGGTTGGTTTGTAGGTATTGTAGGTTTTTGTGATCCGTATATATGACAGTGGGATTAACAGACCCTTCTAATAAATGCCCTCCACTGGTCGAAGGAGCACTTTATTGTGAGCAATTTCTTTTCTCCGACAGGATAGTTTAATTCAGCTGGTTGCATTAATCTAGAAAAGTAAGCCACTGGATGGAGAGGTTCCTTGAATGACTTCATCTGTGACAGGACTGCTGTGATGGCGAAATCTGAAGCATCAACTTCCAATATGAACTGTTTATTCATATCTGGGTATTGTAAGATAGGGGCAGTGGTGAATCTTGATTTCAGCAGATCGAACACAGATTGAGTCTGGGTGGTCCATTTGAATGGATGATCGAGCTTGGTGAGTTCAGTTAAGGGTTTAGTAATAGCTGCAAAACCAGGTATAAACTTTCGGTAAAAGTTAGAAAAACCTAAAAAGCGTTGTACATCTTTCTTAGTGTGAGGATTGGCCAGTTGAGGATTGCTTGTATTTTGTCATCTTGCATTTTAATGCCAGAAGGGATATCTGATACCCTAAAAAAGTTATGTCGTTAGACTCAAAAGTACATTTTTCAAGTTTAGCGTACAGATTGTTATTCCTTAACCTAGTTAAGACCTCTTTTACATGTAGTCTATGTTGCTCAAGATTTTGGGAGTAAATCAATATGTCGTCTAAATAGACCACAATATAACGTCCAACACATCTCTGAATAAGTCATTAATAAGGCACTGGAATGTAGCTGGAGCATTACATAGACCAAATGGCATCACTGTGTACTCGAATAAGCCATATCGGGTCCTGAACGCAGTGAGCCATTCGTCTCCAGCCCTCATTCATATCAGATTGTAGGCACCACGAAGATCCAACTTGGTGAAATCCGTGGCACCCCTTAATCTTTCTATTAACTCAGGAATAAGTGGCAGTGGGTATTTATTCTTTCGAGTACGCTTATTGAGCTCTCTGTAGTCAATGATAGGTCTTAAAGAGCCATCTTTGTTTGTTACAAAAAATATGCCTGCACCTGCAGGGGAGGTAATGGGTCTAATGAATCCCTTTTTTAGGTTTTCATTAATGTAGTTTTAAGGTGTTCCAATTCAGGTTTAGAAAGAGGGTATATATGCCCAAAAGGGATGGTGACCCCTGGGAGTAAATCGATCGGGCAATCGTAGGCCCTATGAGGTGGTAAGGTTTCTGCGTCTTTTTTATTAAAGACATCAGAGAATTCAGAGTACTGTGGCAGTAAAATAGAATCATCTATGTGCATAATAATTAAATCGTTGTTATTCTTAGAAGGGGTTTGATTAGTAGGAAAAGTGAGACTGCGGTCAGTCCAGTTTATGTGAGGTTTATGTGTGCATAACCAATCTATACCAAGCATTATGTTAAACATGGGTGAGGAGATTACATCAAAAGAGAGAGCTTCAGATACCTGTGGGTTAAAGTTTACCTGAAGGGGAATAGTTTGGTGAGTTACTGGTCCAGAGGAAAGTGAAATGCCATCAATAACCTTAACAGAGACCAGAGTATGCTTATTCACAACAGGAATTTTATTTTTTGTGACAAAATCAAGATCAAACAAAATTTCTACATGCACCGGTATCCACAATAGCTTCAGTGGTGATCTTGCGACGATCCCACTGCAAAATAAGAGGAATAGTTATGTAAGTAGTGTTATTAGATTTGCTAAAAGGCTAACTGAAGAATTGGAGGTCATACCCTTCTTGTTCTTTAATAAAACTGGACAGTCCTTGACATCATGGGTAGGACATGCTCAGTACATGCATAGACTTAGTTGTTTCCTCCTGGACTTCTCTTGAGAGGTCAAGGGCCCTTTAAGGATTCCTATGTCCATAAGTTGAGGTATGTCTCTTGATTGATAAGAGGTAGTTGGAAGGTAGCCTTTGGAATAACTAGCCCGTTCAGTTCGCCTTTCCCTAATGCGCCTGTCTATACTGATGGTCAGAGCAAAGAAATATTCTAGTGAAGCAGGGATTCCTACACGTGACAGTTCATCCTTAATCTCTTCAGAAAGGCCTAATCTGGAACTGTGTCTTAAGTGAGACTTCGTTCCATTCTGAGTCTCTGGCAAATATTTTAAATTGTGTGATATAGGTTTCTACTTGATTCTTTTTCTGCTTGAGTGACCGCAGGGCATTTTCGTCTGAAACCTGCCTGTAAGGGTCATCGTACAAAGCAGACATTTGGGTAAAGAAGGCAGTAAGGGAACCCAAAATGGAATCCTCAGACTCATAAAAAGTATCAGCCCAGGCCCTAGGCTCCCCCCTGAGGTAAGAAATTACCGTGAGAACTCTAGATCTCTCTGAAGGATAAGTTCTGGGTTTCATTTCGAACATTAACATGCAGTTTCTAAATTCCCTGAATTGGGAACGATCTCCTGAAAATTTTTCTGGAGGAGAGACTAAAGGCTCAGGGTGAATTTCTGCAGTTGAAGTACTTCCCTTAAACAAGCTTTTAGGGCCTGATTTTCAACCTGCAGTTCATGGAAGGAATTGGATAAAGTGTCCATCCTATCAGACAGTTTTTGTATCCTATTGCACATTGTTTCCTGATCCATGATCCTAGTAATTGAGGGAAATCTAAAGGAACAAAATAAAGTATCAACTCTAGTTCCTATAATTTTTTCTGGCTGGTTAATTCTGTAAGGCACTTTAGCGGTTATAAACTTTTTGTAAATAACTTCCTCAATTCAAAGGATATTGTACTGTAGCGCAATAATTAATAAGTATTAAATTGAAGTTTGTCTCACTTGGAATACCTAGTATGGTTCAAGGATTCCCTAATGAGATTTAATATTAGCCACAACTGGGTAATTGGTATGTCAGTAAAAAACATATCATTACCACAAGAGGCATTAGGTAAATTGCAGACACATAGAGGTTAAGCAGACAACTCAAGTTTGTGATATCGTGCTATACATATATCTGGTTACTGGCAATGTTAATGAGGGATAGGAATAAGTTGCACATTTGTAGTAAGTAAGTGGTAATAGAAATAGTTCAGTCAGACCTGATTCCTGGAAGGTTGTCAGAGAATGCGGAGGGCGGCAGCACAGCGTGTTCGGCTTGGAGGCTGTGTGAATGAGAGGCACAGAGTGGAACTGTGGGCCGCAGCTGATGACATATCGGCTGATACGTTAGTGCAGGATGATCTGATGCCTTTGGAGCACTCCGGTAGAAGGTAGGATTCCCTCAGAGGTTTGGTTCAAAGAGGCTTGGTATCAGTAAGGACTTCGAGTACAGGGAAGTCTGGATAACCAGATTGGTATCAGGCAAGTAGCTTGAGCATTCATGAAACAAGTGTGAATCTCAATTAACCAGCAAAGTTAGCTGGGAGTTAACTGTATAAGTAGGCAGGGACAGGCAAGAGGGAGGATCCTATCACTAGTAAAAGAGGTTAACCCTTACATTCCTCTAAAATGAGGCATCTTGTAGAAAGCACCTTCTGGTCTAAATGTGACAAATACAAAACAATAAAGAAAATTCCTGACACCCTTGCACCGCTCCCTAAGTGTATTAACAGCAAAGCTGGGAATCACTGCATATAATCATTGTTTAGATATAGTGCCAATCACACTCACTGAACGTCCCTGTATCATTCACCCGATGAACTAGGGAACTAAAAAGGGTTGCCTACTATATAATAGTGGAAGCAATGGGCCGAAATTATTAGAATTTAGCCCTACAGGTAGTTAACTCCTTCCTCTTTGTGTAGTAAATACACTCACATGTGTTGTAGCACCTCTATTAGTGCAGTGGGAGCAGTCTGGGATCTATAACAGTCACCCAGAAGACCGACCTTCTAGCATAGGTGTATGATCTGTGATGGAAAAATATAAAAAGACACAAAGTGCCTATATGGCCAAGTACTGTTTAGGCCAAGGAAAATACAAACAGATGTTAAAGTATGCACTCACATTTGTTGTAGCATCTCCATTGATGCTAATAGAGCAGGCTGGGGTCAATTCAGTCACTCAACCGACTTAATTATTTATTTTTTTTATTATTATCGGTTATTTGTAGAGCGCCAACAGATTCCGCAGCGCTATAAACAAAGGGGGAGTACAAACAAAACAATTATAGGGTAGAGGGCCCTGCCAAGAGTTGCACTGTTGTAGTCAGCTCTAAGAAGGTGATCTACGGACAGCTGGACTTTTAGGCTTACATGCTAAGAGGTTTCAGGGATTGCAGTGGAGGAGAGGAACTGGTATTAGGAAAGGTTAGCGTAGGTTGTATGCGTCCCTGAACAGTAGAGTCTTTAGGGAGCACTTGAAGCTTTTAAAAACTAGAAGAGAGTCTTGTGGAGCGAGGCAGAGAGTTCCATAAGATGGGAGCCAGTCTGAGAAGTCCTGTAAACGGGAGTGTGATGAGGTGACAAGAGAGGAGGAGAGTAGGAGGTCATGAGCAGAGCGAAGGGGGGCGGGAGGGAGAGTATCTGGAGACAAGGTCTGAGATGTAGCGGGGAGCAGTGCAGTTGAGGGCTTTGTATGTAAGAGTGGAGAGTTTTGTGGTTGATCCTAGAGGCAAGAGGAAGCCAGTGAAGGGATTGGCAGAGAGGCGCAGCAGATGAAGAGCGACGTGTAAGGAAGATGAGTCTGGCAGAGGCATTCAGTATGGATTGTAAAGGAGCTAGGCGGTAGGAGGGGAGACCAGAGAGGACAGAGTTGCAGTAATCAAGGCGGGAAAGAATGAGAGAGTGGATTAAAATCTTAGTTGTGTCCTTGTGTAAGGAAGTGTCTAATTTTAGAGATGTTTTTTAAGGTGGAAGCGGCAGGCTGTAGCCAAGGACTGAATGTGAGGATTGAAGGAAAGATTTGAGTCAAATGTGACCCCGAGACATCGGGCATGCGGGGTAGGGGTAATGATGGAGTTGTCGACAGTTATAGAGATATTGGGGGTGGAGATTTTGGAAGAAGGGGGAAAATGAGGAGCTCAGTTTTGGAGAGATTTAGCTTGAGGTAGTGAGAGGACATCCAGGAAGAGATGTGAGAAAGACAGTTAGTGACACGGGTTAGCAAGGAAGGAGATAGTTCTGGTGCAGAGAAGTAGATTTGGGTGTCATCGGCATACAGATGATATTGGAAACTGTGGGACTTAATAAGGGAACCTAGTGATGACGTATAGATTGAGAAGAGAAGGGGACCGAGGACAGAGCCTTGCGGTACTCCGACAGAAAGGGGGTGACGGGGCAGAGGAGGCCCCAGAGAAGGGCTACACTGAAGGTACGGTTTGACAGGTAGGAAGAGAGCCACGAAAGGGCTGTGTCACAGATGCCGAAGGATTGGAGGGTTTGGAGCAAAAGAGGGTGGTCGACAGTGTCAAAGGCTGCGGACAGATCAAGGAGGATAAGCAGAGAGAAGTGGCCTTTTGATTTAGCTGTAAGTAGGTCGTTGGTGACCTTAACAATAGCTGTCTCTGTGGAGTGATAGGGACGAAATCCAGATTGCAGCGGGTCAAGAAGGGAGTTTAACGTAAGGGAAATGGGATAGGCGTGCATATACTAGTTTTTCGAGAAGCTTTGAAGCAAGAGGGAGGAGGGAAATTGGGCGGTAGTTGGATGGGGAGGTAGGATCAAGGGAAGGTTTTTTGAGGATAGGTGTGACCAGTGCATGTTTCAATGATGAGGGAAATGTACCAGTGCTGAGGGAGAGGTTGAAAATGTGTGTTAGTATAGGGGTAAGGGTAGCAGAGAGAGAGGGGAGCAGCTGTGAGGGGATAGGGTCAAGGGACAGGTAGTGAGGTGAGAGCGCAGTATAAGTGCTGAAACTTCGTCCTCAGTAACAGGGGAGAATGAACTAAGTTTCAGGTTATGAGGGTTGTGGTTGAGTGAGAGTATTTGAGGGGGGGGGAGAGAATGGAATTGTGTTGAGAGCTGATTTCATGTCTGATGGAATCAATTTTGTTAATGAAGTGGACTGGCAAAGTCTTGAGCTGACAGAGAAGTTGTATTAGGAAGTGGGGGAGGGCGGAGGAGACTATTGAAAGTGGAGAACAGACGTTTTGGATTTGAAGAAAGATTAGAGATAAGAGTAGAGAAGTAGTGTTGCTTGTGGAGATTAAGGCAGAGTAGTAGGAGTTCAAGATGAATTTGTAATGAAGAAAATCAGCTGAACTCCGTGATTTTCTCCAATGCCGTTCAGCAGTACGGGAACATCTGCGTAGGTACCGTGTCAGAGGAGTATGCCAGGGCTGGGGATGAGTGTGATTTCCTAGCAGTGGTAAGAGGGGCGAGATTGTCAAGGACGGATATAAGGGTGGAATTATAGTGGCAGATAGATTGTTCAGGGCAGGAAAAGGAGGAGAAGGATGAGAGGAGCAGTTGAAGGGAATTAGCAAGTTGTTGCTGATCTAAAGACCTAATGCTTCTGTGAAGTTTGTGTGTGAGGAGTAGAAGGTGGGAGAGTTGTAGGAAGGGATGATATGTTGCAGGTAAGGAGATGGTGGTCAGAAAGAGGAAAAGGGGAGTTTGAGAAGTTTGAGAGAGTGCATCGATAGCTAAACATCAGGTCAAGGGAGTGACCGTCTTTGTGAGTGGGAGAATCAGTCCATTGTGACAGACCGAAAGAGGAAGTGAGTTGCAGAAGTTGTTTAGCAGATGAGGCAGTGGGATTGTTAATGGGGATGTTGAAGTCGCCAAGAATGAGGGCAGGGGTGTCTGAGGAAAGGAAATAAGGAAGCCAGGCAGCAAAGTGATCTAAAAATTGAGTTGGGGAGCCAGGGGGGCGGTATATGACTGCAACACGTATAGAGAGGGGAGAGAATAACCGAATCATGTGTGCTTCAAATGAAGAAAATGTGAGTGAAGAGAAGGGCTGTATTTGTTGGAAGGTGCAACGAGAGGAAAGTAAAATACCGACACCACCTCCTTGTCTATTGCCAGACCTAGGAGTGTGGCTGAAATGGAGACCCCCATGTGACAGTGCAGCAGTGGATGCTGTGTCTGAAGCAGAGAGCCAGGTTTCTGTAAGAGCCAGAAGGTTAAGAGAGTGGGAGATAAAGAGATCATGGATAGAAGTTAGCTTGTTGCAAACAGAGCGAGAGTTCCATAGTGCACAAATGAAGGGGGGAGGGGGTTTTAGATGTAAGAGGAATGCGATTAAGGTTACCAGAGTTTAGTTTTTGAAGTCTATTGAAAGGCACACAAGGATGTGAAAGGTTAGGAGGTTGTGAGGGGACCAGGATTAGGGGAGATGTCGCCAGCAGCTAGTATGAGCAAGAGGGAGAGTGACATGAGATGAGAAGCAGATTTGCAGTAATGAGACTGTTGTTAACTGAAGTGCAGGGGGGAGAGAGAGTATTTAGGAATAAGTAGAGTTCATGAGTACAAAAGTAAGGTGAGTATAAGAGAGATGGGCTAATGAACAGTGCAGGTGGAGAGGGAAAAGGAGTAACTGAGTAATGTAGTTTGTTTGTAGAGACAAGAGGTGGCAAAAAGGAATATGAAGATATTGAGCATTATTCTGAAAGTGGGAACCAAGTAAACACATAAGACACAGTGTTACAGCAGCACTTGCAAGAGGATACAATGATGTAAATAAAACATAGTAATACAAGAGTACTTGCCTTGTGTCTTGCCCCTTGCCCAATCCTTGTTCAATTCTTGTATAATTCTTAAAAATTAATGCCTCACTTATAAAATGTTCACTTTGAAAATGTGAACATATGCTATTGTTAAAAAGTACACAGCCCTGTTACCAATGCACAAACCCCTGTGCAATGCACATCCCCTAACTAGTCTGAAATATATACAGGTAGGGCAGTCAGCTGAGTCCACTAAATTTACTTAATTGCTAATCAAAGACAGCCGTAAGGCCAATTGGAATGTTAGAGTCTGGTCAGGGTGAGATGAGTTAAGTAAACAGACAATAAAATTTGGAGGGGGTTAAAACTGTGACATAAGAAAACTATAAATTTTAGAGTTATAGCAAGTATTGATAAGGAGTGAGCATCACATGGCAATTAACTAGACATTAGAATTGAGACATTGGAAAAAATCATTTAAAAAATGCAGGACTTTATTTTAACAGACTAAATTCTATTGCTCAAACACAGAGGGGATTTGTTGTAAAATGACAGAAATGCAGGGAATAGCAAGATATCAGTGCAGGGCCTGAGTTCACGTACCAAAAAGAGGATTTGTTGTAAAATGACAGAAATGCAGGGAATAGCAAGATATCAGTGCAGGGCCTGAGTTCACGTACCAAAAAGAGGGATTTGATGTAAAATGACAGAAATGCAGGGAATAGCAAGATATCAGTGCAGGGCCTGAGTTCACGTACCAAAAAGAGGGATTTGTTGTAAAATGACAGAAATGCAGGGAATAGCAAGATATCAGTGCAGGGCCTGAGTTCACGTACCAAAAAGAGGGATTTGTTGTAAAATGACAGAAATGCAGGGAATAGCAAGATATCAGTGCAGGGCCTGAGTTCACGTACCAAAAAGAGGGATTTGTTGTAAAATGACAGAAATGCAGGGAATAGCAAGATATCAGTGCAGGGCCTGAGTTCACGTACCAAAAAGAGGGATTTGTTGTAAAATGACAGAAATGCAGGGAATAGCAAGATATCAGTGCAGGGCCTGAGTTCACGTACCAAAAAGAGGGATTTGTTGTAAAATGACAGAAATGCAGGGTATAGCAAGATATCAGTGCAGGGGCCTGAGTTCACGTACCAAAAAGAGGGATTTGTTGTAAAATGACAGAAATGCAGGGAATAGCAAGATATCAGTGCAGGGCCTGAGTTCACGTACCTGAAAGCAGAAGAGACAGTAGGTTAACTCAGCATTCCTTAGCAGATGTCAGTAGGCAGTTTGATAGTTAGTAACCAGCAGTGTGGAGAGTATTGAGTGTAATTCTTGTATAATTCTTAAAAATTAATGCCTCACTTATAAAATGTTCACTTTGAAAATGTGAACATATGCTATTGTTAAAAAGTACACAGCCCTGTTACCAATGCACAAACCCCTGTTTGTGCATCAGGCAATCAGGCAATCAGGAAATTCCACACCTCCAGATGATACAGGAGGCCCAAAGATATTCCAAATAATCCAGATAAAGGCAGCAAGTGTTAAAAGTAATAAAATTACTTTATTAAAAGATTAAAATCAACAAGCGACGCATTTCTCAGCCAGTGGCTGTTTCATCAGGCTGTGCCATTTATTGCTATTTTATCATACTAACTTATATCCAGTTTCTAACTGAGTAACTTTTCTAATAATATTGGATATATAGTTTATAGCCTATTGTGGCACATAGGGTGGATTGATCCATACCCACTTAATACCTTTTAGTACATCAATATAGATTTGTAATAACAGTAGCATAGAACTACTGCTATAATAAGGGCGCCCCCTAATATAATTTTGCTCCTTCCTCTTTGTGAAGGAGGATAACAGTCTCCATGTCTCATGCATAATGTGCCTGCCACTGCCGAAATAATTCAAAAAGGAAATGTCCCATTTAAAAAGCAGAGGGTCTTAACCCTTTCAGTGCCAGCCTTCTAGCCCCTTACACTTACCTGCATTCTAGTCATCCGTCAGTCAGATGACTCAAAGCATGAGAGGATGCCGCTCCTCACAGAGACAGAGTAAACATACTCAGGCTTTCTATACCAGAGCAGCAATATGTTAGGAAAACTCAGCAAAGCCCACTTTACAAGTTCCTAACTGCTTAAAAGCTACCACAGCCCTGCTGAAGAGACTAACGTGGAGTACAGCTAGATCCAAATTGTGATGGAAGATCAGAGCAATCCTACCCTGACTTCAAAATAAAAAAATATTGATAGAAGAATCAAAATCAGGACACCTAATTACTTCACCTCCTCCTTGCACTAGAGGCAAAGAGAATGACTGGGGGATTTTAGGTAGGAAGTGATAATAATCAGCTTTGCTGTGGTGCTCTTTGCCTCATCCTGCTGGCCAGGAGTGGTATTCCCAACAGTAACTAATGAGGATCCGTGGACTCACCATGTCATTAGAAAGAAATATATTGATTTAACAAAAGAAATTAAAGAACGGTAGCCAACTGACTCAATATCAATGTTGCTGACTAATTAATTTAAATACAGGTTTAAGAACCAATAGTAAATGTTCAGTAGGTCAAAGCTGAAAGGTATTATTTGTAGTATTTGCAATGAATCTGTCATTTTGTTACTCATGTAACTGATAATAATAATAATAATAATAATGAAAATAATAATAAAATATGATTTTAATAAGGATGATGTAAATGATAATGATGATGAATATTATTATTATTACTATTATTAAATTATCTTGACGCAAAGTACTGTTGCTGATTATGCATTGTAAAGCCACTGGACAAATACATTATAACTAAGATTACTAATAAGTTTCTTGTGTATTGGAATAGCCTTCATCTTAAAAAAAAACACGAGAACCTGTGCATGGCACTGTGCATTGATTGATTTCTAATGCATTGTAATATAATTCAATGATAGTATATACTTTAAACTGTTTATAACATTATTTCTTTACTTTGGTGTCAAATAAAAGGAAGTGAATTGCACTTTGAGAAAAATAGCTTTAATATTATTTCTAGTTATCTGCTATGAGGTATTACATGCAGTTGCCTCAGTAAAGATTAGTCTTACTAAACGTATACTGCTTCTTTGAAAGCTTATACCAACCCGCTCCTAAAATTTTGATAAATGATGTTGCAGTAGAAAAAACATTACATAATCAGCAAATCTTACACTTATAATCTTAAAGTTGTGCTATCTATCTATATCTATTTGTCTATCTGTCATCTATCTTTCTGTCTGGCTGGCTTTTCTGATTCCGAGAGTCTTTCAAGGGACATTCATTTTTATAAAAAAGAGAGCTTTTTAATCCATGTTCCTGTTCTAAATAAGTTAATTTTACTGCCAGACTTGCATATGAGTGTTCAACAGAATAATGAGAATTGTTCTTAAAGCAATATAAAATCCAAAATTCTTCTTTCACGCTTCAGATAGAATACACACTTTTTAGTAAGTTTCCATTATCCTTATTATTTGGTATTATCAAATTTGCTTTGTTCTTGTGGTATTATTTGTTGAAAAGCATACCTAGGTAGGAAGCATGCATGTATCTCGAACATTGCTGCCATTTAATGTAAATAATTTAAAAAAAAAAAAAAAAAAACATTTTTGGAAAAAAAAAACTGCTGCACATATTGCTCTAGACTCTTGCACACTTGAGAGCAAACAAAGTAAATTTGATTATAGAAATAAATTCTCTGGGGCCGATTTATCAAAGCTTCAACTGATAATGCACTGGAAGTCTGCGTCAAATTTGACACAATGTTGATCTGCCATAGTTAACAAAGCGTAAAGATCATCAAATGTTGAAATGTGTGACATAATATACGCTCCTGCGATATCAATCCGACGCAGATCGATGCCTGTGTTATTCGAGCGGAATGATGATCATCCGCCATCACATTCGACTCCATTTGACCCTATTGCCAATTTATCAAACATTCAACAGGTACACTCATGTCAATTGCGACGCAGTATCGTTTAAACTGCCACCCTTGAGGCCGCGAATGCCATAGAAATCAATGGGAGTCTGAAAAAACAGAAAGGTGATGTTCAATGCTGCAAGAGAATGAAGCATATCTATACTATAATCGTGTTTGTAATGAGTCCATTGCCGTCGGCAGTTGCGCACGCATCCACAAAGGAATGTTGGCAGCACAAGGCAGCCAACAGAATTAACCTGGATGCATCCAGGTAGAAATCCACCCTCGGTGGATCCTTTCACCACCCTGCCATTTTCGGAATCCCCCGGGATGCAGCGAAGGCAAACGGAGCATTACAAAAAAAAATAAAAGAAGTGCCTGCCATTAGTATTAAAAAAAATAATAATAATAACCACCTGCAATAAGTATTAAAAAATAAATAAACTAAGCGCCCGCAATAAGTATTTAAAGTGAAGGTCAAGTTCCGACGGGTGGAGGAAGTGCTGGAGTGGCTGCCAGGATTAAAAGGTAAGTTTTTGAAGAAAACAAATGAAATGTCAATTTTGATGAATGAAAGTGCCCTTGTTTTTAATAGGATTATTAAAAACCAGGCACTATTCATCAAAATTAACCTTCACTTTAACAAAATAAAATAACCGCCTGTACTAAGAAAAAATAAATTAATCGCCTGAACGAAGTATTAAGAAGAAAAAAAAAACGGCCTAATAAAATTATTAACCCCTAAATCCGCAAACCCCAACAGCGCAAACTACCTAATACATCTATTAACCTCAAATCCGCCAACCTCTCACAATGCATTAAACCTAATTTACCTATTAACACCTACACCACCAAACCCCACAATAAAGAAACCTAATTTAATGACTAAGCCCCTTAACCTAACACCCTATAAATTAATCCCTTAATTACAATAAAAAAAATTACTACATTTTAATAGAAAATAAAAAAAATTACATTACATTAAAAAATAAACAACACTATTCAAAATAAAAAAATTAAACCTAATCCCTATGAAAATAAAGAAGCCCCCCAATATAAAAAAACCTAATCTCATGCTAAATTACAAATAGCTCTTAAAAAGGCTTTTTGTGGGGCATTGCCCTAAAGAAATCAGTTTTATTACATTACAAATAAACCAAGTCCCCCTAACAGTAAGACCCCCCCACCCACCAAACCCCCCAAAATAAAAAAAAGCTAACACTAATAAACCTAAACTACCCATTGCCCCTAAAGGGGCATTTGTATGAGCATTGCCCTTAAAAGGGCATTCAGCTCTTTTTCACTGCCCTTAAAAGGGCATTCAGCTCTTTTGTTTGCAATTTGCCCAAAATAAACCCTAATCTAAAAAAACAAAACCCTATGATGTTCCTCCATAGTGGAAGAAAAAACAAGGATGTCATCCAGGTAGACGATGACAGTGCAATTGAGGAGGTCACAGAAGACATCGTTGACAAAAGGGCATTACAAGGTATTCATAATACCCTGATATTGTGTTGAAGGTGGTCTTCCATTTGTGACCTGGGAAGATACGAATCAGATTGTATGCCCCACGTAGGTCCAGCTTGGTGAAGAAGCGAGCATCCTGGAGTGAATCATACAGTTCAGTAATTAAAGGAATGGGATAGTGATTCTTGATAGTTATGTTGTTCAAGGCCCTGTAGTCAATGCAGGGTCTGAGCCCACCATCCGTCTTACTGACGAAAAAGAAGCCTACCCCAGCAGGAGAGGAGGAAGGGCAAATGAAACCTTTACCAAGATTGTCTTGGATGTACTACTCCATGGGCTTGGTTCCAGTTTTGGAGAGTGGATTAGTCCTCCATTTAGGAAGTGGGGCTCCGCGAAAGAGGTTAATTTTACAGTCATAAGGACGGTGGGGTGGCAGCACTTTGGCTGCTTTCTTCTCAAACACACCTGCAAAGTCCGCGTATACTGAGGGAAGGTTTGAAGGAGTCTGAAGACTGGCTATGGGGATGCGGAGCAGAGGAGTGACTTTAGCAAGGCAGGCGTGTAAACAGGAGGTACCCCAGGAGGCCAGTTGTCCTTTAGCCCAGTCGAACTGCGGATTATGTATATGAAGCCAAGGAAGACCAAGGATGAAAGGTTGTGCTGGGGAATGAATGACCTCAAACTGCAGCTGTTCTGTATAAAAAAAATACCACAGTCAGGGTCAGGGGTGCTGACTCAAAAGGAATCAACCCTGATCCAAGAGGGGTGGCATCCAGAGTAGTTATTTTGAGTCAATATCTTTTCTGCAGAAGAGGTAAGCCAACTTGAATCATAAAACGGTGATCCAAAAAGTTTGGACATTTACACTTAGAGGTGTTTTTTGTTGCCAACGGTTTAGACATTAATGGCTGTGTGTTGAGTTATTTTGAGGGGACAGCAAATTTACACTGTTATACAGGCTGTACCCTCACTACTTTACATTGTAGCAACGTGTCATTTCTTCAGTGTTGTCACATGAAAAGATATTATAAAATATTTACAAAAATATGAGGGGTGTACTCACTTTTGTGAGATACTGTATATATATATATATATATATATATATATATGTGCAAAGATATATGTACAAATTCTAGCATTAATAATCATTTTAAAAAAAGAAAAAAAAATGAGATAGGCATATCATGATTTCTAGAAATACAAATACACATAAATTTATATGAAAATATCATATCAGTTTTTTGTATAACAAATATATAGAAAATAACTTTCTATGAGATATTATTGTTTGTTCAGGTTTAAATATAGCTATTTATTGGACATTAAAAGATGAAAAATAAAATATTAGCTTTAGAGAAATGCGCTTGTTCATGGACAGTAATAAAATAATATAAATAAAGTTGGAAAAAACAGAATATCCACGAGATAGATGACTATTATGTATCAACAGTCCGATGCTCATCGCTCCGTACTTGAAGCGTGTGTTTTTGACAGACTTTTTAATAAATAAGGCCGTCTTATGTAGATTTGCAGCAGCGATGTCTGGCGATATCAGGTGAGCATATTGACTCCAGCGAATGCGTTGAGATTGACGCAATAATAAATAGGCCCCTCTGTCTGAATCATGAAGGAAATTGTGTTTCACATCCCTTTAATAGCATTTAACCACTTTCCTGTGCATGGCAAGAACTGGTCGTCATATAAACTGCTGCTTGTGAGTGAATGACGACCCATTGTCATCATGAAGGGGCATTTCCGATCACAGCAACAATCAGTGATTCCCCTGTACTGCAGGCCCAATCATTGGTGGCATAGTGAGTGGCACTCCCAGAGCTACATGGGAGTGCCAGTGATGTCACCACAAATGTGTGTGGTGACATCACAGAGGAGACAGGGCAGCAATATTATAGGCAGGTAAGGGAGCTGGATGGGAGTGTTGCTGTTGAAACCCCTTCATCTCAGCTCCCTTACTAGCCACAGACCTCCAAGGTTCCTCATTTGAAAGATAACATTGTGGGGGTCTTGGAAAGTCAGTACAAAGCAAATGATTTAAAAAAAAGTATAAAAAAATACATGGGGATTTGCTTGGGAATGGGACATTATTTACTCGATAAAAATATAGAGCCCCCTAATAACATTTATTTTCTTGTACACAAGTCCCTCTCTTAAATAAATATATCAATCTTGACTGTATAGCAAGGTGATCACTATGGTAATAGTGAATACCTTGCAAAAAAAATGTGCTTTTATTTCTTTACTGTACAAAGAGGCCTCTCTAATCTATATTATAACCCTCAAAAGCCTGTATGAGACCATGGTTACCCTTGATGACAATTTAGTAAGGTGATCACTGTAAAAACAGTGGTTACGTGGCCATTTTCAATATTATTTACTCAAATCTTAACAAATATACAGTATATTTTTTCCCCGATTTTTGCCACTGATTTCTCATATGCCATGAAATATAAATATAACGGCATATTCTGAATCTACTGGACCTGCTGAAAAAAATAATTTATAATTTATGTGGGTCACTTAGTGAAATTTGACAAAAAGCTCAAAACTGGCTTAGCACTGAGACGTGAAAATGGCTTACCAGCGGAAAGGTTAAAGGGACACTGAACCCAAACTTTTTCTTTTGTGATTCAGATAGAGCATGCAATTTTAAACAACTTTCTAATTTCCCCCTATTTTCAAATTTTCTTCGTTCTCTTGCTTTCTTTATTTGAAAAAGAAGGCATCTAAGCTATTTTTTTGGTTCAGACCATGGAAAGCACTTGTTTATTGGCAGGTGAATTTACCCACCAGTCAGCAAGAACAACACAGTGTGTTCACCAAAAATGGGCTGGCATCTAAACTTACATTCTTGCATTTCAAATAACGATACCAAGAGAATGAAAAGAATTTGATAATAGGAGTAAATTAGAAAGTTGCTTAAAATTGCATGCTCTGACATGTTCTGGAGTTCCGGAGGAGGAGCACAGGTGTAAGGTCAGGTGAGACACCTGCTCTGATTTACCTCTCTGCAAGTTTGCTGGCGGGAATACTGCGCCTCAGCCCTCTGACCATGGGCAGCTTGCAAAGCTGAGATACACCGCTACTGGAACTCACATTAGTGCCACTCTAATGCACTAAACTGCACGTAGCAGCAACCACATTGGCATTAGCCAGGACTCAATTAAACTTACAGTCATTTATATAAAAAAAACCTACTCTGCCTAAAAACCTAATCGCAAGAGAAGGAGGAACAGATTCTCTGCCGTTGTGTGCATACTACCATAGCACCAAGTATAACATCTTATATACCCCTTTCACAAGGGTGCACCGTGAAGAAAGCCTACCTGCCCTGGACGTTGTGTGGCTCTTGCCGGTTGGGGGAGGGGGGAGATGGCCTGTCAGCTTTTTCTCCGGTGGAGTGCGGCTCAGCTTGCTGCCCGGTCCGGGTTCTGCTGCCTGGCCCTGGGGTGGGGGCCGCCGGATCTTCTCCAGCTTTGCAGATGCCCAGGAAGTTGCGGCTTCTGGGCGGCGAGGAGGAGCGGCTGTGGTGGCCTTGGGAGCGCGGCCCTTTGCTGGTCCGGACGTTCCCCTCCCACCGGTGTTGCGCGGGGGGCTTGGACCGTTCCTGCCTGCTGTGCTGCCCTCCCTGACTGGGATTGCGGTTCTCTTTGTCCCGGCCCCCGCTGGGTCTGCTCCGCTGGGCGAAACAGCTCGAGACAATCTGCTTGCTTGGTATATGCTCCCCCTCCCACCGGTGCTGCGTGAGGGGGGGCTTGCTCCCATAAGCAAGATCTTCCAGAAGTGGGTAAAGTACACCTTAAACCTTCAGACACAAGTCAGAGCCTTGTTTGTTATTTTTTTTTTTTTTTTCTCTTTTTTTGCTGTCTTCCTTCAAATGAACGATTAGTCAAGATAACTACTATTGCATAATAACCTAACTGTCCGCCATAATTCTCTTCTCACTGTCTTCTCTACCAAAAGAGGGAGAAAGGGAAGGGAAAAGGAAAGAAAAGAAAATATCTTATTTTTAGACTTTATCATTTGGATCCCCAAACCTTGCTGTTCTCACACAAAGCTTCATTAATTCAGAAACGGATTGCAAGAAGGCATTGGGTATAAAAGCAAGACGAAGGGAGGAGAAAGGAGAGAAAAAGAAATTAAATCTGAAAACTATTCTCCTACTGTGTGAACTCTCAAACATTAATTACCTGATATAATTGTATTTATACTGGACATGCTAGGTACTGGTATTTGTGTTCAAATATAGGGAACAAAAACTCAGATTTTTATTTTTTTCTGATTGTTTTGATAAATGGATACATGGTTGTTATTCTGACACATTATTGCTTAGATTGAAAAAAATTATATATAGCTCTCAAGAAAATAACTGACTAAGAACTGAGGATTTCGCTCTCTTTACTGGATAATTTGAGTGATTCTTGTACTATCTCATATATATGATATTATCCTGTTTAAATTCACATATAGGTATCAGATATCCCCAGTGTTAAATCTAGAGCTGACCCTAGATATTATATCTTATAAAGTAGATCTAAACTCTGTTAGGAATTAAGAAATAGTGTGTCTTTCTACCACTGGCAACTAGCTATTTTTTTTTCTCAACATATCCTACATAAATCTAAGCCCACAGGATTCTAAATATAAATAGATATAAACAATTATTGTTTAGTGGTTCAAATAATCAGCCTATATCTCCTTCATAGAAACATATAACTATATAGCATACATTTGGTAACAGATACTAGGCTGGTTGCTAGAAAACCTGATAAAACTGAGTTGATTAATGTGGAGTATTCCTATGTTAAATTTATTCAAGTGAGCCGAAAAAATAGCCCCATATGGGCTAAACATTGCTAATAACTGAATACCACAACAGGGCTTTGGCAGGATATTCAATCAATATTGTAAACTTTTAACAAACGTTCATCTTATAAGAAAGTGTGTAGTGACCTCCTTTGTGAAGCTCTAACTCATGGTCATTTTCAATCTTTTTTCTAAATATTTGCAGACCTACTAGTTATGTAAATAGTTGGTCTATATCAATTGAATCCAAATTTTCTTTCCTGATATAATCTGGTTTCTTATGGTGTGATTTTTGACCCCATAGTTTTACCATAAAGGTCTCCCCTTTCCCCCTTTTTTTTTTTTTTTTTCAGGTGATCTAAAATATAAAAATACTCAACCTCTTAAAGAGTGTTGGTTTTGACCTCCCTTACTTGTACTACAGTTTTATATTCTTGTTCTTCTCTCTCTCTGCCTACCCCCTTAATAACACACTATCACTATCAACTTAAGTTCACTCACGACTAATTCACCTAATTCTATACGTCACCCTCACCCCCATTCCCTAAGGGATCTTCATTAAGGAGCACTGACCTATATCACTTTTTCACCCCCCCCCCCCTTTTTTTTTTTTTTTTTCTTCTTCACTGTACTAAGTCACTCATCACTCATCACAACCCATATGGTTCTTAACTATATGGATACATTTTTACACCCCCACTCTAAGACACCACCCCTCCCCATGGCGGCTAGACAGAGAGATAGGCGAAATAAAAGTATTCTTGATCCTTCCGGCGAGACACAGCCACCCATCACTAGCACTCAAATATCAACAGAATCTATGGATATCCAATCATTAGTTTCTAAAATATCTGAAGCCCTTACGCCTAAATTTGAAATTCTGAAAAATGAGATTAAAGTAGATATTGCGCAACTAGCACTAGAAGTTAAACAATTTGCTGGCAGGCTTACAGAAGCAGAGCAAAGGATATCCGACTTGGAGGATACTATGATTGAAAATAACACTAGGGCTGAAGCCTCCTTTAATATTATATCTAAACTCCAGAAAAAAATTGAGGATCTTGAGAACCGTACACGCAGAAATAATTTAAGAATAATTGGGGTCCCTGAGGACAAACAGTACGAGGATCTATTCAAATTACTTACATCCACAATTCCCCAGCTTTTAAAGATTTCTGAGGTATTTCCCAAAACTTTCATAGAAAGAGCTCACAGAATAGGTACCATCTCCCCATACAAAATAAATACAAAACCTAGACCAATCATTGTTAAATTTTTGAATTATCAGGACAAAGTTACATTTATCCAATCCTTCCGTAAGCATCAACCTATCTTTCTAGGGGAGAATAAAATTCTCCTGTTCCAGGACTACTCTCTAGAAACAGTCACAAAGAGAAGAGAAATATCCCCAATTTGCACAAAGTTCATCCAAAAAGGAACACGAGCTACTATCATACACCCCGCTAGACTCAAAATACACCTTGATAACCAGACATACCTATTTGATTCAGCTGTAGAGGCAGGAAGGTTTTTTGCCAAGAAGTTTCCCGCAGAGTAGGGTGCTCTACAGTCAATACTAGGAATACGACTGAACAATGGTTCTTATAATCAAATTAAGGACAAAGTCCTGGCTACATAGGGTATCAGAGAGCCCAGATGGTATGGGTTCTCTAAAATTACTGTTTTTTCCCCCCTTTTTTTTTTTTTCTCTTCTTTTCTTCCTCTCCTCTCCCTCCTACCACACCCTTAACTTCTCATATAGAGAGTAGTTATGTCTGGGAAACTTAAACTCACCTCATGGAATATCGGAGGCCTAACATCTCCTATCAAAAGAAAAACAATATTATCATACTTAAAGAAAATTAATACTTCCCTTGCATTTTTGCAAGAAACACATTTAAAATCTGAAGAGATTTTCAAACTCAAGTCTTCCTGGGTAGGAGAAGTTCTCTTCTCCACAGGTGTTAACAGAAAGGGGGGAGTAGCCATCTTAATAGGTAAAAATGTTAACTATGAGATAATTCAGGTAGATCCCGACACTGAGGGGAGGTTTATAATTGTTAAAATTAAAATTTATAACATATTGTACACACTCTGCAATTTATATGCTCCAAATGTCTTTGACTTGGAGTTCTGGGACAAGTTACAAGCCAGGCTTATGACATGTGTTGAAGGTCATCTTATAATCGGAGGGGATTTTAATATGGCACCCAAATACCCGTTGGATAGGCTCAGAAAAGACCCTGTTCCAAAAAAGACAAAAAGGGATAAACTAGAGTCCAAACTCTTCTCTAGAATATTTTCTAATTTGAACGTTAGAGATGTGTGGAGGATGCAAAATCCTGACTCTCGCAACTATACTTGCCTCTCAAAAGCGCATAAATCGCTTTCAAGGATAGACTTATTTTTACTAGATGTTAGGTTATGTAAAACACAAGTTCAGGCTCAGATATTACCTATTTTTATATCTGATCATGCCCCTATTTGCCTAGACTTTTGTGCTAATAACCTGGCACAGGGCTCTAGGTGATTTATATTTCCTACTTTTCTTGTGAAAGACCTTAAGTTTAAGAACTGGATGGAAACCAAATTTAAAGAGTATGCCCATTTTAATCATGAATATGTTTCTCAACCGATGTTATTTTGGGAAACAGCTAAGGCAGTATTGAGGGGAGAAATATTAGCCTATAGCGTGAAAAGGTCTAAAAAAATTAAGCAAAGAGAGGGGGAGTTAGTGCGAGCAGTCTCAAATGCCTATAATTTGCATTTGCTTGGAAATTCTTCGCAAAGCTGGGCCAAATATATTTTAGCTCTTCAAAATAGAGACTCTTTCTTACTTTATAAAACAACTCAAAAAGATACTAGGGTTCAATCTAAACTCTATCGGTATGGTAACAAGACGGGGAAACTACTAGCAAATCTTCTAAAAACTGAGAAAGGTTCTCAATTGATAGAATTTATAAATACAGAAGGTCAGATCTTTAAAACCTCGGAAGAACTCTTACAAGTTTTTTATGATTATTATACAGGTCTTTATTCATCACAAAGATCGGATCTATTAAAACGTGAGGAATTCTGGAGTAAAATCTCTCCCCCCTCTTCAGACCCAGAGACTCTACAAACCTTATATGCCCCTATAACCGAGATAGAAGTGAATAAAGCAATTCAAAATCACTCACACAATAAAGCACCAGGTCCAGATGTGTTACCCAATGAATTTTACCAAATATTACATTCTTCTATTGTACCATATCTAACTTCTCTATTTAATGATATCTATATAGAGGGAAAAGAGCCAACTGTTAACTTCTCCGCATCTCATACTTCTTTAATATTAAAATCTGGTAAGGACCCAACAAAAAAAGAATCTTATAGGCCAATCGCACTACTTAACACAGACTATAAAATTTTAACATCCATCTTAGCATACAGGTTACAAAATATCTTGCCTTCCATTATCCACACTGATCAAGTAGGTTTCATAAAGAACAGGAACTCAGCTTCCAAAATACGTGAACTCTTTCATGTCATTGAGTCACTTAAGACTCAGGAACTGCTGGAGGGAGGGGACACCCCGGATAGAGTAGTTGTATCTATTGATGCAGAAAAAGCTTTTGATTCAATACAGTTTGACCATCTTTTATATACTCTAGATAAATTTGGTATAAAGGGAAAGTTTACCAGGGTCATAGCTAATCTCTATCAAAATGCTTCCACAAAGCTGCTTGTGAATGGTTATTTATCTCAGGATATAAAATTACAGCGAGGTACCAGGCAGGGGTGTCCTCTCTCCCCACTTCTGTTTGACATATCTATTGAACCACTGGCCATTCTAATAAGACAGCAACTTGATGGTATAAAGATAGGCAAGAAGGAGTTAAAGATTGCCTTATATGCGGACGATGTCCTTATCTACATGACTAATACGAAAAGAAATATTCCTAAGCTTTTAAGTATAATACAACAGTTTGGATCTTTTTCAGGCTACAAAGTGAATAATACAAAATCTGAATTATTCTGGATTACCCGTGCAGTAGACTCTCTGGCAAATATACCGTTTTCTGTAGCTCACGCCTCTTTCCGTTATCTGGGCATTAATATTTCGTCCACTCCATACACTTGGTACACCTTTAACATTACCCCTGTATTAAATAGAATTAAGGATACACTCAAGAATTGGCAAAACCTCCCTCTCTCTTTATCTGGACGAATAGCAGCCTATAAAATGATGATCTTGCCCAAACTCTTGTATATTCTACAGAATATCCCTCTCTTTCTTAAGAAAAAAGATATTGACCACTTGAATTCTATCTTAAGACTATTTATTTGGCAGAGCAGAAAACCCAGAATTTCCTTATCCAAACTATCCCTCCCTATGAAATACGCTGGTCTTGCTTTGCCAGATATAGGGGCTTATAATCAAGCTTTTTTGACAAGAACAGTTATTGACTGGATATTTTCGCAAAACTATGTAACAGACAATGATTTGGAGAAAAATATAACGTATCCTCTATATCCATTGGCACTCATACATTGTAATACCAATGAGATCCCACCCGAAGTAAAGAAATTAAAATCGATATATAATCCAATCCTTGCCTGGAAGAAAATCTGTAAATTATTAAGGGCAAACTATCATGTCTCTAGGTTTATTCCACTTTTGGGAAACCCTCAATTCCAAGCAGGACTTCAAACAAAAGTATATCTGGAATGGGAAGCATTAGGTCTTACTAGAATACACCAGATCCTAGATCTTGGAAGACGGTGTGTTAAATCATTTGATTCACTCAGATCAGAATTTAAACTACCACACAAGAATTTTTTTGCCTATTTACAGGCAAGACATTATGCTCTCAAACTTACGCAGGATCATGATTGGGATTGGTCCTTGAAGCAGGTTGGTAATTGGCTTACTATTGCTAAAACTGGAAACCTATCAATCACCACAGGATACTCAATTATGGTATCAGTAAAGGGTTTAAATAATTTGGAAAAAAATTCATAGTAAGTGGGCTTTATTGTTTAACCAAACATTAGATTCCCAAATTTCTTATTTATCTATTCAAGAGACTGCTCGCGTAACTCTCTCCTCTTCTTGGAGGGAATCTCACCTTAAACTATTATACATGTCTTATTTTACCCCAGAAAAGGGATCCAAATATAGGAATTGTAACTTTGTCACTTGTCCTAGATGCTCCTTACCGGCAGCAGATCTTCAGCATATGTTATGGGCTTGTCCAAAGATTAGGAACTTCTGGTTGAAACTCCAATACTGGCTAAATAAAATAATAGACCCCCTTAGGGTGATTTTTTCACTCAAAAATGTAGTTTTTCTCTTTCTTCACCCAGGGGTAAACTTAGGTAACAACAAAAAAATTATTAACTTGACCATATTAGCAGCTAGGTATCTTATTTTCAGGAAGTGGAAAATGAAATCTACTCCTAGCATAACTGAAATTAAGAATTATTTAAAGAAACAGTATATCCTTGAACAAATTGATACCAACCAAGATAATGAACAAGAAGTCAGGAGACTTCTTACAAAATGGTCGCCTTTTATCAAGGATCTCACACCTAGTGAAATTGACTATATGATATACCCTTTTAGAAACACAGAACTAATTGAGCTTGGTATGTGGTGAAGTGGAGTGGGATGTGAGTGGGGGGGGAGAGGAAACTTTATTAATTTTTCTTTAAATTATGTTTTTTTTTGTGTGTTTTTTTTTTGGGGGGGGGGGGTTTGCTTTGTTTTTTTTTTTTTTGTTTCTGTCTCTGTGGTTTATGGCCGGGGGCCATATAGGGTTAGATTATTAAAAAAATGGAAAACCCCAATTCAGTTACAGGAAAAAATTTGTTATTTTTATTCTCGCTTCATTAATTGCTATGTTAGAATGCTTGTTTTCATAAATATTATTGTTTAAATGTTGTTTTTATGGTTTTGAACGAAGCTGTAATTCTGAATTGGAAAATAAATAAATATTTTAAAAAAAATAAAAAATTGCATGCTCTATCTGAGTCACGATAAAAAAATTTGGGTTCAGTGTCCCTTTAAGCATTAGCAGGAAATGCACATCATTAAAGGGACACTGAACCCAATTTTTTTCTTTTGTGATTCAGATAGAGCATGCGATTTTAAGAAACATTCTAATTTACTCCGATTATCAACTTTTCTTCATTCTCTTGGTATCTTTATTTGAAATGCAAGAATGTAAGTTTAGATGCCGGCCCATTTTTGGTGAACAACCTGGGTTGTCCTTGCTGATTTGTGGATAAATTCATCCACCAATAAAAAAGTGCTATCCAGAGGTCTGAACCACAAAAAAAGCTTAGATGCCTTCTTTTTCAAATAAAGAACAAAGAAAAATTGATAATAGGAGTAAATTAAAAAGTTGCTTAAAATTGCATGCTCTATCTGAATCACGAAAGAAAAAAAAATTAGGTTCAGTGTCCCTTTAATTTAAATAACTTTTACATAAACCGTTTCATATATTTATCAAATGTATTTACCTTCACCTGAGATCAGAGGTCATAAACACATGATAACCACATATGGTTTTACAAACATGTGAGAGTAATATAGGATGTAACATTATATGACATAAAAAGTATGACTTGTAATGTTTACACTGAGATTCAAAACATGACCCCCACTAACACACCAAGAGCCTTAGAAAAGCCTGTTATATATATATATATATATATATATATATATAAAGATGGGTTTTAGCTGGCAAAATATGCCTTATGAATAGCAAATACTAAGCTGCCAAGTCCTACAGTGGTATAAGCACAACTGGCAGAAAGAAAGGCAATAAAGAGCTGGCATTTCATTTTAGATTTAGCACAAATTGTTTAATGCCATATTCAAATAATTATCCATAAAGTACCCCATTTAATTGCCTTTAATCAGATAAAAAGAGTTTATTACTCAGCTCTTAATTATCATTTTAGCTTTGCTACCACCTGTTTAGATTGGTTGACTATTAATTTGTTTATTATTTGTCCTGGCACGCAAATAACTTTTCCTTAGTAGTGAAAAAGAGACTATGAGGTTTGAATAAATATCCCTATTTGTAATGCCAATACAGATTTCTTAACAACATAAAAATAATAATCTAATATTAGCCAATTGTATTTATCACTACTGCATATAAAAGCAGATAATTCTACATATGCAAAGTTTGGCTACTAAAGACAGAGGACTGCATTTGATTCTTAGATGAGATGCTATTGAAAAAACAGGTCCCTTTTGTTAATGAAAGCTCAACAGGAATGCTCTTCTGCTGAAGATAAACTAACTCCCTGACAATGTAATATGGACCGGTACCAGCTACAGTTAACACAAATGATAGATTATATATGGATTTCAGCACAGCTAGACACATTACTGACTTCAAATGGATTAAAGCAGGGATATATGAGTGCGCTTTGCTTTTTTTTAGCAGAGCGTGATCTTGCTTTTTCATCTGTTGATGATACAGGGGGAAAAAAATGCTGTTCTGGGTATGGCCTTCCATGGAGCTAGGTTATATATACAGGGTTGCACAAAAATCATTTATATAGGGCTAGATTACAAGTTGAGCGCTAATTTATTGTGCACCTGCAAACAGGCAAATTCACCCGTTTATGGGTGTGCGATAGCAATAACCGCCACTACAAGTGGCTGGTTATTGCTGCTGAGAAGAGGGGAAGCAATTAGCGCTCATAAAATTCAGATCAGATCTCTGGTTAATTTTATAGATGTCCCCCATTTGGCCCCAAAATACAGTGGTGTGTAGTTTATTTTATTAAAAACGAAAAATGGCAGCATTTTTATTTTTTAATAAAATAACTTCAAGTAGTTATGAGGGCTTGGTTGGTTGGTGTAGGGTGTTACAAAAAAAAAAAAAAAGGCACTCAAATGTGTCTATGCTGTCTATGGGGACTGTTATTTCTGTAAATATACATATATATTTATGTTTTAATATGTGAATATACAGATAAAACAAAGAAAAGGTACAACACTGTTTATACAGTATTGAAAGCTGTTTTACCAAGTGCACAAAGACTTTCAGGGTCCTGCTAACCCCATTCTTTATCCAGTCCAACTTAGAAAAAGTCCCAGCACTGTTTCATACAAGTAAATCCTTTATTAAGGTGAGAAGGAAGAAGACAACAAACAGCTACGTTTTGGCCCTACATAGCCCTTATTCATGCTGTAGTTTACAGGTAACACCCTCTTTTTATAGCACCTGTGCTAAGGTTTGTTAACTCTTTCAGTACCACATTAATCACAATTTTTGTGTTCTGGCACCATCAAGTGAACACAATAAATGAGATCATTTAAATGTCAGGGCTGTCAGATTATAATTACATAATATTTTGCTTAAAAACAGATTTGTTGCACACAGCATTATTATACAAAAACTCATCAAAAATATTCTCTACACAATATATATTAAAAACATTCTAATTATTAAATTACAAAATAAATAAAATAACACAAACTAATTAAAAAAAACATATGTAAATCATACAGGCCCATTTATCAAGCTCCGTATGGAGCTTGAAGGGCCGTGTTTCTGGCGAGTCTTCAGACTCGCCAGAAACACAACTTATGAAGCAGCGGTCTAAAGACCGCTGCTCCATAACCCTGTCCACCTGCTCTGAACAGGCGGACAGGAATCGCCAGACATCAACCCGATCGAATACGATCGGGTTGATTGACAGCTCCCTGCTGGCGGCCGATTGGCCGCGAGTCAGCAGGGGGCGGCGTTGCACCAGCAGCTCTTGTGAGCTGCTGGTGCAATGTTAAATGCGGAGAGCGTATTGCTCTCCGCATTTAGCGAGGTCTTGCGGACCTGATCCGCAGTGTCGGATCAGGTCCGCAAGCCCTTTGATAAATGGGCCTGTAAATCTTTATTTAAAACTACTGGATATAGAGTTCCTAAGTTTTTAATCCCCCACACCTCTCTCTTTTTTAACATCAGTTCCCTATCTCCTCCTCTCCTTAATTTAGGGATATGGTCAATGATTTGAAATCGTAGTTGACTGTGTGTTCTGCAGTAGTGAAATAAGCTGACACTGGAAGTAACATATCTTTACTTCTGATACTTGAGTTATGGGCACTGATCCTATCTTTTAGGGGGGTATGGTCTCCCCCACATAGCCCCGCCCACATGGACATTTCAATAAATATATCACATTTTCAGTATCACAGGTATAGAACCCATTAATCTCCCTTTTCCTAATGTCATTGGTCTGTGCTATATATCAAGTATGATCATTGAATTACACTGGATGCAATTTAGGCATGGTTATGACCCCTTATTTGGCATTGTTAAATAATTGATTTTTTACTGATCTTATTACTACCCACATCTGCTCTTACCAGTACATCCTTTAAATTGTTGACTTCAGTAGTATTACATAATTTACTTCTTTCCTCCACTTCACATCTTGTCTCTTTTGGATAGCCTCTTGCTAAAAAAAAATTAGCCATCTTTTCTAATCTAACATCCTGTAACTCTGTGTCCTTTACATTATGTAATTTTCTTATAAATAGACATTTTTTGGGATTGAGTTGATTACCCTAGGTGGGTGAAAGCTCTGAAAATGTAGCAGTGTATTAAGATCAGTAGGTTTATTATATATATCTGTAATAAGTGTGGAATTTTTTTTATATACTGTTGTATCTAGAAAATTAACACTCACTTTTGAATGGTCTATAGTAAATCTAAGACAGTTGGTTGAAATATTTAGTTCTTCAAAAAATTCTTGAAGGTTCTCCAATGTTCCCCTCAACACGTCAAATATATCATCTATATAGAGGAGCCAGACTTTACAGCTCTCCTGATATTTTGAATTGGTGTAGACAAATTTCTTTTCGAACTGGCTCCCAAAAATATTGGCGTATGAAGGGGCAACATTGGAGCCTATGGCCGTACCCTTTCTCTGCAGGTAATATGTGTCTTGAAATAAAAAATAATTAAGGTATAATACAAGCCTAAGAAGATTTTCAACCAACTCAAATTGTGCTTTAGTTAAAGAAGTTTCTTGTTTAGTGAGATCAAGTACAGATTGTATGCCTGATTTATGTGGTATAGATGTGTAAACTGAACAGAATCTCAGAGTCTTCACAGGGAATCCCACAAATTTTGGTTAGAAAGTCTCCTGTGCCCTTTAAAAAGGACTGCTGCTTGGAGGCTATGGGGTTCAAAATTTTGTCTAAAAAAAATTGAAATGTTTGAGAAAACAGAATCAGTACCAGTAACAATAGGCCTACCTGGATGTGTATTTACACAGGCCTACCTGGATGTGTATATACACATATTAACACATAAATATATATGTATATATACATACTGTATATATTTATATTTGCTGCATGGCATGAGAACGAGGCTCCCATTGGAACCTAGGAGCCTATGGAAGCGCACTCTTGTGAGCACAAAGCTTCTGTGCAATGCGAGCAAGACCTCGCTTGTAATACCAGCGCACATTACTAAGTTGAGTGCAAATTTAGATTTCGCTGAAACTATATTTTCCGCTCAACTTTTAAAAGGTGTTTTAAAAAGGAACCTTTAAATACATACAGAGTGTATGCCCTACAACTTAACAAATACATTGTATAAAAAAGTATGGTTTAGTGCCCCTTTAATAGATGTTACTTAACGTCTGTGAACATGTGGATGGTTTAAATTTCTACAACAGGGTTTTACCTATATGTGAACCATTAATGATACTGACAAAGATGCCAGTATTTAGTAGCTGAAGAACAATTTATGCCCAATTTTAATATTCCTCGCATAGTTATGACAGATATGCTCCATAATATTTTGAACAGTGTACATCTGATATATTACCTCTGCTGCCAATAATGCACTAGGCAGAAGGTTTTCTAGCAAACTTTTCATAATGCTTTTTGCTTAACTGGGAAATATGTAACTGGTTTTCGATTTAATGAAAAGCAGAAACTGAATATTAGTTTATACTCTGTAAAATATTGAAGTATTTTCATAAAAAGGAATCTCTTGGGAACATTCTGTCCTGTTGTGTTGCGCCATAGGAGAACGTTTTAGCATTTACTCTTTAGAACTAATGCTTTCTTGGGACTCATTCACTATATGTGATGTTTTAAGGAACAATTTATTTTCTATATAATTATTCTCAAGTTAAAGAATATCTTTCAGCTAAAATTTAGCTTCTTTTTTTCTCTTTTTTATTTTTTGCTAAATGCTTTTCAATAACGGACAAAAATAATACATATTCAGCGTCTACAATGGGACTGTCCAAACTTCAGACCCAGGACTACTTCCCCAGATTATTGTGTTTTAATACTTAAGGTATTTTGCAAGACTTTAAAGGCATTAAATGCTACAGCAAGGATTATGAGGTTACAAGATGTTATAGATAGATTCAATACATATGTTTCACAATCAGGATAGTTTCCAATTTGGTGCTATGCAGTGCAGGATGTTTGTTTAAAATTATTGTGAGGTACAGATTCATAATTTAATCTGTAGATCACAAATCCATATCTTTAAAAATGTGAAATTGGGACACTAATAAAGGAAAAAATATTTATTATTAGACAAAAAAAACTGTTTTTTTTTTTCTTTTCTAAAATTACCTTTTCAAAATAACCACCTTTTTTTTAAAAAAAAAAGAAAAATACACATAATACGAGAAATACGTAACTTTTTAATGAAGATTACAAGAATGTGCTTTAATGCCATTCCCATTAATATTGTCAACTACTTTTGGACAGCTAAATCTCAATCCTGTCATTATCAATTATGGCTTGAATGTGACAAGACGCCTGTTATCAGTTAACTAGTCAATAGCATTGTGAGATCCTGAAATAAAGAGCTGCCTAACATTAACAGCAACAATATTTCAATCTTATTAATATTTGCATGATTTTAAAATTCCCTCGAAAATCTCCTTTCTATTATTCTCATCATTAAAGGGACAGTCAACCATAGAATTGTTATTGTTTTAAAAGATAGATAATCCCTTTATTACCCATTCCCCAGTTTTGCACAACCAACACTGTTATATTAATGTACTTTTTACCTCTGTGATTGTATCTAGGAACCTTCTTCCAGCCCCCTGATCACATGACTGTGACTGTTTATTATCTATTGTCTTAAATTTAGCATTGTTTTGTGCTAGATCTTAAATAACCCCCTGTGCCTGAACACAGTGTTATCTATATAGCCCACATGTACTTTCTGTCTCTTTGTGTTGAAAAGAGATTTAAAAAGCCTGTGATAAGAGGCAGCCCTCAAAGGCTTAGAAATTATCATATGAG
Source organism: Bombina bombina (assembly GCF_027579735.1). NCBI lineage: Eukaryota > Metazoa > Chordata > Amphibia > Anura > Bombinatoridae > Bombina > Bombina bombina. Next base: position 951,755,119 of record NC_069500.1, on the reverse strand, counting down.
TCTGCCTATGTTTAGTTTAAACTAAGAATACCAATAGAAAAAAGCAAATTTGATGATAAAAGTAAATTGGAAAGTCAATTAAAATTAAAAGTCCTATCTGAATAATGAAAGTTTAATTTATACTTGACTGTCCCTTTAAGTCCTTACATCAGAGGTAAGTCAGGGTAAAAAAACAATTCAAATTAAAAAAAACGAATGACAGATGTTTTACTACTGTTCTTTTTTATATGACTGAAACTTTTTGAGTACATTGCAGAGTACTATGAAGTTTGTAGCCTTATACTTATTTCAGGCATTATAAAAATCCCCCACAGTTTTTGTCTTTACTAATTCATAGACACCCACTGTACATCTTAGTTAATCTAAAAGAAAAAAAATATTCCACTAAAACTAATTATTATTGAAATGTGTATTTTGATGGCAGATAAGAACCAGAAGGCCCTTTGGGTCCTATTTATTATAGTGCATACAGACAAGTATCCCAGACAGGGAACTGGTCTCTTGCTTTGCTAGGGAGCATCCACTGTCAGACTTTAATATTGCAAAAGCAATCACTTATTTAGCCCTGCACTGGCTTTTTTAAGTTCTTCGCCTATGAGGTGTCAGGAAAGTTAGAAAACAGCTGTATTGTTGCCTCTGTTTTAAACTTGTATGTGCATGCTTGCTTATGCACATCTACAGCTTCATAAATGTCCACAGCATCTGCCCATATTTCCTTCTAAAACTTTGTGAATTCCTAGGCTAGCCTTATGCATTTCACAAGCATTCCTGAACACAAAAAGAGTTTGTAAGAACAAATATTGTAAGTCAATCTCACAAAAAAAGCTGTCATGTGGACATCTGAAATGGTATTCACAAAACCTTATCTTTAAAAGGTACAAAATCCACCCTGGGCCACTTCAGTGCTGCCCAGGCTCTGCCACAGTGATATCAATTTCCAATTCTTTGATCACACAAACACTGTCCCTAAACCTTGGTGCCTTCTTATAGAAGACTAAAAAGGGATTTGCATGTTTACTAGTAATAAGTGATTCATTCTAAATCTGCCCTTCTTACTCTTTTCACATCACTTAATTTTTATTTTGGGGTTGTTATTGATTTAACAACTGTAAAATATTTTCAGATTTACTAAAGTAAGCTGTTGTACTGCAGACATATTTTCTTTTATTTCAGTTAGTTTGGGCTGTTTCAGTTACATTAGAATTTTTATTTATTTATAAAATAATGTAATTTATTATCATTATTAACTTTTAATGCTCTGAAAATGGAATTATTCCCAGGGTGTGGAGTAGTAGAATTCTACTCATGGATTGCCTGATCATTTCAGGAGCTCATTTATATTTGTCCTTAAATGACCACAGCAAAGGGTTGAAGATAATAATAATCTAAAGGGCCTTTAAAGGGTTATGTACTTAGATTAATGCAATTATTTTTCTAATTAGATATTTCTTACAAAACATATATTTTGCATGCAAACTTTGAGATTATGTGAAATCCCAGTTATTTTGGAATTTGGCCAATGGAATGTTATTGTAAATTTTGTTGACTTTTAATGTGGTGATATTTTTTTAATCTTACAAACATTTTATAAATCCTCCTAGACGTGGTATAACTGGCTGAAATGTAAATTGCATTTTCCTTAATTACATCCATATATTTATATTTGTATTTTGGCAATTACTGGATTAACTAGCTATTCAATTCATACATCCTTACAAAATAATTATAACAAATATCTCTGGAGAAATAAATATTGATATCCTCTTCCTATAGTTTTTACTAATTGATATTGTTTTTTTTCTTCATTCATTTTCTTTACATGAAACAATATGCTTAACCAAAAGTCAAGTAGTGATTGCTTAGGAAGTTGAACATACTAATTGGTGCGAGCAACCGCCTCTTCAATACAAGACAATCAATTATGTTATATGTTGAAATTTTCTTTGCAGTTGTTTCATTAGTTTATGCACGTGCTTCATTGGAAGGACAGCTGGAATCATCTATATGCAGCACATAAACCTCTCCCTCTTTAATACAATCTTTGGAAGCTTAAGGCCCGCTGCAACATGGAGATTGCATTCTCCTGTGAAAGGTTATCCATCACATTGCCAGCCATGAACACCAACTGATACTAAAACTGGGAAAGTCAGTGCAAAAAATATACAAGGTCATATCCAAGCAGATACAGCAGGTGCAAGAAGATGCCTTTTCATTGTTTCAGAGACTCAAGCATTATGTTCAGTAAATGACATTACAATATTACATTTGTATCAATAAAACATTGCAAACATTGGAAGATCAAATTAACCAATAGGGATTATTATTATTATCATTTGTTTGTATAGCGCCGCCAAATTCCATAGCGCTGGGTACAATAATAGGGGTATACAATGACAAGGATTTGTGATAAAATACAAAACATAACAAAACTAAACAAATCTAGTACAGGAGGAAGAGGGCCCTGCTCCGGAGAGCTCACAGTCTACAGGTTTAGGGTGCAGAGACATAAGGTTGGGGTAGCTTGTCACATCGGTTGTAGTTGCAGCAGTGAGTCAGGCAGTTCATGTATTAGTTTGGTTTGGATGAGGGATAGAGGAGAGATGGTAAGACTCTCTAAATAGGTGGGTTTTCAAGGAGCGTCTGAAGCTATACAAGGTTGGAGACAGTCTAATGGAGCGGGGTAGAGAGGTCCAGATGAAAAGGAGCAGCACGTGCAAAGTCTTGGAGGCGGGAGTGGGATGTATAGATAACAGAAGTGGAGAGACATAGGTCAGAGGTTGATCGAAGAGGATGGGATGGGGAATATTTCACAATGAGAGAGAAAAACATAATTTATGTAAGAACTTACCTGATAAATTCATTTCTTTCATATTAACAAGAGTCCATGAGCTAGTGACGTATGGGATATACATTCCTACCAGGAGGGGCAAAGTTTCCCAAACCTTAAAATGCCTATAAATACACCCCTCACCACACCCACAAATCAGTTTAACGAATAGCCAAGAAGTGGGGTGATAAGAAAAAAAGTGCGAAGCATATAAAATAAGGAATTGGAATAATTGTGCTTTATACAAAAAAATCATAACCACCCCAAAAAAAGGGTGGGCCTCATGGACTCTTGTTAATATGAAAGAAATGAATTTATCAGGTAAGTTCTTACATAAATTATGTTTTCTTTCATGTAATTAACAAGAGTCCATGAGCTAGTGACGTATGGGATAATGACTACCCAAGATGTGGATCTTTCCACACAAGAGTCACTAGAGAGGGAGGGATAAAATAAAGACAGCCAATTCCTGCTGAAAATAATCCACACCCAAAATAAAGTTTAATGAAAAACCTAAGCAGAAGATTCAAACTGAAACCGCTGCCTGAAGAACTTTTCTACCAAAAATTGCTTCAGAAGAAGAAAATACATCAAAATGGTAGAATTTAGTAAAAGTATGCAAAGAGGACCAAGTTGCTGCTTTGCAGATCTGGTCAACCGAAGCTTCATTCCTAAACGCCCAGGAAGTAGATACTGACCTAGTAGAATGAGCTGTAATTCTCTGAGGCGGAATTTTACCCGACTCAACATAGGCAAGATGAATTAAAGATTTCAACCAAGATGCCAAAGAAATGGCAGAAGCTTTCTGGCCTTTCCTAGAACCGGAAAAGATAACAAATAGACTAGAAGTCTTACAGAAAGATTTCGTAGCTTCAACATAATATTTCAAAGCTCTAACAACATCCAAAGAATGCAACGATTTCTCCTTAGAATTCTTAGGATTAGGACATAATGAAGGAACCACAATTTCTCTACTAATGTTGTTGGAATTCACAACTTTAGGTAAAAATTCAAAAGAAGTTCGCAACACCGCCTTATCCTGATGAAAAATCAGAAAAGGAGACTCACACGAAAGAGCAGATAATTCAGAAACTCTTCTAGCAGAAGAGATGGCCAAAAGGAACAAAACTTTCCAAGAAAGTAATTTAATGTCCAATGAATGCATAGGTTCAAACGGAGGAGCTTGAAGAGCTCCCAGAACCAAATTCAAACTCCAAGGAGGAGAAATTGACTTAATGACAGGTTTTATACGAACCAAAGCTTGTACAAAACAATGAATATCAGGAAGAATAGTAATCTTTCTGTGAAAAAGAACAGAAAGAGCAGAGATTTGTCCTTTCAAAGAACTTGCGGACAAACCCTTATCCAAACCATCCTGAAGAAATTGTAAAATTCTCGGTATTCTAAAAGAATGCCAAGAAAAATGATGAGAAAGACACCAAGAAATATAAGTCTTCCAGACTCTATAATATATCTCTCTGGATATAGATGTACGAGCCTGTAACATAGTATTAATCACAGAGTCAGAGAAACCTCTTTGACCAAGAATCAAGCGTTCAATCTCCATACCTTTAAATTTAAGGATTTCAGATCCTGATGGAAAAAAGGACCTTGAGACAAAAGGTCTGGTCTTAACGGAAGAGTCCACGGTTGGCAAGAGGCCATCCGGACAAGATCCGCATACCAAAACCTGTGAGGCCATGCCGGAGCTACCAGCAGAACAAACGAGCATTCCTTCAGAATCTTGGAGATTACTCTTGGAAGAAGAACTAGAGGCGGAAAGATATAGGCAGGATGATACTTCCAAGGAAGTGAAAAATGCATCCACTGCCTCCGCCTGAGGATCCCGGGATCTGGACAGATACCTGGGAAGTTTCTTGTTTAGATGAGAAGCCATCAGAACTATTTCTGGAAGTTCCCACATTTGAACAATCTGAAGAAATACCTCTGGGTGAAGAGACCATTCGCCCGGATGCAACGTTTGGCGACTGAGATAATCCGCTTTCCAATTGTCCATACCTGGGATATAAACCGCAGAGATTAGACAGGAGCTGGATTCCGCCCAAACCAAAATTCGAGATACTTCTTTCATAGCCAGAGGACTGTGAGTCCCTCCTTGATGATTGATGTATGCCACAGTTGTGACAATGTCTTATCTGAAAACAATGAACAACTCTCTCTTCAGAAGAGGCCAAGACTGAAGAGCTCTGAAAATTGCACGGGGTTCCAAAATATTGATCGGAAATCTCACCTCCTGAGATTCCCAAACCCCTTGTGCCGTCAGATACCCCCACACAGCTCCCCAACCTGTAAGACTCGTATCTGTTGAGATTATAGTCCAGGTCGGAAGAACAAAGAAGCCCCCTGAACTAAACGATGGTGATCTGTCCACCATGTCAGAGAGTGTCGTAAAATCGGTTTAAAGATATTAATTGAGTTATCTTTGAGTAATCCCTGCACCATTGGTTCAGCATACAGAGCTGAAGAGGTCGCATGTGAAAACGAGCAAAGGAGATCGCATCTGATGCGGCAGTCCTAAGATCCAACATTTCCATGCATAAGGCTACCAAAGGGAATGATTGTGACTAAAGGTTTTGACAAGCTGATATCAATGTTAAACTTCTCTTGTCTGACAAGGACAGAGTCATAGACACTGAATTTATCTAGAAACCTAAAAAGGTTACCCTTGTCTGAGGAATCAATAAACTGATTGGTAAATTGATCCTCCAACCATGAACTTGAAGAAACAACACAAGTCGATTCGTATGAGATTCTTCGAAAATGAGAAGACTGAGCAAGTACCAAGATATCGTCCAAATAAGGAAATACCAAAACCCTATTCTCTGATTACAGAAAGAAGGGCACCGAGAACCTTTGAAAAAAATTCTTGGAACTGAGGCTAGACCAAATAGTAGAGCCACAAAACTGGTAATGCTTGTCTAAAAAGAGAATCTCAGACACTAAAAGTGATCTGGATGAATCGGAATATGCAGATACACATCCTGTAAATCTATTGTAGACATATAATGCCCTTGCTAAACAAAAGGCAGGATAGACCTACAGTAACCATCTTGAATGTTGGTATCCTAACATAACGATTCAATAATGATAGATCCATAACTGGTCTGAAGGAATTGACCTTCTTTGGTACAATGAAGAGATAAAATAAAACCCCAGCCCCTGTTCCAGAACTGGAACTGGCATAAATACTCCAGCCAACTCTAGATCTGAAACACATTTCAGAAATGCTGAGCCTTGCTGTGTCAATTGGGACACGGGAAAGAAAAGAATCTCTTAGCAGGAGGCCTTAACTTGAAGCCAATTCTGTACCTTCCTGAAACAATGTTTCTGAAACCAGAGATTAAGAACGGAATTGATCCAAATTTCTTTGAAGAAAACGTAATCTGCCCCATACCAGCTGAGCTGGAATAAGGGCCGCACCTTCATAGGTACTTAAGAGCTGGCTATAGGATTCTATAAGGCTTGGATATATTCCAAACTGGAAATAGTTTCCAAACTGATACCGCTCCTGAGGATGAAGGATCAGGCTTTTGTTCCTTGTTGTGAGGAAAGGAACGAAATGATTATTTACCCTGGAAAGAAAGGGAAAGCAAAGTTGACTTAGAAGACATGTCAGCATTCCAAGTTTAATCCATAAAGCTTTTCTAGCTAAAATAGCTAGAGACATATACCTGACATCAACTCTAATGATATCAAAAGATGGTATCACCAATAAAATTATTAGCATGTTATAGAATAATAATAATGCTATAAAATTATGATCTGTTACTTGTTGCGCTAAAGCATCTAACCAAAAAGTTGAAGCTGCAGCAACATCCGCTAAAAATATAGCAGGTCTAAGAAGATTACCTGAACATAAGTAAGCTTTTCTTAGAAAGGATTCAATTTTCCTATCTAAAGGATCCTTAAATGAAGTACTATCTGCCATAGGAATAGTAGTACATTAGCAGGAGTAGAGACAGCCCCATAACCTTAGGGATTTTTGTCCCAACAAACTCTAATCTGTCAGATGGCACAGGATATAATTTGCTTAAACGTCTAGAAGGAGTAAATAAATTACCCAAATTATTCCATTCCCTGGAAATTACTTCAGAAATAGCATCAGGGAGATAAAACACTTCTGGAATAACTACAGGAGATTTAAAAACCTTATTTAAACGTTTACATTTAGTATCAAGAGGACCAGTATCCTCTATTTCTAATGCAAATAACACTTCTTTAAGTAAAGAACGAATAAATTCCATCTTGAACAAATACAAAGATTTATCAGCATCAACCTCTGAGACAGAAACCTCTGAACCAGAAGAACCATTATCAGTATCAGAATGATGATGTTCATTTAAAAATTCATCTGAAAAAAAGAGAAGTTTTAAAAGACTTTTATGTATACTAGAAGGAGAAATAACAGACATAGCCTTCTTAATGGATTTAAAAAATAAAATCTCTTATGTTATCAGGAACACTCTGAAAATTAGATGTTGACGGACAGCAACAGGTAATGTAACAGTACTAAAGGAAATTTTATCTGCATTAATAAGTTTGACATGACATGCAATACAAATAACAGCTGGAGAAACAGATACCAAAAGTTTATAGCAGACTTAGCTTGGTAGCTCCAGCACTGTGCAGTGATTTTCCTGTAGTAACTTCTGACTCAGTTGCAACGTGGAACATCTTGCAATATGTAAAAGAAAAAAAACAACATATAAAGCAAAATTGATCAAATTCCTTAAATGACAGTTTCAGGAATGGGAAAAAAATGCCAGTGAACAAGCTTCTAGCAACCAGAAGCAATAAATAATGAGACTTAAATAATGTGGAGACAAAAATGACGCCCATATTTTTTAGCGCCAAAAAAGACGCCCACATTATTTGGCGCCTAAATGCTTTTGGCGCCAAAAATGACGCCACATCCGGAACGCCGACATCTTTGACGCAAAATAACGTCAAAAAATGACGCAACTTCCGGCGACACGTATGACGCCGGAAACGGAAAATAATTTTTGCGCCAAAAAAGTCCGCGCCAAGAATGACGCAATAAAATGAAGCATTTTCAGCCCCCGCGAGCCTAACAGCCCACAGGGAAAAAAGTCAAATTTTTGAGGTAAGAAAAAATATGATAATTCAATGCATAATCCCAAATATGAAACTGACTGTCTGGAAATAAGGAAAGTTGAACATTCTGAGTCAAGGCAAATAAATGTTTGAATACATATATTTAGAACTTTATAAATAAAGTGCCCAACCATAGCTTAGAGTGTCACAGAAAATAAGACTTACTTACCCCAGGACACTCATCTACATGTTTGTAGAAAGCCAAACCAGTACTGAAACGAGAATCAGTAGAGGAAATGGTAAATATAAGAGTATATCGTCGATCTGAAAAGGGAGGTAAGAGATGAATCTCTACGACCGATAACAGAGAACCTTATGAAATAGACCCCGTAGAAGGAGATCACTGCATTCAATAGGCAATACTCTCTTCACATCCCTCTGACATTCACTGCACGCTGAGAGGAAAACCGGGCTCCAACTTGCTGCGGAGCGCATATCAACGTAGAATCTAGCACAAACTTACTTCACCACCTCCCTTGGAGGCAAAGTTTGTAAAACTGATTTGTGGGTGTGGTGAGGGGTGTATTTATAGGCATTTTAAGGTTTGGGAAACTTTGCCCCTCCTGGTAGGAATGTATATCCCATACGTCACTAGCTCATGGACTCTTGTTAATTACATGAAAGAAATATAGTTGGGAATTAGACTGTCGAGTGCTTTGTAAGTTAGGGTTAATACTTTACATTGTATTCTGGAGTGTATGGGGAGCCAGTGTAGAGACTGTAGAGTGGAGCAGCTGATGTAGATTTGCAACTTAGGTGGATGAGTCTAGCAGAAGCATTCATAATAGATTGGAGGGAGGAGAGGCAGTGTTTTCAGTGAGAAACCTAAAGTTGGTGAAAAAGTTAACAATTTTTTTTTATTTGATCGCATTTGGCGGTGAAATGGTGGCATGAAATATACCAAAATGGGCCTAGATCAATACTAAATACTAAACATAAATATATATATATATATATATATATATATATATATATATATGTAAAGGGTTATTCAGGGATTCCTGACAGATATCAGTGTTACAATGTAACTATTGCTAATTTTGAAAAAAAAAAATGGTTTGGAAATAGCAAAGTGCTACTTGTACTTATTGCCCTATAACTTGCAAAAAAGCAAAGAACATGTAAACATAGGGAAAAAATATAGAAACTATTTAGCATGGGTGTTTTTGGTGGTTGTAGATGTGTAACAGATTTTGGGGGTCAAAGTTAGAGAAAGTGTGTTTTTTTTTCAATTATTTCATCATATTTTTATAGTACATTATAACATATGATGAAAATAATGGTATCTTTAGAAAGTAGATTTAATGGAGAGAAAAACTGTATATAATATGTGTGAGTACAGTAAATGAGTAAGAGGAAAATTACAGCTAAACACAAACACCGCAGAAATTTAAAAATAGCCCTGGTCCTTAAACGGACATTAAACCCAAAATTTTTCTTTCATGATTAAGATAGAGAATACATTTAAAACAACTTTCTAATTTACTTCTATTATCTAATTTGCTTAATTCTCTTGATATTCTTTCCTGAAAAGCATATCTAGATAGGCTCAGTAGCTGCTGATTGGTGGCTGCACATAGATGCCTCGTGTGATTGACTGACCCATGTGCATTTCTATTTCTTCAACAAAGGATATCTAAAGAAAGAAGCAAATTAGATAATAGAGGTAAATTGGAATGTTGTTTAAAATTGTATTCTCTATCTGGATCATGAAAGAAAAGTTTTGGGTTTTATGTCCCTTTAAAGTGATTGTAAATTTTGATGCTAAAGTGCCCGGTTTTTAAAAATTCGATTAAAAGCAGGGGCACTTTAATTGATCAAAATTTACATTTCACTCCTGTTGTGCAAAAAAACTTACCTTTTAATCTTGACAGCAGCTCCAGCTTCCTCCACCGGTTGCAAAGCCTCTTCCTGGGTCTAAAATGAGGAATCCGGTTTCCTCCAGTCACGGCATTGAATCAGACACTGATTCCCCCCGGGGGGGGGGGGGAGCGAGCCGTGATTGGAGGATGACCTATCCATCATTTCTGACATCAGAAATGGCTTGCGACGACCGGAGGAAGCTGGAGCTGCTGTCAAGTTTAAAAGGTAAGTTTTTTTTCACAACAGGAGTGAAATGTAAATTTTTATGAACCCCTGTTTTTAATCAAATTTTTAAAAATCGGGCACTTTAGCATAACGGTAAGAACATTTAAAAATGGTCTGTTCACTAAGGGGTTAAATAAAATTCATTATTTTTTTATTTTTTTTAAACTAAACAAATACTAATAGTGCAGCCAATGAATATTCAGGGAAACAAATTTCCCCATATACAGTATTCTGTACATACATTTCATCCTAATTAAAAAAAAATGATGCTGCACAAGTCTATTAACCATTACAATTGTATTAATAATTTAGTTATATATTATTTACATTTTTCTGGTCTGTATTTTAATTATGTTGCTCAATATAATTTCTAAAAAAAAAATGTATCTTTAGTGGATCATAAAATGACTGTAGACCTTTATGAATTTTATTTGCAGAAAATCCTACCACAGCCTTTTCTCTTTTTTTTTTTTTAAATTTTGTCTTCATTATATTATTTTGTCTTTCCATTGTTGTACTTTGCACGTTTTCTTTTCTGCTGACAGTTGAACTTTTGGAGTTAGGAAATGATGTTATGAACGATGTGCTTACAATGTCCATCATGCCAGGACTTTCCAATTATGTTGCATGCTTTGTGCAATGATGTGTGCTGGACATTAAGATGCAAAGCCTTGGGAGCTGCTTGGAGCTCCATGTCCTGTTTCTTTCTTTTACTGGGACAAATAAGATTTTCTTGTACACATGGAATGCTCCCTGGTTCTACCTTGATGTATGTATAATTGTAAGGGAACACTAGGTTGATCTATAAGATAAGGACTCAACTGATACTATTCCTGGGCAGCCTGGGAAAACACCTGGAAAAATGCAATTTCAAACATACCAACAACACACTATGCAGATATATAGACACTGCCTGATAGGCTGGGTCACAGAAAAAAAAAATTCACATATTCTGTTATTGCCCTGTTGCCCTAGTCTTGTTGAATGAGCTTGAGACTGAACTGAAAGACTCTGTACCAAGAAATTATTTATCTATTCACTTGGTGCATTATGGACTAATTCCTAGGCGCACACAGAGTACACTATACATGTTGCAAGGCGTCTTATGTGTTGTGCCATATATGCCCTATGATTTGCCAGGGATCATCTGATATAGAAGAATAAGAGGTGACTACCCAAGACTGTAAAAGGCTGCTTAGAGACTATTCCATTGTCAACAGCCTTGAGGCGGAGCACTAAACAAAGTCTGGCCTGCATCATGATTTAGCTCCTTTTTTCAACCTATCCCAGCCCTATTCTTATCAACCACTTTCCCTACCCACACCATCGCAGTCCAACCTCACTCCACATCAAAGCCTTATTGAAGAAAATAAGTGTTTTATTAGGATAAATATATGAATAAAGTGTAAATATTTGCCCTACACAATTATAATTAATTAATTAATTTACTATTTAATTAATTTAAAAAAATATTGCCTTTTCTGACATCTGGTTGACATTTATGTTGGTCTTTAGCGTCTTTCAAAAACGAATCTGTCCACTCTCCTGCTGACAAGGAGAAATACTTAAAGTTCCCCCTTTGTTTTTATTCAAATTAGTACACGTATCTCAATAGGCACCTGAAGTTGCCTTTATTCGGCCATACCCAACCAAGCTTTATTATAAGTCTCACTAAATACATGCATAAAAACTTAGCAAGTTTCCTGGTACAGAATGATTTTTGCTTTGAAGGCTGGAGTACTTTTCTATGAAATAATACTAAAATACATTCATACTAAATTAATTAATATAATAAAAAAAATAGCTAGATCTCATAGGTAAGGCACATGCCTTGATGTGGCCTAGAGCCTGGTTTCTCAACAGCCGGGCCGTGGCCCAGTACCGGGCCGTGATAGCCCTGCTGGTGGGCCCTGACCTGTCATGCCCCCACTGCACACTCTTACCCCACTGGAAACCAGGTGCAGACTGAGACCAATCAAAGCCCCAGGAACCAGGGTTAGGCAAGGTGTCCGTACACGGACACTGGTGTCCTTGACTGGCCCTTGCAGTGTCTGCCGCCCATTTTGCTGCGGGGAGGGAGGAGTAAGACAGATGAATACTGGTCCTGACTCCTCTTTAACACACGCGGCACCACATTTTGCAGGGTTGGGGCCACTCCCACATGATGCCGCTTAGTACCAGAAAATGACTCTGAGTGAGACAGAGAGGGAAGATTCAAGAAGCAAGCTGCCACTGTGTCCCTGGAGCTTTATATGCAAAGGTAAAGCACTTTAACCAGCACCTGAGGTTTATTATAAGTAGTATTTAAATAGAAAGAAAAGATATAGTAAGGTTGTGAATCATAACCTTAGTATATCTTTTCTTTCTGATTAAATAATAGGAAAGGGAAAATATTTAGTGAGAATACAATTAGTGGCTTGTCAAGAGACTGCTAGCAATATTGGGTGATAAGTCATGGAATAAATAAAGCCTGAGTGAAATACTGGATGTGTATCTTCTGCATCTGTATAATAAAATTCAGCACTATAAAATAATAGTTTTAATTGTAAATGTACCTTGGTGTCCTTCACTAAAGGTCTTTACTTTAGAAAATGTCCGCTACAGCCTTGGCTCGTGCCTATCCCTGCCAGGAACACTGTCTCACACTGACCAAAATGTATTAAATTGTATGCAAATGTACATGGTAGCCTTCCTGCCCTGCCCCCAACATGCCCCTCATCCTATAGAGCCAGGACCCCCAACATTAAGGGCCAGAGAAAGGGCACCCAACCTTCAGGGCCAGACCCCACACTCCATGGCTCTCACAGCGACAGACCCCTGCCAGGGCCCCCACTAAACCCACACTTATTTGCTTAGTTACTGATAGGGCAACTGAAAACTCCAGCTTAAGCAATGCACCAAGATCCGTGGAGATACCATTTGTGGGCCCCCCTACTTGCTGGTCCCTCTGCCCAGGTCCTATTTGCCTGGCTGATCAGCCCGCCCCTGCTGCTCACTATATATATATATATATATATATATATATATATATATTCTATATATATATATATATATATATATATATTCTATATATATATATATATATATATATTCTATATATATATATTCTATATATATATATATATATATTCTATATATATATATTCTACTGGGCCCCGGACATGTCTAGCTAAAAGTTACCGGGCCTTGAGGTCACTTTGGTTGAGAACCACTGGCCTAGAGTACCAATCCCTGGCCTTTGAATTTAATCTAAATTGTGTTGACCCGGAATTTGATCATAGTCTAGTTATTTGACATAATTGCTGCTGTTCAACAAAAGGGTTACACATTAAAAAAAATGTTTGTTGTCTTCAGGTCTTATAATTCTCTCTTCTATTGGTTCAATTTCTGCACCATTTAATATTGCTTTGTTTGCAACACAACATTAAATTTTCTGCTTGGCACATCCCCAGTTTCCATTATTTTATTACCAATTCCTTTTTCAGGGTCCTGTGTGATGTGGGTAAACACTGTTGTGATGTATGGTGTCATAGTTCTAGTTTAAAATATTTAACAATATTTATATTCTTATTAAAGGGACAGTATACACTCATTTTCATATAACTGCATGTAATAGACACTACTATAAAGAATAATATGCACAGATACTGATATAAAAATCCAGTATAAAACTGTTTAAAAACTTACTTAGAAGCTGTCAGTTTGGCTCTGTTGAAAAGGTAGCTGGAAAGCCCACTGCAAGTGGCAAAGAAGACACTCCCCCCCCCCTTCTTTTGCATATGAAAAGACCCTTTACACAAACAGGAGCAAGCTGGAGTAGGTAGTCGAGAGTATTAACATAAAACTTTGGGGCTTGGTTAGGAGTCTGAAAATCAGAGCAATGTTATTTAAAAATAAGCAAAACTATACATTAATTTAAAAAAAAAACTTTATGGGCTATATAAATAGATTATCTACAAAACATTTATGCAAAGAAAAAATGAGTGTATAATGTCCCTTTAAGTTATAAAATGCACCTATTTTAAACTTTAATCAATTCCCTGAGTCCGTCTCCATATGACAGAAATGTTCTAGGCATACATTTAGTATAAAAATATAAATCAATGACATTAGTAAGGATTAAGTAGAATAAACTGATTATTTTCTGTTTTACTATACTAAAAGTCTAAGGGCCAAATTACAAGGGAAGCACTATTTAACAAGCGCTAACTGCGCTAGAAGTAAGCTTTTGTGCATCGGGTTGCACTCGTATGATAAGTTGAAGGTAAACTGTTTTCGCTCGCGCACTAACCCGACGAGAGCAAATAGCCGAACTTAGAATATTGTGTTCACATTCACGTATTCCCCGCATAGAAGTCAATGGACCTTACTTGTCACGACACGCCGCTCCAGCCGTTGCTAGGGGTGTGGTGTCTTCTTCCATGCTTGTTGCCTAGGGCTGTGTCAGCTCTGGAGGCGTGTGGCGCTGACGTCATCACCGCACGCTCCCTGGGTGTGATAGATTGTACTATAATTGCTGGATTACTTATTGCTGCTGAAACTCTGCCTGTCTGACTACTCTGCCTCTTAACCCTATAATTGCTGGATTGATTTTTGCTGCTGAACTTCGCTTGTCTGACTACTCTGCCTCTTAACCCTTTAATTGCTGGACTGCTTTACTGTTGCCAAATCCTGCCTGCCTGACCATTCTAGTGGCGGACCCTTGGACTGCTTTACTGTTGCCAAATCCTGCCTGCCTGACCATTCTAGTGGTGTGCCCTTGGACTGCTTTACTGTTGCCAAATCCTGCCTGTCTAACCATTCTAGTGGTGTGCCCTTGGACTGCTTTACTGTTGCCGAATCCTGCCTGCCTGACCATTCTACTGGTTTGCCTTGGACCGCTCTGCCGTTGTCACTGGGGACTGTCCTGCCTGTGGTGAGTGCCGCCTACCTCATCTTACTTTCTCTGCTCTGGGATATTCCCTATCTTTCCGGCTAAACGCCGGGATAACAAGACTACTGGCCGAGTTCAGTCTGATAGAGGAATATCCCATGAGCATTACACTACTCACGTGCAAACACAATCATTATTCTCATGTGCGCTAACCTGACATGAAAATATGAATATTTCACATTCCAATGTTCTTCACATAGAAGAATATGTTCTATTTATTCATAATACATTATACATAATTATATATATATATATATATATATATATATATAAATACTTAGAACATATTCTGTTATGTGCAGACCATTGGAATGCCAAATATTTACAGTAAACACAAATGAAAACATTTATTAAAAATGAATATTGTATAAATATAATATGTTTTTTAATGTTTTCAGCTATTTAACTGCAAAGGGCTCTAATGCTCTAATGTCTAATATATATGTCTTGTGTGTGTACATATGTCTGTAAATACATCTATACACATATAAATACATATGTACATTTATTTTTATTAGATGGTGTTATTATAAGTGTAACTGTACTTTGTAATTTTTTTTATTGTATTTTGCAAGACTTTTTTGTTTTGCAAAACAGTTAACCAAAGCTCTGAGGATGTGCTAACCTGACGAGCGCTAACTTGAATCAAGCAATCACGTTTACTTTCAGCTTGTTATACGAGTAATAAAGCCGACGCTCACAAACACACGCAATAAACCACTTAGCACTTGCGTGCAAACTTTTGCGCTCCACTTGTAGTTCAGCCCTAAATCTTTATGTCTTAAAGGAGAGACTACATTTTAGAGTTTCAGAATGATGTTGCAGTGGATGTAAGTAATAATGGTGTTTCAGTGGGTATAGATAATAATGTGTAATCTGCTAGTATTATATGGCAAAACTGGCTGATATATACTGGGACAGTTAACACCTTGAGATTTGAAAATAGAATTTTTAGTTATGCATATTAAAATCTTTGAGATATATTTTCATTATTTATTTTGTCTCCTGTTAATGTTTTTTTTTTTTAATTTTCAAAACTGAAAATGCACACAGCAGACTTCTTAAGGATAACCCTGCTACATATAATTGCTTCAGCAGATAACAAAAAACAAGTAATATTAACACAAGGCTCCTGGATAGATTTGTCTACTACAGAAAAAAGGCCCGATTAGCTGCAAGAATTAGGCTATTGGTACATAATTTTAGCAATGAAGATGCTATTTTTTTTTTTTTTTTAATGGTTAAGAAATATTAAATGTCTAGTCAAGGATTTCTCATGCTTATTCTACTCACATATTTTGCTTTTTCTTAGATAAGATGTAATTGTCACATTTAGTCATGTTATCCCACAAATGGTAATTTACACATGATGCTTTCATGGCTTCAAATATTGCCTACTATTATATATTCATTTTTTTGCAAGCTAAAATAGTTGTTCATATATCTTAATTAGCATATAGAGCACATAGTAAAGATATTGTGTATCAAGCAATTCCTTCATTATTTCATTTCACACAAATTCTTGATGTTTACAGAAATACAATGGTACACTGAATATTTAACAAAAATAACCACCTTTTATACAGTCACCTAACAAATTTGGAGTCTTTTTAAAAAAGTTTAATGCAATACAAACATATGTTCATGTTTTGACTAGTTCTACTAGAAATAGATTATGTGGGTAAAGTTAACAATGCCATGTTTATTTTCAGTTTGCTGGTTGTATATGTTTTATATTCTTGTAATTTAATTGTTTATCCGACATCTTATGCTTATTGAACAATAGCATATTGATTCTTCACAATTTTCTTAGTGTATATGTTGTAGTCATTAGTACACTAAGCATATTACATTAGCATAGGTCATTGTATATATTAACATTAGGACCTACTTAACAGAACAAGAATATGTCTAGCAATGAGAAATACAAAATGAGTTGTTGACTTATCCAAAGCAAAAAGTAAGCAACATAAATAGCCACATCTGCTTCTTGAGTATATTAAAGGACAAAAAAGTATGTAATTTATTGACCCTTTTAAAAATATTAACCATTCATTTTTCTATTTATCAATTTATACAGCTGTTGAAAATCCAATTAAATTAAAGTTAGTGAAATAGCAGAAAATTGCAGCAGAATTACTTTAGAAAATCTTTGCAGTGACAAGGAAATTAAACACTGACAATGGACATGACCCAAAACATATTTCCAATTAAGGGGTTTAATCACAATCCTTTAGAAAAGTTTATCAAATGATTTACCTATGAAAATCCCCATACATTTAAATGGTGATTTTTTTTTTTAGAAAAATCATTGGATAAAATATATTAAAGGATTGTCATCAAACCCAAAATAATATAACGCCAACAGAATATGCATCCATAGCCATGAAATATCACATGGAAAGTCAATCAATAGACCAGTATGCTGAATATGAACTTGAAAAAAAAAACAAAATATTCTTAAAGGAATATGAAACCCAATTTTTTTTTCTTTCATGATTCAGATAGAGCATGCAATTCTAAGAAACTTTCTAATTTACTCCTATTATCAATTTGTCTTTGTTCTTTTGGTATCTTTATTTAAAAAACAGGAATTTGAGCTTAGGAGGTGGCCCCTTTTTTGGTTCAGCACTCCGGGTAGCACTTTCTAATAGGTGGCTACATTTCAAATAAAGATACCAAGAGAATGAAAAAAAAATTGATAATAGGAGTAAATTAGAATGTTGCTTAGAATTGCATGCTCTATAGGAATCATGAAAGAAAAAAAATTGGTTTCATATCCTTTTAAGCAGTTGATACCAATTTAAAATGTTGTACATTGTAATTTCTCTAAGCTTATTCATGTGGATTGCTCTAGCCATTGTCATATCTTTTAGCCCATGGACTCATTTGACTATGACTGTTGTAGAAAGATCTCTGTCTAATATAATGACTATGTATGACAACTGTTTTAAGAAGTTTCTGCTCGTCCATCTGATAAAGTCTTTGGATTATTCCGAAATATTCATTGGCATAACAAATCCACCATGCATAGAGGCTTCCTAAAATATCCTAAATTTGCATCAAAAGTTGGCACATATTTTAAACATTAGGATGTAGCTGAATTGGAATAGTGTCTACAGCACTAGGAAACATTTTGCATGGTAGGAAATGGAGAAATAAGATTCTGTTTACATTTAAGAATCAAATAGAAAACAAATGTGTGTATTTCAGTAAGATAACTAATTGTGTTTTAATACACTATGGGCTAGATTACAAGTGCAGCACAATTGATACCTCAGGGTGAGTTTTCTTAAGGTGGTCAACACTTTCTTAGTGCCCTATACTTTTAATGGATTGTGAAGGGAATCCCATAAGTATGCTCAGTGCACTCTTAAAAGTGGTGGGTTGTGTTACACTTAATGTCAATCAAATGCACTTCTGTAAAATGTAGTGCTTTGTAAAACCTGAAAAAAGCCATTATTATCATAAGTATAGCTCTGAACTACATGAAGAAATCTACTAATTGTATACCTTTGGTGTTAGTGCACCCTTGGTTTAGAACACCATAGGTTTATTGCTCGAGCAATATCCAACATGAATTTTGCTGTGTGCCCCATAGAAGTCTATTTTTTGAGGGATTTCGTGTACCAGTGCTATCCAACATGCAGGGGTTAGAGTGCCCTTAACTATCACTTGAGCTATAAAAATACGCCTGGGATTGTAACATGAACAAAAAATAGAAGCTCTATTGATTGTGCTCGAGCAATGTTAATGTACAAGAGCGCTAATATATTTGTGCTCCATTTGTAAGGTCTATATGGTCTAGAGTGTTATGGTATAATTAGGTATATCATTGGAAAAAACATCTTGTTAGGCTATATTACCTATAAAAAAGACTGCACAAATCATAAAACAGAACTACAAGGTATTTTCTTTTTACCTGTCTCATTTAAACCATACTTGCCAACATTTAAAAAAATAATATATTCTGTATATAATATATATAGCTATGTTTCACAGTAGAGCAGTCAAGTAAGCAGGTTACAGGAGTAACTCCACCCACTCCACTCCGTCACACAACGCCCAATTTAAATTACACATAATATACACAAAATATTAGTTAATTATTATTATTATAATATCTAATCTATACACTGCATGAAATGCACAGATGCCAATTCACCAAATTAGATTTGATACATTATTATTGCTGTTCTGATGTGATCTGAGGGGTTCTGTAATATTAAAACAAGTACATGCATACCAACAAGAGATGCATATCTGATTCACACCCCACAGATATTCATGCCAAGCCCACACCTTATTGCAGATATTTATAATATGGGATAAACTACAAAAAATGATAGAGTTCTGAGAAAATTGGGACACTTAGAATATAAGCCTATATATATATATGATGCCTTTATGCTTGCAAAAATAATAAAATCCTTTGAAAAGCTACGTGAAATATCTCCAGTGATACCAGGGTAGGTTTTTACCTTTATCTTTATTATAGGGGCACCTTTAACTCCTAGAGAATCAATTTGATTAAACTGTATCTACATTTTGCTAAAGCATTTAATAAGCATATCATTTCATCTTACAGAATTCCCAGTTGTGTAATGTTGCATTTCATAGTAAGTTCATAGACAGTTTACAAACATTGGCAGCCTCAGCCACTAACCTCAAATGAAGCATATCTCCCTTTCGTAACATTATCTGTAACTAGAGATATATGAATTATGTGCTGGCCTTCATATGATGCAAAATACAGTAAATGGGACATGAACAATTAACCCTCTGTTCATTATACAAGTGGAACACCATTTATTAAATGGTTAACTGTTACAAGCTATTTCTGTTGACACAGGTTGGGAGGTACTATATTTCTTGCACTGTAATATTGAAGCCAATTTATCAAGAAGCAAAGCATCTTCAAATAATGGTGTTTTTTACTGCATTTATTTAGTATAATAAATACATATTTTTAAAGATTTAAAGAGAAATTGGACAAAACATTTAGGGCCAGATTACAAGTGGAGCGCAAAAAAAAAATCGCTTTTGTGAAAGCGATGTTTGAGCTCCACTGAGTAATACCAGGGCACGCTAATGTGTGCTGGTATTACAGTTTGACATCAATACGAAAACGAGCTTGCGTTCACATTGCTGGAAAGCATTGCACTCACAAGACCAGGCTTCCATAGGCTCCAATGGGAGCCTCGTTCTGAGGCCATCATACATGGCACAGAACCAAAGCGCAGTGAAGGGGTAAGTCACACAGCCATGGCAGAAAATTGTAAATATATATGTATATAATCATATAAATATGTATTTACTGGGAACACACAGTTCCCATAGACTGCAATGTAAAGGCACTTTTCAGTGCCGTTTTTTTTCTAACACCCCACACCCACCAACATTAGCCCCCAAAAATGATAATTTTTATTTTTTAATAAAATACACACCACTGTATTTTGTTGGCATTTGGTGGACATTTATAAAATTAACCAGAGATCTCTGGTTAATTTTATAAGCGCTAATTGCTACCGCAAGCTCACAGGAGCAATAACCAGTCACTTGTAATGGCTGATAAATTAGCGCTCCACTTGTAATCTAGCCCTTAATCTTTAATTCATTTGCAGCTTTACTTGAATGTTTTGGAAAATTATTTGCCAATTGAATTTAATAAGTATATATATTCATAAAATTTGCAGTGCTTTCTTTCTACAAATTTGTTTCCAGATATTTCATCCTCAATCTCAAGAGGTGAATCGATTACAGAATGTCATTTTAAGTGACAATACAGGTTTTTTAGACACAAAGAGCTAGATCACAAGTGGAGCACTATTTTAACATGCGCCCGTAAAGAGGCAAATTTTTGCTTAGTGCAATTAACCAGAGGCCAGGTTACCTGCTGTTCATTGTACTGAGCTACTGCTGTAGCTTGTGGACTTACCATGTTTTTAACAGATATGCAATAAATTCTATGGGGTTTTTTTTGGTTTGTTTTTTTAAATTCTACGTTTTATTTATCCTATTTAAGTATTGCTCTACTTCTTCTTTTGTTGTTATACTCTATGCCAGTATTTGAGCTCTATACTTACCTTGCCTTTGCTAAGTAACTCACTACTCTAGGATCTGCTTGGATTACCCTTTGGAGTTACAGGTTACGAGCATCAGCGCAATCCCTCTTCTTCCCTATCTTGTCTCAATCGTGAGTTGAACAACCTCAGAATCGATTTTGAGGAAAGCAGCCTAGAGAAACGGCAGGCTACTGTGAAGGGTTAACTCAGAGGCATCAGCTGCGAGTTGTAATATGGCGGGGAAGCTGACGGCTAAAGGTGTTAGCAGCTAAAGGTCAGTGCACAGCCAAGGATGGGCCGGTGGAGGCATCCGTCAGTGAATGGTGTTTGAGTCTTCAGACATACAGCAACTGAACATAGCTGAATACCTACCTCAGGAGCTGCTATCTCAATACCTTGTAAAATGTACTGCACAGCATAGCAGGTGTGAGTAACATTGATTGAGCAACTTTGTATTTAACGTACTGCTTCTTTACTTATACTTAGCAAATAGTAAAGTAATATTCACAAATTAATGACTGTTATTCTAAAGTCCCTTATTAGCTCCTCTACTACATTGTATAAATTCATAAACATATATATTTTTAATTTGCTGTGTGAATAACCCCCTTTGCTGCACTAGGTGCTTGACCGTGTCTCACATGATGAGAACGAGGTTCCCATTGAAGCATTTGGAAGTACGCTCTAGTGAGTGCAAGGCTTCAAGGCAATGCTAATGTGAGGTTGTGTTCGCATTGCTGCTGACTTGTAATACCAGCACACCTTTACGTGCACTGGTATTACTGTGTAGAGCGCAAATATCATAATAATAATAACGCTCACGAAAGCACAACTTTGCACTCCACTTGTAATCTAGGCCAAAATGGTTAAAATTGTATCCATCATCTATAACATATGTTAAACTAGCAGAAGTGCCTTCTCTACACTTAATAACCCTTTGAATAAAAGTAATCATCAGATAAATGCTAAAAGCAAAGTCACATTTCATCCATTACAGCAGTGAATTAGGACTCATTTTGTTTTTTCTCGAGAAAGAATTAGCAGAACATAAGAAAGGCACTTTTCTCTGAGGACATAAAGTTGCTCCAGTAGTGCAAAAAATACTTTGAAAAGTCTGAACGTCTGCAGTTTTACTGCTGTTTTGTGTCTACAGTCTACTTCTTCTTTTCATAAAAGTACATTTAGTTCAGTCCCTATATAGTATGGGTGATCAGCTATATAGTATGGGTGATCAGCTATATAGTATGGGTGATCAGCTATATAGTATGGGTGATCAGCTATATAGTATGGGTAATCAGCCTTTAGAAATAAGGGTCAAAAGGGGAATTATTTTTTATTTACAGAACTGGTGGAGTGTATACATTCTATTAAATACAACACAATATATACTACAGAGATATTTAAACAAGAAAATGAATAACAAGTCCTACCATCCCACTGTCAATATACAGACTTCCCTACTTCAACCTTTCAAGCTGAAATTAATAGTTTTAATAGAATAAAACAATGCAGACAGGCATAAGTATATGCTCAATATAACTGGGTTATTTATAGATTGAGGGTCTGCTTATAAGCCAGAGAAAAAGCTAGACAAATAATTCCTTGATAGGAGGAGCCTAATGTTTAAATATGTTGACATCCATAAAAAGAATGTGCCAACCATAAACACATCATATAAGGATTTGCAATGTTGCATATTATGAGGCCTATTTACCAAATGTCTGTCGGACCTATACTGACAGTGCGGATCAGGTCCGACAGACATTGCTGAATGCGGAGAGCAATATGCTCTCTGTATTTAGCATTGAACCAGCAGCTCTTGTGAGCTGCTGGTGCAACGCCGCCCCCTGCAGACTCGCGGCCAATCGGCCGCCAGCAGGGAGGTGTCAATCAACGCGATCGTACTCAATTGGGTTGAAGTGTGGTGATCTCTGCCCGTCTGCTCAGAGCAGGCGGGCAGGGTTATGGAGCAACGGTCTTTAGACCGCTGCTTCATAACTGCTGTTTCTGGCGAGTCTGAAGACTCGCCTGAAACACGGGCCCGCTCCATACAGAGCTTGATAAATGGGCCTCTAAGTGTCCTTTATGTTTTTAAACAGAATTTAATAAAGTTAAGTTTTAACACTAATAACTCATTCACATATTTTCCATTGTGGTGAGCTGTGTTTGATGATGTGGATAAGTTTGAGGTAGTTCACAGAAATACTTCAAGTTTTTATACCAATTCTTTGTAGTTGTTAAAGAATTGATACAATTGTTCTTACTGGACACATATGGGCAGTGCCTGGGAACTAGTGAAACTCTTTCAGTGCACAGCTAGAGCTCCATATTCAGATATGACTGAAACAATTGTTAAAAGATTGTGTATGTTTTTCTACTCTCAATACACATCCATTCCAAAACAAAAATATAAGGGTAATTCTATTCTGTGTGAAACGCGTATGAATTTTTTTCCCTTTAAAATGAATCATTAAAATCTATGGGGAATTTTTATAAGAAAGGTATATGTTGTGATTATTGGCATTTAAACGGAATACCATGGCAACAAAAACCCTCTTAAAAAATACTAGGGTCAGTAAATTAAATATGAGCTGAGAACACAAAGATTAATATATGCACCTCCTGAGTATTGGTCTGAGATATCTCATTACAACATTTGTCTTCATATTTGCTCTGCCAGATGTCATGGTCTACTAATCTAAGCAAAACAGCAACAGATCATTTTCAATCTGTTTTTAAAATATTGACATCTCTTAAAAAATAATGATGTAAACAGTCTTTAGATATTAAGGCTAGCGGTACCTAATATAAACACACATTTTATCTTCATCTGTCACTAAAATCAATAAGACAATAACATTTATAATAAGATGCTTAATCTTCTGTCTTATAAAGTTTTGAATTATCCCTCACACTTAATCAGTGAAATCAGAATGAAATATATGTTTTTATTTTTAGATTGTCGTATTTGAAGAATAAAATATGATAGGCCAACTAGGTTTCTTTGTAAATACATATCAAAGACATAAAGTACATTTTCTTTATAAATGCATTTTATATATCAGCTACAAAACACAACATTGCAAAATGTCTGCATTTAAAAAAGTTTAAAAGCATTTAAAGCTTACACAATTTGCATATTATTTTCAGTCCGTTAACATGCACTTTAAAAGCCTTTTATCTTAGCTACTCTGTTAAGGCCAATTAGTGACTAATATATATGAGCTACTAAAGTGAACAGATTATTGCTGCGTAGAATGTATGAGGGGTAGGCTTGCAATATTACAAAACCCACATTTTTTTTTATATAATTACAAAAAAAGGGGCAAAATAAATAATTGAATTATACTGCTAAGCTGTCATTTTTAATATGGTATGTGTGTAGCCAAAGAAACTTTTACTTTAGTAGGATGGGTCTAGGCTGACCATATTGCCGCTTTAAAAAGGGACACATGAAAAATTCATATGCCAAGGTTCTTATAACAGAACATTGTTCAAAGCATGTCTTTAAACAGCCCTGACATATGTATTTTTCATATGTGTCCCTTTTTAAAGCGGCAATATGGTCAGCTTAGTAGTGCCATAAACTGAAATTGAGTTTTATGAAACATAACATCAGAGTTTCTACATTAGCTTAATTTTTTACTAACACGTTATTATTATGTACATTGTTTTGTTGAAATTAAAAATGATGTTAGCCATTTAAAAAATTATGTTAACCACAAACCCCCCAAAATTAAAAACCTAAGCTACCCATTGCCAACACTTCACCGCTTGGGAGAAGCCTTTTTCTGCCGGACTTCAGGAACGGTGAGTACTTATTTGGGGGTTACGATTTAATTTTTTGGGGGTTGTTGTTTTTTTTTAAAATAGGGATTTTGGGCACTGTAAAAGAGCTGAATGCCCTTTTAAGGGCAATGCCCATAAAAATGCCTCTTTAGGGGCAATGGGTACCTTAGGTATTTTAGTGTTAGTTTTTATTTTTATTTTGGAGGGTTTGGTGGGTGGGGGTGTTTACTGAGAGGGGGGGGACTTAGAATTGTTTTTTAATGCAAAAGAGCTGTTTAACTTAGGGCAATGCCCTACAAAAAGCCCTTCTAAGGGCTATTGGTAGTTTAGTATTAAATTAAGTTTTTTTTATTTTGGGGGGCTTTTCTTATTTTCATAGGGATTAGGTTGAATTCTTTTTTATTTTTGATCATTCGGTTTATTATTATTTAGATTATTTTAATTTAATCTAAGTTGTGTTTTCTTAGGTACTGTTACGATTTTTTATTTTAATTGTAATTTAGTATTTTATTATTTTATGTAATTTGGGGTTAATTTAGGGGGTGTAAGGTTAGGGGGCTTACTAATTAAATTTGGTTTATTGCGATGTGGGGGTTTGGCGGTTTATTGTGTTGTGGGGTTTTATGGATTAATAGATTAATTAGTTTATTGTGATGTGGGAGTTTTATTAGGCATATTGCGTTGTGGGGGTTGTTGGTTTAGGGGTTAATACATTTATTATTAGTTCCAATATAGGGGTAATGGCGTATATAGGGGTTTTGACGTGTTGGCTTTATTTTTGGGAGGCGTGTTAGAATTTTATGGGAGATTTGATTTTTTTTATTTTCTTAGATGCCGGCAGTTTCTAAAGTGCTGTAAGTCACTGGCGACTCCAGAAATTTGTATTTACGCACATTTCTGGACATCGCCAGTTTATCCAATTTACGGCACTTTATGAACTGCAGGAGGGGTTTATGTGATTCCCTGATGTGCGAAGTAAAGTTACGGGCAGCGCGGTTTCAGCAGTTATGCTGAAGCCTGCACCATATATGTAATCTCACCTGTAATGTTGCGCTTAAATTTGTGAAGTCACTTAGCATACTACTTGTAATGTAGTCCCATGTCAGTTACACTACAACTGCTAAAAAAAAAAGTCACTTAGAGATCCTGCTAACAAAGAGAGAAAAAAAAAAAAGAATAATACATTTTCTATATTTCAGCTTTAGATTATCATCTTGAAGGCTAGTCATGTTAATGAAATGGCTATTACGAGTAAATATCTTCAGATAAAAGATGAATCCATTAGCACTTTTGTGAGTATTTTACAATTTGCTCAATGTATTTAATATCTCCAGGGGCAAATCTTGAGAACAGTTAAAGTAAATAGAAACTGTATAATGCTTATTACCGTAAAAAAAGTGATTTTTGGCTCATTCATTTTTTTCAAGAATTAACTAAATGCATTTAGCTCAGAAATAGCAGAGTAGTAACATTGAAGGTCGTGCTTTTTGATTTTCTGAGTTCTTTAACTTAGTTTATGACTAAATTAATATTATATTTAGTGGATTTTTTTTTTTTTCTTGAAACAAAATAGTTTTAAAAATGCAACTGACTTGTATTGTACTAGTGTCTGTTAATTGAATTTATATTTCAGAAGTTTATATAATGTTAATAGCATATTTTTTGTTTTTTTTTACATCACGAATCATCATGAATGTAATGATTTCAGCATAGATTATTGTTACTATTGTTTATTTTTTAAGTTTTGATAAATTCTGAGGTATTTGTGTGCATACAGTTAAAGGGACATTTACTTTTATGCAGGGTTGAAGTCCTACAAAAAAAAGTGTGGGAACTCACCAAGACTTTCACCCCCTTACCATTAATAATGTTTTATATAATACTCACACACAAATCCAATGAAGGGTTGAATGGTTGCCTTTGGGCCTGAGAATATTCCTCTCACCCACTTAAGGTGCAATAGTCCTATTTCTGCTGAGGGGTGCTAAATAACCCCAGAGTAAGTCACACAGAAATGTAAGCGCCATGTGTTAAACCCATTGCGGGGTGATCACATAGCAGGACCACTGACAGGTTTGCATTTAGTGTATTATAGGAAGTGTTACTGCCCATTACTAGAGGATCTCACTATCCCTCTAACCAGACTGTATCCCACCAGCAGCAGCAGTGTTTACTGAAGCGTTTCTGTCCTTTTTCCAGAGTGAACTCAGTTCCTCCTGCAAAAATAGTGCAGTAACTCCGTTCCCAATGCATTCCCGCTTGACTTGACCCCTGCTTTTAAGCAACTTTCCAATTTACTTTTAGCAAATTTGCTTCACTCTCTTTATTTAAATGCATACCTAGGTAGGATTAGGAGTAGAAGTGGACTACTGGGAGCTAGCTGCACATTGGTGGCTGCACATATATGCCTCTTGTTGTCATTGGCTTACCCAAAGTGTTCAGCAAGCTCACAGTAGTGCATTGCTGCTCCTTTAACAAATTATTCCAAGAGAACAAGGCCTTTTGATAAAAGTAAATTGGATTTTTTTTTATTTTTTTTTACTTGTATGCTCTATTTGAATAGAAGGATTAGGCGTGACAAAAAGGTGTGTTCATGATAAATCTAATCATATGTCCAATTCCCTCTTTACATATTCAGGTAAAGAAATCCATGCATTTTTGTTAATATTATTTGCAGTGTTAAAGTTAGCTTTTTTTTTTTCTTCGCATATGCACTATATAAATCTAGAGATTTTTTTTTTTTTTTACATTTTTTGTAATAATCTACATTAGGAAAATGTTTAATTTCTTAAGGCCCAAGTTGTTAAAAAACTGTATGCTTTATCTGAATCATGAAATATAAATTTGGGGTTGCATGTCTCTTTAATTGCTTATTTAATAAAACATCACACTAACTATTATTTTACATTGAACTAACCTTGTAATGTAATATGTAGCCAATAATGTCAGGTTGCACACTGATTTGAAAAATAATTTATTTTGGTAGTTAACATAAATGTATTTATTTTCTACATGACACACACATATGGGTGAAATCTTCCAAATCACAGGCCAATATATTTATTGGTTAACAGGACATGAATACATATCTGATAATGCAAACCTATGCAGTTAATTATTCTGGTTATTTTAATCGTAGAAATTTTATTTTCACATAGGATGTAACCATTTTATAGGAGGAAAATGTAGAATACAAAAACAGTTTGTTGAATATCTAAATAATTCCCATAATTTAATATTTACTGAGCCTCAATAGTGTTCTAGGGTGGTGAACGGAAGGAACAGCACATACAGTAATGTGGTAACTCTAACCCATAAATGTGCCAGCAGCCATGAATTGAACAGCTAGTTCCTTTTTAAAGAAGCAATAATAATATTTTTTAATGCTGCACAAACTCTGCATCTGGACCCATAGCATTAGCTTATATGTTTATTTATATCCCATAGTTGTCAATTTCTAATGGCTGCCTATCCACAAAAGCTTTTTCTCTAATACAACCAATGGGTCATATGCAACCCTATCTATATATTGATAGAGGATGATCAGAGGTGTGATAGACTGGTTTGGTGATCATGTGTCATGAAAACAAAAGTGTTGGAGTGAGAAGGAGGGACAAGGGAAACTATGTATATATTGTTTTCCTTTCTGTCATACTTAAAAGGGATATGATTTATGATTGAGATAGAGCACTGGTTTTCAAACCTGTCCTAAGGCCTCCCCAACAGGCCAGGTTTTCAGGATTACCTAGGATGAAAGCAGGCAAAATAACCATGTTTACTAAATAGCTGATTATTTCACCTGTGCTCCAGTTCAGATATCCTCAAAATGTGGCCTGTTGAAAGGCCTGGGGACAGGTTTGAAATCCAGTGAGATAGAGCATGCAATTTTAAGGACCACTCAATGCAGTAGAATTACATAATAAACAAGTGCATAATAAAAAGACAATGATTATTATTATTATCCGTTATTTGTAGAGCGCCAACAGATTCTGCAGCGCTAATGAATTATATAACACCTACTCTGAATTTCAAATAAGTTTTTTCTTCCATTTTCCGGCCCCCTGTATCATGTGACAGACATCCGCCAGTTACAGACTTGTATACGTATATCCTGTGCACATGCCCAGTAGGATCTTGTTCCCCAAAAAGTGTGAATCTAAAAAGACTGTGCAAAATTTGATAAGGGAAATAAATTGGAAAGTGTCTTAAAACTGCATTATTTAACTGAATCATAAATGTTTATTTTGACTTGAGTGTTCATTTAAATTGGAAATTTGCTTAAAATTGCATGTTCTATCTGAATCATGAAAGAAAACATTTGGGTTTAATAAGGACTAATAAAAAAATATCATACATATATTTAAGATATAAGCATTCCAAAATATGTTTAGGAAATATGTTAAATTTACAATAAATTGGGGGGCGGAGCCAGCCGCACAACTTAACAGACGCACACTATCACAGCTCCGGCTTCAAACTGTTAAATTTTATGATTTTAATTGCACAAAGATGTTTGAATTATAGCAGGGCTACAACTAAAATTACTAGCAGATCAAATGGAGAACTCTAACACTAAGGAAGTGGTTTAGATTGAGCAGATCTTGATCTACTCCCGCACCGCAGACTGTTGTGTGGAGCATGGAGGAGCGGCCATCTTTATATTTCAGTAGCACCGCAACTAAATTTTGATGATCGCTAATATTAGATGGAATTAGATGAAGATTCTTGGCACATATGGAGTCAACTCATATCCTCCGAGCTCTGGAGGGGCTCTTGCGAGATCATTTCCACAAAATGGAGAAGCATATGACAGAGGCATTTAGCTTAAGCCCAAGACCCGTTTCGCTAGCCCTTTTAAAGCCAAGTGCTGATTACAGAGATCCTTTTGCTGATCACACATGTCACACTGACCGCAAGAAACCCGAGCCCATTCAGGGTGTAATAACAAAGGGCTTACAGACAGACTCCCAGGTAACAATGTACGCTCAGCTCAAAGGAAACCTAAGAGGCCCAAATTCGACCGATGCAGCCTGGCTAAACAAGAAGGACTATACAGAGAACATCAACTACGGCCTGGGAAGACAAACATTTATTAAAGCCCTTGATGCGCTAGCCGGTTGGAGACATGGCTACGACCAGACTCATACTACACTATGGTATCTGTTTGCCGCACATCTGAAGGCGACTTTTAATACACCCTCTACTTCATTGGAAACGCATTTGTCACTGTCGCCCGCCCAGAAACCCTGCTACCAGTGGGACCCAGGAGGAACATTTTGCAGAGTTTCACCTTTTCCTCCGACACTGGGAACTCTCTTTCTACTCCGGGTGGCGGCAGAAGGAAGACTGAAGGGATCCACTTCATGCAATGTTTTACAATTACAGCGTGTTTCCTTGGACATTAGAACCAGCGTAGGTTAGTCTGGCCAATGCTTCAGTGTTCACAGTGAGGGAAACTTCTGCAGTGACTGTGACATTCATAGTTTTTGAACTATGCAATGCTCCACTTTCCTGTGACTGAGGAGTAAACCTTTCCCTACTACTATATCGGTCTTTTAGACCGTTATTTATGTGCTCTCAATGTTAATTAGGGGTAATATAAAAGTGTGTATGTTTATCTGCTATCATAAGCCAAATATGCGTAGCCTCCCAAGCAGGATGATAATCGCAAGGTATAGGTTTGTTTTCCTAGATCATGCCCTATCTTTAGCTTAATTTTGCTTATGTATCACATTTCTGCTAACTAGGACATGAGGCTCTAATTCTCATATATCTGTGCACATATTATGTTATACTGTAGTAATATATAGTGAAACTATAGTAGTGAAACTGTTAGACTTGTATTAAAACTCCTGCCATACCTGTACTTTTACTATGGTTGATGACCTTGTTTGTTATTTACTATTGTTGTTAGTATTTATTTGGAGTTGAGTTACTTTTAAATAGATATGTTACTAGTTAGGCTGAACAAGCATACTTTCATTACCAGTGCACACTTTAGACCATATTTCTAGTGTGTCTTTATCTGCCCCCTCACATTTAAACTTGTGACCTATGTCAAGTGGTGTGCCTCCAGCGGCTGGGGAGGCACATCTATATAACCTATTTGCTTTTCTATTTGCAGGAACGCATATATAGGAAGTTGCATTATACCATGACTTTGATGTGGGGTCTGATATATATTCATCTAAGTTACTTAGAGTGTGTCGCTTGCGCTATCCCCAATTAAAGGTCCCAAATTTTATATATAGACAGTCTCCCATGGTTAAGTAGTTAAGTGTGTTTTTTAATGCAAAGATCCCTCTCTGACCCCCAAAAAGTTTTGTTTACGGAGCGTTCTAACCTGCACCACATGTTTTCTCAGTTCCATTATACACAGAGCCATGTCTTTATTCTTTCTGGTTATCTACAAATATTGTAATAATGTAAATTCTAAGTCCATATTACTTACTATACCTACAGGCTCTCCTCCCCTCCCTTCTCACATACTGAATTATCTAATCCTTACAGAGTGTGTAGATTGTTTTCACATCAATCCAAGCAACAGGGTCCAGCTAGCATCCTAAGGAACAGTCCTTCATTGTTAGGAGCGTTTTATATAATTAAGATTACACCCTGGCTCTTATACTCCACTTTTGCTTATACGTATAGTTTACATACTTTTGACAGTTCACCATATATCAATCTGAATAGATTGCATAAGCCGTTTATATAGCACATCTAATGACAAAACAGTGAGTTTATTATATTCGTAGTTGCTCAGTTTAGGTATTTCACTGAGTACACTGTTATCCTATTATGAGGCATAGTGTGTAAATTTATAACCTGCTCGGGAAGGCATAGACACACTGCGACGCATAGCTCCATTGTGTGATGCAGGCTGGACCTGTATTACAACTCCTGCCTATGTTCTTAGTTAATGCCACACCTTGAATAAGCTCCATAAACTATGCCATCTCTGCGGGTTTTGGAATATTTTTAATTTTCCCCTGTTAACCAATATTCTCATGAGATTATATATAGGACTATACTGCCCTATGACACTGCAGCCTGTCTACTTATTATCTACTGCCTATCACATTTGTTTAACTACCTCTTTTCCTTCCCATAATGAACCTTTTTGTTCCTAAGCTACATATCCTTCTTACTATACTCATTTACCACCCCCCCTTCTCTATAATAAACCTCCTATTCTAGGAGGGTTAACTGCACGGCTTATCTTTTCTATGCCGTACCCTAACTATAGGCTCTTTTTCCTAATAACCCTTGCAATCTAATATAAAGTCGACCTTGTTTTTCATACTTAGTGTCACAGGATTGCTTGGGAATCTAGCGCAACATATTTACATATTCTACCACTTTTGCTATTATTTTAACTACTTATTATCAACCTACTCTAAGTCTACAGATCCTACCATGACCACTCAAATGGCTAATTTTTAGTCTGTGAAAAAAAAAAGAAAAAGAGGTTCCATTTTTTTTTTTTTTTTTCTTCTCTCTATAGGATTATTTATATGGATAACCTTATCTTTCTATCTTTGCAAAAGTTGTCAATTTGAAATGTATGTATGTTTGTGGCAAGGATATGATGTATAATATAAGTTGTATTGTTTTCGCACAACCTCAATAAAAATATAAAAAAAAAAAAAAAATTACAATCAATTATTCAACAGGAATATTATTTGATGAAGATGTTTCTTTGTAGTTAGGTGGTTTAAACAACTGAGGCAGTGTATAAACAAGTATAATGTCCAGCAATATGTTGTTGTCAACAGAAAGAAGTTTAAAGCTATTATAAAACATAGCATTTCAAACAATTATAGTGCAGATTTTTCTATAGTAGTTTATATGTTCAAATGAGTTTTAACAACCTTCTGGAGTCTGAGGTGTGTATATATATATATACATATAAATACCATGGGCATTAATAAGTAGATGGCCCCATCTTTGTATAACAGCTTCAATTTTTCTGGTAAGGCTTTCCAAAAGATTTTGGAATGTGTCTGTGGGAATGTGTGCTAATTCAGTCAAAAGAGCCTTTTGTGAGCCCAGGCACTGATGTTGAATGAGAACATCTGGCTTGCAATCAGTGTTCCAATGCATCCCAAAGCAGTTCCATAGAGTTGAGGTCAGGACTCTGTGCAGGTGACTCAAGTTCCTCCAAACCAAACTCTTCAAACCATGTCTTTATAGAGCTCGCTTTGTACACAGGTCATGTCATTCTGGAATAGGAAATGGCCTTCCCTAAACTGTTGCTACAAAGTTGGAAGCACCCAGTTGTCTAAAACGCCTTTGTATCATGTAGCATTAAGATGACCCTTCACTGGAACTAAGGAGCATAAACCAGACCACCAAAAACAGCCTTGGTCCATTATTCCTGCCACACGCAGATTCTTCAATCAGACTGATAGATAGTGAAGTGCGATTCATCATTCCGAGAACATTTCCACTGCTCCAGAGTCCAAGGGGCTGCATGCTTTGTACCATTCCAGCCAACATTTGGCATTGCACATGCTAATGTGGGGCTTGTGTACAGCTGCTCAGCCATGGGACCCCTTTTAATGAAGCTCCATACACACATTTCTTATGCTGATGTTGCTTCCACATGCAGTTTGGAACTCTGTAGTGAGTAATGCAACAGATAATAGAATATTTGTACATTCTACGCCTTCAGCACTCGGTAACCCTGCAATGTGAATTTGTGTCGTCTTACACTTTGTGGGCTGTTGTTGCTTCTAGACACTTCTACTTCACAATAATAGCACTTACAGTAGACCGGGGAAGATCTAGTAGGATGGAAATTTTATGAACTGACTTTTGGCACAGGTGGCATACTATGCCGGTGCCACATTTAAAGTGACTCTTTATTATGATCGATTGTACCGCCAATGCTTGCATTTGGAGATTTCATGGCTCTGTGCTAAATTTTATGCACCCATTAGCAAAAGGTGTGGCTGAAACAGCTGAACTCAGTAATTAGTAGGTGTTTCCACTAGGCATGAGTATTGATTTATAAATTCAGATATTTATGCAAATCCAGATAATTGTCTGTTGCACTTTTACACTAATACATCCGGCAGTGAAAGAGTTAAATGCTGCTGCTTGTGGCCATATTCTCTACATATATAACACATATATGTTAAACCTAACATTGATAGAACTAACTAAAACCACACACACACACAGTAAAAATCAATGGTTACTAAAACCAAGGGCAAGTTGTATATAATGGGCTAGTGAACGTTTTTACTTACTTTCATATGGATTAAAGTAAAATTATATTTATAAAATCATTTTATTAAATAGGATTTATCTGTAGATAAGAAAAATGTTTAGGATTTTTGTAAGAAAGCAATGTTTTGAATTACAAATGCAATATTTACATTTATTTCAGCCTAGATGTCTCTTATAAATGTATTTTTAAATTAACAGCATACATCAGTAAACAGAAATTGATTTCAATAATATGGAATAGTGTACTGTTTATATGAAGTAAGAAATAATTATATTAGAAATGGTCAAGGGGCTCTGTCCCCATAAAGAACTAGAGGTAGATTTAATAAGCAGCGCATGTTGCTTTATTCGCCTGTAGTTTCCGGCTTGCCGGAAGACTGCTGCTCCCTAACTTGTCCGCCACCTTTTAGGCAGACTGCAATCATCTTGATCCGATACGATAGGGATGATTGACACCCCCTGCTAGCGGCCAATTGGCAATGTCAGGCGGACATGATTCGCTACAGTGAACCATGTCAGCCCGACTTTCGATAAATTGAACCCTAGTCTGAATGTTTTTATAAAAAAAGAAAACAAGTATTTTAATATTCTTAATTGGAACACCAATTTCTCTTCTATTCAAATAGAGCATACAATAAAAAAAAAGAAATTCCAATTTACTTTTATCAAAAGGCCTTGTTCTCTTGGAATAATTTGTTAAGGGTGCAGCAATACACTACTGTGAGCTTGCTGAACACTTTGGGTAAGCCAATGACATCAAGAAGCATATATCTGCAGCCACCAATGTGCAGCTAGCTCCCAGTAGCCCACTTCTACTCCTAATCCTACCTAGGTATGCATTTAAATAAAGAGAGTGAAGCAAATTTGCTAAAAGTAAATTGGAAAGTTGCTTAAAAGTACATGTCCCTTTAACTGTATGCACAAGAATACCTCAGAATTTGTCAACATTTTAAAAATAAACAATAGTAACAATGCTATGCTAAAATCATTACATTCATATGATGTAAAATTTTAAAAAATTATAAGTTCTATCAACATTATATAAAGTTCTGAAATATACATCCAATTAACAGATACTAGTACATTACAAGTCAGTTGCATTTTTAAAACTATTCTGTTGCAAGAAAAAAAAAAATAACCACTAAATATAATATTAATTTAGTCATAAACTAAGTTAAAGAACTCAGAAAATCAAAAAGCACGACCTTCAATGTTACTACTCTGCTATTTCTGAGCTAAATGCATTTAGTTAATTCTTGAAAAAATGAATGAGCCAAAAATCCCTTTTTTTTACGGTAATAAGCATTATACAGTTTCTATTTACTTTAACTGTTCTCAAGATTTGCCCCTGGAGATATTAAATACATTGAGCAAATTGTAAAATACTCACAAAAGTGCTAATGGATTCATCTTTTATCTGAAGATATTTACTCGTAATAGCCATTTCATTAACATGACTAGCCTTCAAGATGATAATCTAAAGCTGAAATGTAGAAAATGTATTATTCTTTTTTTTTTTCTCTCTTTGTTAGCAGGATCTCTAAGTGACTTTTTTTTAGCAGTTTTAGTGTAACTGACATGGGACTAGGTTACAAGTAGTATGCTAAGCGACCTCACCATTTTAAGCGCAACATTACGGGCAAGATTACATATACGGCGCAGGCTTCAGCGTAACTGCTGAAACGGTGCCGCCCGTAATTTCATCTTGCACATAGGGGAATCACATCAACCCCACCTGCAGTTCATAAAGTGCCGTAAATCGGATAAACTAGCGATGTCCAGAAATGTGCGTAAATACAAATTTCTGGAGTTGCCAGTGACTTACTTCACTTTAGAAACTGCCGGCGCCTAAGAAAAATAAATAAATAAATAAAATCTCCTGTAAAAGTCTAACACGCCTCCTAAAAATAAACCAACACGTCTAAACCCCTATATCTGCCATCACCCCCATATCGGAACTAATAATAAATGTATTAACCCCTAAACCAACAACCCCCACAATGCAATAACCCTAATTAATCTATTAACCCCTAAACCGCCAAACCCCCACATTGCAATAAACCTAATTAATCTATTAACTCCTAAACCGCCAAACCCCCACATGTCAGGGTTTCACCCTGCTTTGTTTGCTATTTGCTGCTGGCTGCCATTTTACTTACCTCTCTCACTGAATCTGATGCAGGGTGTGTAAACGCTGCTCTCTCATCTGGGCACCTTCTAATGGCCAAACTGGTGAACATCATCAGTGTGAGACAGGTTGCAGTCCCAGGATTATGATGTCACACTTATTATTAAAAGAGCCTCTGTTCAGTATGCTTTTGCCCTTGCGTTGTCTCAGACTTGTTTGTTAGTTCCTGTGTATTACCTGGCTTGTCTGACATCCCTTCTGGTTCCTGATCCCTGGCTTGTTCCTGACTCTGCTGTTTTCCTAGTTCCTGATCCCGGCTAACAGTACTAACAGTACTTAAAACCTCCCAATTAAGATTAAATTAAAATAATCTTAAATTACAAAAAATAAAAAAGTCTAACATTACAAAAAATAATAAACCGAATTATTAAAAATAAAAAAAATTAAACCTAATCTCTATGAAAATAAAAAAGCCCCCCAAAATAAAAACACCCCTTAATTTAATACTAAACTACCAATAGCCCTTAAAAGGGCTTTTTGTAGGGTATTGCCCTAAGTTAAACATCTATTTTGCATTAAAATAACAATAAACCCCCCACCCACCAAACCCTTAAAAAAAAAAAAAAAAACCTAACACTAAAAAGCCTAAGCAACCCATTGCCCCTAAAGGGACATTTGTATGGGCATTGCCCTTAAAGGGGCATTTAGCTCATTTACTGCACTCAAAACGGCATTCAGCTCTTTTATAGTGCCCAAAATCCCTAATCTAAAAAAAAAAAAAAAAAACCCAAAAAATAAAATCCTAACTCTAACCCCCAAATAGGTACTCACCGTCCCTGAATCTTGGCAATGCGTAGCTCAGGTTTTTTAGTGTTACGTATGTTTTTTTATAGATTGCTTAAGGAATCAATTCTGGAATTTGCTGGCAAATTTGTTAACCATAATCCTTTCATGTAATACTAAAGCTATGAGGGATTTTAACAACTTTGAAGATTTGTAATCCAAGATTTAGAAATAAATATTAAAGAAGTTTAAAATAGTAACATCTTAAAGAGAAGACAGAATATGGATATCATCTTTATAAACAGAAGTATACAGTTCTGTGAGTAAATGTTGACAAAATAAAACATACAAGACTCTTTTAAGTTAAGCATATGGTTAAAGTGAGTAATTTGTGAAAACAAGAGGGACAAGTATAGGAATATTTTTTCAGACAAAGGGGAAAACAGTATTATAGTGGTATAATTAAACAATTTATCATACAGGCACAAAGCATCATTGTGATTGCTTGAGGACAAACTGCAACATTATCATATCACCTCACACCAACTTTCTATAACCATATTGTGACTACACAAGTTTTATGTTAGTTCGCTAGTATGATGTCATATGTCACAATAAAACCACATAAAGGAAAAGTGGCTGCTTAATAAAGGAACAAATAAAAAATGACATTAATAAAAAAAAAGGTTTTATTATTTTCATTTTTGCTTTATTTTGCTGCGTTTACATAGTGGTAGTTCTGGTTCACATTTAGAGAGAGTGAACTTAAACACAGCATAGCAAACAGCTCTGAGCTGCTGTTTGTGTTTATGCTCCGCTATCTTCCTAACAAAATCCTTGATTAAGTCATTAGCAAAATGTAAATTGCTCAAAGATTCAACCTCTTCAGGAATTACTGTGTTTCTATTAATCTTGATAGGCACAGAGAGGTGAGATGGGCCAACTGCATAACTCTTTTCTTGCTACTCACAATATTTATTAGAAAAACTGTGATGTGGCCAACCTTAGAATTTAATTATTAACAGGTACTGAATTAAAATGAGTAAAATGACACATTGTGATAAAAAGTAAAATGATACATTTGCTAATTTGTAAAATAATTAGGGTAAAATATAACACATAGAAACAAGTCAAGAAAGCAGCTTTCTATTTGTACATGCACTTACTATCTCAAATGTAACTATTCTATAAACATATCAGTGTAGGTCGTATACCTTTGAAAGCAGCCTCCTATTCACATGCTGCGGTTCTTTAATATATTTTATAGGAAGTGACACAAAACAAATAAAGTTAGGTTAATTTGTATATGTAAATACATGAAAGTAAATAAATAAAATAAGTATTTCTTTATTAAAGTGAATGTAAAGTTTGCAGAATGAGTGTCCGTTTCTTAAAAACCCTATTAAAAGCAGGGGCACTTTTATTTATCAAACTATACATTTCAGTGGTTTTGTTAAAATACTTACCTTTTCTTCTTTAAAGTCGCTCCAGCGCTTCTCCAGTCGCAAGCCTCTTCATACGTCACCAATGACGATTCCGATATCCTCCAATCATGGCTTCCCCCATCCCCGGGGGAATCATTGCCTAAAGCAACGTAGTTATTGGAGGATGGCCAGGATCATCACTTCTGACTTAGGAAGAGGCTTGTGACGGACGGGGGAAGCGCTGGAGCGGCTTTCACGAAGAAAAGGCAAGTATTTTAACAAAACCAGTGAAATGTAAAGTTTGATGAATGAAAGTGCCCCTGCTTTTAATAGGATTATTAAAAACCGGGCACTGGTTAATCAAAATTTACATTCACTTTATGGGTTGCACTAATCAGGAATACTCACGTAGGCAGCATATGCTATGTAGACAACAACCAGAAGATGCATTATACATGATGGTAATGGCCCAGAAGGAATAGTGGGCAGATGATGGTCATTAGGACACAGCATACAGGCAATGGCCAGAAGGCTTCAAAATGTTAAGTTTGTTTCCTTCTGTGGTAATGTATTTCTCTGTGCATGTTTTTTTTTTTTTATTAAATGAATTAACCCCTTAATGACCACCAATATACACTGTATGTCAGTGGGCATTCACATACTCTGATGCATGCACTGAAAATAGCCCAGGTCTTGCTGATGTTGGCAAGACCATGCAGCACTAGTACAGCTACAATACTCTCCTCCGCCCTCCCCCACCTCCTAATACAACATCTCTGTCAGCTCAAGACTTTGCCATTCACTTCAATAACAAAATCGACTCCATCAGAAATGAAATCAGCTCTCAACATAATTCAATTCTCTCACCCCCTCAAATGCTCTCAGTCAACCACAACCCAAATAACCTTAAACTTAGCTCATTCTCTCCTGTTACTGAGGAAGAAGTTTCGGCACTTATACTGCGCTCTCACCTCACTACCTGTTCCCTGTTCCCTTGATCCTATCCCCTCACAGCTTCTCCCCTCCCTCTCTGCTACCCTTACCCCTATACTAACACACATTTTCAACCTCTCCCTCAGCACCGGTATATTTCCCTCATCGCTTAAACATGCACTGGTCACACCTATCCTCAAAAAACCTTCCCTTGATTCTACCTCCCGATCCAACTACCGCCCTATTTCCCTCCTTCCTCTTGCCTCAAAGCTTCTCGAAAAACTAGTATATGCACGTCTATCCCATTTCCTTATGTTAATCTCCCTTCTTGACCCACTGCAATCTGGATTTCATCCCCATCACTCCACAGAGACAGCAATTGTTAAGGTTACCAACGACCTACTTACAGCAAAATCAAAAGGCCACTTCTCTCTGCTTATCCTTCTTGATCTGTCCGCAGCCTTTGACACTGTTGACCACCCTCTTTTGCGCCAAACCCTCCAATTCTTTGGCATCTGTGACACAGCCCTCTCGTGGCTCTTTTCCTACCTGTCAAACCATACCTTTAGTGTAGCCTTCTCTGGAGCCTCCACTGCCCCACCACCACTTTCTGTCGGAGTACTGCAAGGCTCTGTCCTCGGTCCCCTTCTCTTTTCAATCTACACGTCATCACTAGGTTCCCTAATAAAGTCCCACGGTTTCCAATATCATTTGTATGCCAACGACACCCAAATCTACTTCTCTGCACCAGACCTATCTCCTTCCTTGCTAACCTCTTTGTCACTAACTGTCTTTTTCACATCTCTTCCTGGATATCCTCTCACTACCTCAAGCTAAATCTCTCCAAAACTGAGCTCCTCATTTTCCCCCCTTCTTCCAAAATCTCTACCCCCAATCTCTCTATAACTGTCGACAACTCCATCATCACCCCTACCCCGCATGCCCGATGGCTGGGTGTCACATTTGACTCAGATCTTTCTTTCACTCCTCACATTCAGTCCTTGGCTAAAGCTGAAAGAAAAGAACACAGCGCATCCCTTCTAAGAGTAAACGTTTTTAATGTGACAGTTTAAGCGCTATAAAAATAACACTTACAGGATATGTATATAAATCATGCATGTATAAAAACCAGTTGCTCTGAGTCATATGGTCCGACGAGTATCTAGCAGGACCTGGAGGTGTTTTAGATAGCCGCAAACGAGATCAGCGCTAATATAGCTTGTGGGCTCTACGTCTAGCTTGGATCATCGAAGGACGTCCGTGACGTCAGAGTGTTGATGACCTCAACGCGTTTCGTCCTATAACATTAGGACTTTCTCAAGAGGATGAACACACATGTTATCGGGGGTTGCCATAAATAGAACATAAATAGTCCTTGGCTAAAGCCTGCCGCTTCCACCTTAAAAACATCTCTAAAATTAGACACTTCCTTACACAAGACACAACTAAGATTTAAATCCTCTCTCTCATTCTTTCCCGCCTCGATTACTGCAACTCTGTCCTCTCTGTTTTCCCCACCTGCAGCCTAGCTCTTTTACAATCCATAATAAATGCCTCTACCAGACTCATCTTCCTTACACGTCGCTCTTCATCTGATGCACCTCTCTGCCAATCCCTTCATTGGCTTCCTCTTGCCTCTAGGATCAAACACAAAATTCTCACTCTGACATACAAAGCCCTCAACTGCACTGCTCCTCCTCCCTATATCTCAGACCTTGTCTCCAGATACTCTCCCTCCCGTTCCCCTCGCTCTGCTCATGACTTCCTACTCTCCTCCTCTCTTGTTACCCCATCACACTCCCGTTTACAGGACTTCTCCAGACTGGCTCCCATCTTGTGGAACTCTCTGCCTCACTCCACAAGACTCTCCCCTAGTTTTGAAAGCTTCAAGTGCTCCCTAAAGACTCTACTGTTCAGGGATGCATACAACCTATGCTAACCTTTCTTTATACCAGTTCCTCTGCTCCTTTGCTATCCCCTGAACCCCCTTAGCATGTAAGCCTAAGAGTCCAGCTGTTTGTAGTTCCCCATCTTAAGAGCTGACTACAACAGTGCAACTCTTGGCAGGGCCCTCTACCCATTTGATCCCTATAATTGTTTTGTTGTACTCCGCATTTGTTTATAGCACTGCGGAATCTGTTGGTGCTCTACAAAATACCCGATAATAATAATTGCAAATACATTAACTTTGCATCATGTTTACTAGAAATTATTTGCTTTTTTGTACCTAGAATATAAGGACCTGGACATTTTGGGCCCCATTATCTAAAACTCTCTATGCTTGTGAGGATTTCTAGGAAATCTCTCCAGTAGTATGAAGCTTCTGTCTTAATTCTATAAACAGATTTTTTTACCGTAAAGTGATGGTAAATAGAGGTGGTAGTAAGATAATATACACTGGAAGCTGAGTAATCTGATACATATTGGCTTCAGGATTTAATTTTGAACGTGCCTCCCTGCACTATCCCCAGAAAAGTTCCCCTTTCTAGTGAGCTTTATTACTTTCTATTAGAGGCATAAAACAATTTGAAGGATAAATAGAAGGGCAGTCCCTGCAAGACTCTGGCCCAGCAATGTTCTTATCATGGGGTCCCTGGGCTGTAACTGACAATGTGGTGATCCATTTTACTCCACAATTGTTAATAATGATAGCCAGAATTACAAATTATACAAGTAATGACCAACCAAAAACTGATCAGACAGGAAATGGAATTGTGCAGATGCTACTATCTGGTAGTGGTAAGAACAAGTAAGCATCTAAGATATTTTTCTCTAAAGACAGCACATATAACTTTCAGAACTGATGTTTAGTGTTGATTTAAAGCATTTTTACAATAAACTCATGTTAGAAACAGTGACTGTATTAACAGCTATCACTGTTTCATTGAGCATATTTTACATAGGTGTGCACAGCATTCAAGGTATTTTGCTAGAAGCCATCATTGGCTTAAGAAGAAGGAGGTGAGAAGTTTTCCTTCTAAGTGTAAGGAGGAAAGAGAGAGAGAGACAGAGATGTGTATATTTTATATATGTCAAGTTGCTTTATAGATCGTTTCTTTATTTATATAGTTTCATTGTTGCGTGGTATATACAAGCTTGTTAAGGATAAAGTGATAAAACCTTTACTATATGATACAATTTTAAGAATCAATATAAAGTAAATTAATAAGGGTGATTTAGAATCAAATTTGAAATGGAAAGCACTGTGTTTGCATGTTTCTCTAAGTAAGTCACCAAATACATCATATTTTTGTTAGCTGCAAGAAATGCAAATAGCAGCAATAATTTAGAAAGAAAGAAACACACTGATTAATTAAATTTCTGTGATCAGAGAAAATATTTGTATGAAATAAATTAGATCTAAAATTAATTATTAAAAATGATTCATTATCTAATATTGCAAATGTCGAGATTCATCACTGTAAAATATAAATTATAAAGAAAATAATAGCAGAATCATGAGAAAACACCCAAACATAATTCATTAAGGAACAATTAACAATTTATTCAGCAGTAAATCTATGATACATTATCTCAATCTGCGACAGCTCAGTAGTTCTGAAATGATTAAATACAATCATTTACCATCAACCAATTAAAATTGTGTTATAATATGTGCTGACATAATATAAGATAGTAACAAAAACTGTTATAGATACATAGACATCCATTCAAAATTATATGAGACAATTGTTATGTGTTACAAGCAAAACCCCTCACTTAAAGGGACAGCAAACACCTTGAAATTGTTATATAAAATGTTGTTATGTATAATGAAATAACTTTGCAATTAACTTTTATTATGTATTTTTCCCCATTTTTATATAATCTAGCTTTGAAAATTGAGGATTTTCAAGCTTTCTGAATTTCAAATGCACCCTACTGATGTATCAAGCATAACCATTCTACATATCTTACCCTAATTGGATTTAACTGATAAAACTGCAAAACCATGCATTGTATACTGACATTATGGTTGTGACTAGCCTTGTTGTCTGCAAACTAAAGCCCAGATTGGCTCCTCCAAATAAAACAAATGGGGTGTGGAATTTGGCTATTGAAAAACAAATGTAGTAAAAAGGATGTTAATTCATTATTAAAAGTTTTGACTTGGCCGATAGTTAAATTATATAGCAGCACAACAGAAATTTCTTATTATTACAAGGTGTTTACTGTTCTTTTAATAAAACATGTGTGCAGAATATTGTAGTTTTGCAGATGGGTTTAAAAATAAGGTCTACAGCTTTAAACTGGTCTAGAAAATTCAAGGATGAATTAAGACACTTGTGTCCCTAGGCACTCCCTGATTCCCATAACTTCTCCTTTTTGTGATGTTGCCTTTAGTATTCACTATTGACAGTCTACAACAACATATCTATTTAGGAAGAGTCAAATACGCATTCCGCAATAAAGTTTCTTATAGGTAAAACAAAAAAGGAAATATCACTTGACTAGATAGAAAGGCACTCCTGTTGGACAAAAAACACTCCTGTGGGAAAATGTTTCTATAGGCAACTGACAGAATTGTGTAATAAGCAATATCCCAAGTGCAATATTAGTGACTTCAGTATGTTATGGAAATCTTAAGTTAGATGTCTAGATAGAATGGTGTTTGGTAATAGCAATGAAATACTGAAAGTGAAGACTGATTGCTCAGCATTTGAAAATAGTGAATCCAAAACTAACAGATAAGACTAATTTAAAGGGACATACAACAGGTTGAGATCTGTGCATATCCTAAAGGGGCTAATTAATTTAAAAAAAATGCATAAAAAATTGTTTAAAAACTGCTGGCAAGTATTTCAAAATAATTTTCAAAAATAAGCAAAATTAATTACATAGCCAAGCTGCCTGAACCAGCCAACTCCACCCACCTTTATCAGTGTTTAGACAAAGGCATTGTATTTCAACTGAGTTCACAGCTTCAAGGCATGCTCCAGCAGATAATCCCTATTCATTTGTGTATTCTACCAAAAGAAAAATAGATATAGATACAGCCATAAAAGGAAATGTGTGGGGGGAGTTAGAGCTTTACAATTCAGAAACTAAAAAGAAAGGGTTAATGGCGAGACACTACAGTATAAATTTGCAGTTAATGTAA
Organism: Bombina bombina; assembly: GCF_027579735.1. Lineage (NCBI taxonomy): Eukaryota > Metazoa > Chordata > Amphibia > Anura > Bombinatoridae > Bombina > Bombina bombina. Next base: position 951,710,678 of record NC_069500.1, on the reverse strand, counting down.
TTAAAATACATATTATATTTTGTCTCTATCCCAACTTGTTTTATGTCCCTTTAAGGATATGTCTACTTGGGATTATTTGAGCTACAAAGTATGATTTAGATATCAGTTCAGAAATAATTATACTGAGCATGCACAAGAGTTCACAGTGTATACATATATGCATTGGGGTTGCCAACTCAGCCATGTTTTCCTGGAAAGTTATGAGTTACACATGCTACAGTGTGTGCAGGGAGGAACACGTATTGTGCTGTCCAGCAGCACTATTCACATGATATCTCTGCACACCCTGCAGCATGTGTAAATCATAACTGTCCAAAAAATCATGGCTGAGGTAGCAACCCTAAAATGTGTTTCATAATTGGTTTAAGGTTGTTATACAGGGGACACGGAAAAAGAAAGTAACTATGAAATTTATAAGAAAAAAAACTACTACTCTTCTGAAAGACTAAGGGCCTAATGGGGGCATTAATTATCATTATATGTCTCTCCTTCATATCCAGTGCCCTTCATAGCTAGATGAAAAAAAACTAGTGAGCTAAATTTGACTTTTTAGTCAGTGACTTTGCAGTACTGAACAGACTTCTTGGATAATCTCACCAGAGTGGAGAGCTTTAGATTATTTGGCCCTTAGGGCTCGATTTATCAAAGCTTTACGGCTGCAAGTTCTCATAAGAACTTGCTTGCCGTATTTAACAAGCAGCAGTCACTAGACCGCTGCTTCCCTAACCGCTTCGCCACATCTAAGGTGGCAAAATTCAATCTCCGCGGTCTAGTCCGACCGAGGAGATTGACAGCTCCTGCCCACGCGTGATTGGCTGTGTGCGGGCATGGGGCGGGATTGCACACGAGCGCAAAATTGCGATTGTGTGCAATGGAGAATTCCTGCAGGTAAATTCGCACCTCCACAGGCGTGCTGAGGCATACAGGGGTACGTATATGCTCCCCTGTCCGTCTCAGCTTTAATAAATCAAGCCCTTAGTGTTATTGCACTCTCTTTAATTATGCTTTTGTTGATTAAAGGAACAGTATACACTCATTTTCATATAACTGCATGTAATAGACACTACTATAAAGAATACGATGCACAGATTCTGATATAAAAATCTAGTATAAAACTGTTTAAAAACTTACTTAGAAGCTCTCAGTTTAGCCCTGCTGAAAAGGTAGCTGGAAAGCCCACTCCAAGTGGGAAATAAGACACTCCCCCCCACTCCCTATTCTTTTGCATATGAAAAGACCCTTTACACAAACAAGAGCAATCTGGAGAAGGTAGCTGACGGTATTCAAATAAAACTTTGGGGCTTGGTTAGGAGTCTGAAAATCAGAGCAATGTTATTCAAAAAATAAGCAAAATTATACATTTTAAAAAAAGACTTTTATGCAAAGAACATTTATGCAAAGAAAAAATGAGTGTATAATGTCCCTTTAAGTAATTCTACTGTATTTACTTATCATTTCATAACTAACAGAGTAACAAACCAGTAAAACAAATGCACACAAATACAGAAGGAAGTGAAAACTAGAAAAGCCAAAATTATATTGTGAATTTACGTCACGTAAAAATGCTATAGCTGTTCCGGACATCAACTCAAATCTACTATATAATGTGTTCCGCGTGCTAACAGTTACACGTGAGTGAAAAGAGATCTATCGCAGAGGTTTGCATGCATTGGATGAAGTTGAAAGTAAACACGATCGCTTGAGCACAATTGAAGTTAACACATTTCGTGATAGCGCATACTCAGAGCGCTGATTAACTGTTTTGCAAAACAAAAAAGTGTCACAAAACACATCAAAAATACATTACAGAGTAAAGTTACACTTATAATAACACTATCTAATAAAAAAAATATTTTAAAAAAATATAGCACAAAAAAGTTATAAGGGCTCAAGGATATGAGGTCTCAGGTGTTAGAAAAAAAAGGCAGACATAGAGATACATACATACACATGTCTAAAGATATATATATATATATATATATATATATATATATATATATATATACACTGTATATATATGTACATATGTATTTGTATGTGTATATATGTATTTACAGACATATATACACATATAAATACATATGTATACATATATAGACATAAATAAATAAATATAATTGCATTGGAGCCCTTTGCAGTTAAGTGAAAAACCATATTTATGCAATATTGATATTTAGTAAAGTGTTATACTGTGTATTTATTGTAAAAATGTCACATTCAAATATTCTGCACATAGCAGAATGTGTTCTTTATATTTATAAAGAGAGAGAGAGAGAGAGAGTGAGAGAGAGAGAAGGGGGGGAGAGAGAGGAGGGGGGGAGAGAGAGAGGAGGGGGGGAGAGAGAGGAGGGGGGAGAGAGAGAGGGGGGGGAGAGAAAGGAGGGGAGTGAGAGAGAGAGGAGGGGGGGAGAGAGAGAGGAGGGGGGGAGATGGGGGGGAGAGGGGGGGGGGAGGAGGGGGGAGAGGGGGGGGAGAGAGGGGGGAGAGAGAGGGGGGGAGGGATGGAACCGCGGTACCTAAAAAATTGGCTTTAGGACTAGTATATATATATATATATATATATATATATATATATATATATATATATATATATATATATATATAAAATTTCTTCAACTGAGAAGTACTGCAATGGGGGCAAAATTTGCCCCATCATATGCAAACCTCTTTATGGGGTGGCTGAAATGTGTTATGATCTTCTCAGATGATAACCACTTCAGACAGGAAATATGTTTCTTAAGAAGATTTATAGGTGACATGATTTTTATTTGGAAATTAAATGAGATGTCAGCTATTTCCTTTAAGTATTTAAATGACAATTGTTTTGGGATCTCATTTACTGCAGAATGGAAGAAAGATAGCATCAATTTTCTTGATATTACTCTTTCAGGAAACTTAGAGACACATCTTGTTGACACAAGTGTATACAGAAAGCCCATTTCGGGCAAAACCCTGCTTTGTGCCTCAAGTTCCCATCCAAAGCATGTATTCAGTGGCATTGCCAAAAGTAAATTCCTTAGAGCTAAAAAAGAGAGCTAGAGAGAGGAAAAGAAAAGGGAGAGAGAGCAAAAGAGAGGGGGGAGAGAGAGAGAGCAAAAGAGAGGGGGAAGAGAGAGCACAAAATAGAGGGGGAGAGAGAGAAAAAGAGAGGGGGGAGAGAGCAAAAGAGAGGGGGAGGGAGAGAGAGCAAGGGGAGGGACAGATGTACTGCAAAAAATGGCCCGTGTGAATGGGCTTTAGGACTAGTTTGTAATAATGAGTCAACATTTACAAAGGAGAGCAACACAATCTCAAAGAGATTGGAGGAAAGAGGTTATAAAAAAATATGTTATAACAAAAGCATTAGATCAGGTAAAACCTCTAAATAGGGTACCCTGTTGCAAACAAAGCAAACGAAAAAACAAGAACAACAACCTCTTTTTATAAAGCAATATTCAAGGCAGTTTTATACTATTTGTGATATTGTAAAGAAATATATCCCACTAATTCTTGGTTATGATATAGAAAAGGGATGCAGATTTGTTTTTTCAAAAAACATGACGTTAGGGAACATGTTATCCCCAAGTATGCTTCCTGACACAAAACGGAAGAGCTCATGGTTCACTTGTACTGGTACCTTCAGATGTGAGATTGTGCAAAGCATGTGACTACCAGAAAAGTGGTTATATATTCTTTTCTAACAGTAATGAGAAACAGTTTTGCACAAAAGTGTGCGTTAACTGTTCCTCAACATATGTGGTTTATATTGTTGAATGTTCTAAACACAAAAAACAATATATAGGTATGACATCCAAAACTGTAAGAAAACGAATTAGAGAACATTTGGGGTATATAAAACATGATATTTCATGCTCAGCACTTGCTAGACACTTAATTGAAGATGACAATAAAAAGATGTGAGGTATTTTAAGTGGTCAGCAACAGAATTAATACATCTACCAAGGAGAGGTGGTAACAAAATGGACATACTATCAAAGCAGGAAACATATTGGACACTTACACTAGATACACAGATACCAAATGGTTTTAATTCAGAATTTAATATCATACATTTCTACCAATAAGCAAACATATGGGGCCTAATCCGATATGCAGCGTCGCCTGCAAAAGCCATCGACGCCAAATTTTGCACTGGTTTGGTATCACATATATGGCATAACATAGAAGTTACGCTCATATATTTCTGCCTTCGGCCGTAGTTTTTTGGCCCATAGACAGGTATACCAAACCTGCGCAGTTTGGTATCCAATAAACAGCATAAGGGACTTACGTGGCGAAAATGGAGAAATCTTACTCCATTTTCACCTCGCCACAAAATGCAGGCGTAGTAAGAATTACACTGAGTATTGGAGCCCCGTAGCTCCCTAAACTGCCTGCAAAATAAAACCTAACACCTAACGCATACGCAATGTCTATCTACCTGTCAACCGCAATCCCCCGCCGCAATCCCTAATAAAGGTTTTAACCCCTAAACCGCCGCTCCCGGTCCCTGCCGCCACCTACATTAAATGTCTAACCCCCTAATGTGATCCCCCTACACCTACATTAAAATTATTAACCCCTAATGTAATCCTCCTACACCGCCGCCATCTATATTAAAATTATTACCCCCTAATGTGAGCCCCCTACCCCGCCATCACCTATTTTAACTACATTACCCCCTAATCTAATCCCCCTACACCGCCGCCACCTATTTTAACTATATTACCCCCTAATGTGAGCCCCCTACACCGCAGCCACCTACATTAACCATATTGCCCCATAATGTGAGCCCCCTACCCCGCCGCCACCTACATTAACTATATTACCCCCTAATATGATCCCCCTACACCGCCGCAACCTATTTTAACTACATTACCCCCTAATCTAATCCCCCTACCCCGCCACCACCTATATTAAAATGATTAACCCCTAATCTAATCCCCCTACACCGCCGCAACCTATAATAAATGTATTACCCCCTAAAATACTAATATGTCCCTACCCTAAACTAAATTACAAATAGCCCTGAAAAGGGCCTTTTGCGGGGCATTGCCCCAAAGTAACCAGCTCTATTACCAGCCCTTAAAACGGCATTTTGCGGGGCATTGCCCCAAAGTAACCAGCTCTATTACCAGCCTTTAAAAGGGCCTTTTGCGGGGCATTGTCCCAAAGTAATCAGCTCTTTTACCTGTAATCTGACCCCCTACACCACCGACACCTATATTAAATATATTAACCCCTAATCTAATCCCCCTACACCGCCGCCACCTATATTAAATATATTAACCCCTAATCTGACCCCCCTACACCGCCACCTATATTAACCCTAATTATATTAGGGTTAATAAAGTTAATATAGTTATTATATATATTATTAATATAGTTAATAATTAATTTGCGGCTAGATTTAGAGTTTTGTCGGTAAAGACCCGTGTAGCTAACACAGTTTTTTTTCCTACCGCTGCTTTGAAACAATGCTGGTATTTAGAGTTGTCTGAGGGGCTGCATTAGGCTCCAAAAAGGGTGCGTTGAGTCGAATTTACCCCCACTTCAACCCTCAATACCAGCATTGCTTACGGTAGCGGTAAGCTGGGAAAACGTGCTCATGCACTATTCCCCCATAGGAAACAATGGGGCAGTTTGGGATGAAAAAAAACCTAACACCTGCAAAAAAGCAGCGTTAAGCTCCCAACGCAGCCCCATTGTTTCCTTTCTAAGTCTGCACCTAACACCCTAACATGAACCCCGAGTCTAAACACCCCTAATCTTACACTTATTAACCCCTAATCTGCCGCCCTCGCTATCGCTGACACATGCATTTTATTATTAACCCCTAATCTTCCGCTCCGGACACCGCCACAACCTACATTATCCCTATGAACCCCTAATCTACTGCCCCCAACATCGCCAACACCTACATAATATTTATTAACCTCTAATCTGCCCCCCCCCCCCAACGTCGCCACCACCTAACTTCAAGTATTAAGCCCTAATCTGCCGACCGGACCTCGCCGCTACTATAATAAATGTATTAACCCCTAAATCTAAGTCTAACCCTAACTCTAACACCACCCTAAATTAAATATAATTTTAATATAACGAAATAAATTAACTCTTATTAAATAAATGAATCCTATTTAAAGCTAAATACTTACCTGTAAAATAAACCCTAATATAGCTACAATATAACAAATAATTATATTGTAGCTATTTTAGGATTTATATTTATTTTACAGGCAACTTTGTATTTATTTTAACTAGGTACAATAGCTGTTAAATAGTTATTAACTATTTAATAGCTACCTAGTTAAAATAATTACAAAATTACCTGTAAAATAAATCCTAACCTAAGTTACAATTAAACCTAACACTACACTATCAATAAATTAATTAAATAAATTACCTAAAATTACATACAATTAAATAAAATAAAATAAATTACAAAAAAAACCACACTAAATTACAAAAAAATAAAAAAAGATTACAAGAATATTAGGCTAATTACACCTACTCTAAGCCCCCCAAAATAATAAAGGTCCCTACCCTATTCTAAATTAAAAAGTAATCAGCTCTTTTACCAGCCCTTAAAAGGGATTTTTGCGGGGCATGCCCCAAAGTAATCAGCTCTTTTGCCGGCCGAAGTCTTCATCCGATGGGGCAGAAGAGGACATTCAGACCGGCAGAAGTCTTCATCCTATCCGGGCAGAAGAGGACATCCGGACCGGCAGACATCTTCATCCAAGTGGCATCTTCTACCTTCATCCATCCGGAGCGGAGCCATCTTCTTCCCAGCCGTCGCGGATCCATCCTCTTCAACCGACGCCTACTCGCCGAATGAAGGTTCCTTTAAATGACGTCATCCAAGATGGCGTCCCTCGAGTTCCGATTGGCTGATAGGATTCTATCAGCCAATCGGAATAAAGGTAGGAAAAATCTGATTGGCTGATTGAATCAGCCAATCAGATTCAAGTTCAATCCGATTGGCTAATCCAATCAGCCAATCAGATTGAGCTCGCATTCTATTGGCTGATTGGAACAGCCAATAGAATGCAAGCTCAATCTGATTGGCTGATTGAATCAGCCAATAATATTTTTCCTACCTTAATTCCGATTGGCTGATAGAATCCTATCAGCCAATCGGAATTCGAGGGACTCCATCTTGGATGACGTCATTTAAAGGAACCTTCATTCTGCGAGTAGGCGTCGGTTGAAGAGGATGGATCCGTGTTGGCTGGGAAGAAGATGGCTCTGCTCCGGATGGATGAAGATAGAAGATGCCGCTTGCATGAAGATGTCTGCCTGTCCGGATGTCCTCTTCTGCCCGGATAGGATGAAGACTTCTGCCGGTCTGGATGTCCTCTTCTGCCCCATCGGATGAAGACTTCAGCCTGGCTGGGTGAAGACGACTCAAGGTAGGGAGATCTTCAGGGGGGTAGTGTTAGGTTTATTTAAGGGGGGTTTGGGTTAGAGTAGGGGTATGTGGGTGGTGGCTTTTAATGTTGGGGGGGTTGTATTTTTTTACAGGCAAAAGAGCTGATTACTTTGGGGCATGCCCCACAAAAAGCCCTTTTAAGGGCTGGTAAAAGAGCTGATTACTTTTTAATTTAGAATAGGGTAGGGACCTTTATTATTTTGGGGGGCTTTTTATTTTATTAGGGGGCTTAGAGTAGGTGTAATTAGCCTAATATTCTTGTAATCTATTTTAATTTTTTTGTAATTTAGTTTAGTTTATTTAATTGTATGTAATTATAGGTAATTTATTTAATTAATTTATTGATAGTGTAGTTTTAGGTTTAATTACTTAAGTTAGGATTTATTTTACAGGTAATTTTGTAATTATTTTAACTAGGTAGATATTAAATAGTTAATAACTATTTAATAGCTATTGTACCTAGTTAAAATAAATACAAAGTTGCCTGTAAAATAAATATAAATCCTAAAATAGCTACAATATAATTATTTGTTATATTGTAGCTATATTAGGGTTTATTTTACAGGTAAGTATTTAGCTTTAAATAGGATTAATTTATTTAATTAATTAATTAATTTCGTTAGATTAAAATTATATTTAATTTAGGGGGGTGTTAGGGTTAGACTTAGCTTTAGGGGTTAATACATTTATTATAGTAGCGGCGAGGTCCAGCAGATTAGGGGTTAATACTTGAAGTTAGGTGGCGGCGACGTTGGGGGGGCAGATTAGGGGTTAATAAATATTATGTAGGTGTCGGCGATGTTAGGGGCAGCAGATTAGGGGTTCATAGGGATAATGTAGATGGCAGCGATGTGCGGTCGGCAGATTAGGGGTTAAAAATATTTAATATAGTGGCGGCGATGTGGGGGGGCCTCGGTTTAGGGGTACATAGGTAGTTTATGGGTGTTAGTGTACTTTAGAGCACTGTAGTTAAGAGCCTTATATACCGGCGTTAGCCCATAAAGCTCTTAACTACAGCCTTTCCATGGGTGGTAGGAGTCTTGTCGGTAGAGTTGTAACACTCACTTCAGCCAAGACTCTAAATATTGGCGTTAGGAAGATCCCATTGAAAAATAGGATACACAATTGGCGTAAGGGGATCTGTGGTATGGAAAAGTCGCGGCTTGAAAGTGAGCGGTACACCTTTACCTGGTTGACTCTAAATACCAGTGGGCGGCCAAAAGCAGCGTTAGGACTCCTTAACGCTGCTTTTGACGGCTAACGCAGAACTCTAAATCTAGGCGATAGTTATTATATTATATATATTAACCCTATGTAACCCTAACACCCCTAACTTAATTATTATTGCAATAAATCTAAATAATATTAATCTTATTAACTAAAATATTCCTATTTAAAACTAAATACTTACCTATAAAATAAACCTTAAGATAGCTACAATATAATTAATAATTATATTGTAGCTATCTTAGGGTTTATTTTTATTTATTTATTTATTTTTTTTTTTTTTTTGAGTTTCATAAAACCTTTATTCGCAATTTTGTGTCACATACAGAATTATTCATATAAACAGCTCAACAATGTAAAAAGCCTGTACATTTCGCCAAAACTGACATAGTCCCTTTAAATGTCTCTCCAGCATCATGGTGGAAACAATAAAGCATGAACTATAGATCCGGAACTGCTACAGAATGACTCTTGGCGGCATTACAAACTCAAAGCTTTTAAACTACAACAATAAATAAGAAATAACACAATCTTTGTGGCTAATACACTTTAAGATGAATTATTTACTGTGGCCCAGGGTTTAATCGTGCTTTTTATCTCGTGTCTCGTGTCTCATATCTCTCTTCTCAGGTGTTTTTTTTTTTTTAATACCTCACTCACATCGACCTCAACTATTCCTAATATATCTCAGAATGTTTTGGTAGGTCTACGGATTTAATCTATACTTTTCCCATAAGAACACAATATCGTGATAGACATTCAGTCTACCAGTGGTGTAGTAGTAATATCTCTCCATTTTAATGATAAAGTCTACTTGTTCTATCCAGTTATCAAGTGTTGGGATGTACGTAGATTTCCAATATCTCGGAATTAATTTTTTGGCAGCATTAAGCATCATCTGGGTTAAAGCGCGCCTTATTTTACATGTGATATTAGATAAGTCATTAAAAATGACCGCCATTGAGGTCGGTTCTAAAGTTAAACCTATAACCTTTCCAATCTCCAGGAAAACAGCTTTCCAATATGGTTGCATTAGATCACACTCCCACCAAATGGGGAGCATGGTACCCACCTGTCCGCACCCCCTCCAGCATCTATTATTTGCATTCTTAAACATATATTTTAGTCTATTGGGGGTTAGGTACCACCTCAACAGGACCTTTAGATTAGTTTCCATACAGAAAGATGAGTGTGAGGATTTTGCAATAAAGGAAGACCACTGTTTCCACTGTTTATGGGTTATCTGCATGTTCATTTCTGTCTCCCATTTCCGTACATAAGTGGGTCTAGCTTATATATTTTAGATATTGTGTCTGACCCCAAATGATCATCACCTGTACATAGCAACTCAAAGGTAGTTAGCGGGCGTAGAAAGTCTGATCTGCGTTTGTGTGTATATATATATATAGTGTCTAACCTGATGCAATATAAACCAAGAGGAGAAACAATTATAGCCTCGCTCCTGCAGAGTCTGCCCATCTAGCATTTTACCATTTTGTACTAGTGTGCCAATTGGGATTAAATCGTCAAGCGTATTCACATCTCCAACCCTCCACCCCAATTCAACCTATCTTAGGGTTTATATTTATTTTACATGTAACTTGGTATTTATTTTAACTAGGTACAATAGCTATTAAATAGTTAATAACTATTTAATAGCTACCTAGTTAAAATAATTACCAATTTACCTGTAAAATAAATCCTAACCTAAGTTACAAATACACCTACACTATCAATAAATTAATTAAATAAACTACAATTTTCTAAACTAAAATATAATTAAATACACTAAACTAAATTACAAAAAAAACAAACACTAAATTACAAAAAATAAAAAAGATTACAAGAATTTTAAGCTAATTACACCTAATCTAAGCCCCCTAATAAAATAACAAAGCCCACCAAAATAAAAAAATGTCCCTACCCTAAACTAAATTACAAAAAGTAATCAGCTCTATTACCAGCCCTTAAAAGGGCCTTTTGTGGGGCATTGCCCCAAAGTAATCAGCTCTTTTACCTGTGAAAAAAAGAACAACTCACCACCCACGCACCCCTAATCTAAAACCCACCCTTATCCCCCCTTAAAAAAAACTAAGTCTCCTTACCTGTCCTGAAGACCGGCGGAGAAGGTACTGTTCCAGGCGGAGAAGTCTTCTTCCAGGCGGCGACCTCTTCTTCTTCCAGGAACCAGCCGGCGCGGAGCGGAGGAGTTGAAGACCGATGACCGCGGAGCTGAAGACCGTCTTCCCTGGAACTGAAGACCGGCGATGCAGGAACTGAAGATCGGTGACGCTGGAACTGAAGACCGGAGCCATGGAGCGTGGAGGATCCTCTTCATACGATCGCCGACGTACACTGAATCGGAATTCAAGGAACACAATTAAAAATGGCATCCCTTGAATTCCTATTGGCTGATTTGAGCCTTCAAATTCAAATCAGCCAATCGGATGAGAGCTACATTAATTCTATTGGCTGATTTGAATAGCCAATAGAATAAGAGCTACAGTAATTCTATTGGCTGATTAGAATAGCCAATAGAATTACAGTAGCTCTTATTCTATTGGCTAATATAGTTAATATATATAATATAATAACTATATCAACTATATTAACCCTAATATAATTAGGGTTAATATAGGTGGCAGCGGTGTAGGGGGGGGTCAGATTAGGGGTTAATATATTTAATATAGGTGGCGGCGGTGTAGGGGGATTAGAATAGGGGTTAATATATTTAATATAGGTGGCGGCGGTGTAGGGGGGTCAGATTAGGGGTTATTATATTTAATATAGGTGGCGGCGGTGTAGGGGGATTAGATTAGGGGTTAATATATTTAATATAGGTGGCGGTGGTGTAGGGGGGTCAGATTACAGGTAAAAGAGCTGATTACTTTGGGGCAATGTCCTGCAAAAGGCCCTTTTAAGGGCTGGTAATAGAGATGATTACTTTGGGGCAATGCAGTGTAGGGACACTTTAGTATTTTAGGGGGTAATACATTTATTATAGGTGGCGGCGGTGTAGGGGGCTCACATTAGGGGGTAATAATTTTAATAGAGGTGGCGACGGTGTAGTGGGATTACATTAGGGGTTAATAATTTTAATATTGGTGGCGGCAGTGTAGGGGGATTAGATTAGGGGGTAATGTAGTTAAAATAGGTGGCAGGGGGTTAGGGGGCTCACATTAGGGGGTAATATATATAATATAGGTGGCAGCGGTGTAGAGGGCTCACATTAGGGGGTAATACATATAATATAGGTGGCGGCGGTGTAGGGGGCTCATATTAGGGGGTAATACAGTTAATATAGGTGGCGGCGGGGTCCGGGAGCAGCGGTTTAGGGGTTAATACATTTATTTATTGAGGGGTATACGTGTCGGGCTATGTTTGGGAGGCGTGTTAGACAGTTACAGGAGATTTTATAATTTAGTCAGTTTTTGTAGGCGGCGGCAGTTTCTAAAGTGCCATAAGTCACTGGCGACTCCAGAAATTTGTACGCAGATTTCTGGACATCGCTAGTTTGTCAGACTTACGGCACTTTAGCATCTGACGGCGTCGTATATTTGATAGCTTGAGTTGCGAGGTGACATTACGGGCGGCGCGGGTTCCCTCGCTTGCGCCGAAAACTACGCCATATATATGATCGCGCCCATGAATTCCACTTTGACCTGCTTTGATAGATCATGAATATTTTGATATAACATCTAATTAAGAAAGGATATTAACAATCCTCTACTCATAAGTGCATAACCAATATTGTAAAAAATACTGTTAGATTTTTACTAACATTATTAATATTTTGACTTCATCAGGCCCATTTATCAAGCTCCGTACGGAGCTTGAAGGGCCGTGTTTCTGGCGAGTCTTCAGACTCGCCAGAAACACAAGTTATGAAGCAGCGGTCTAAAGACCGCTGCTCCATAACCCTGTCCGCCTGCTCTGAACAGGCGGACAGGAATCGCCGGACATCAACCCGATCGAATACGATCGGGTTGATTGACAGCTCCCTGCTGGCGGCCGATTGGCCGCGAGTCAGCAGGGGGCGGCGTTGCACCAGCAGCTCTTGTGAGCTGCTGGTGCAATGTTAAATGCGGAGAGCGTATTGCTCTCCGCATTTAGCGAGGTCTTGCGGACCTGATCCGCAGTGTCGGATCAGGTCCGCAAGCCCTTTGATAAATGGGCCTGTATATGTATATCTACCATCATAGAATGTTGATGAAAGTAATATCATCAATTGTTAAATTGTCACAATGTTTTAGCATATATAATTAATACTATTCGCAATCTATCACCATTTTTCTGCTGCCTAAAACAATGAATACCTTAGATTGGAAAAGGCTTAATAGGACACATAGTAAGTAAAGGGTGTGTTTTTTATTTTACCAGCCAATAGGCGTAAATTGCAGGCTTTTAAACTAGTAGATATAATGTGTAATTAGGATCTATGACTAAGGCAACATGCTGAAACGCGTAAGATCGATTTCTTAATGCACCTCTCCACCTGTGTGTTATGTACAGCTATATGCTGCATTTTAAATGAATGCATGAATAAAACTGTAAGTTTTATACTTTGAGCACCACGCTTCTCTTCTTTTTTGAATACAGGTAGCCCTCAGTTTACGCCGGGGTTAGGTTCCAGAAGGAATGGTTGTAAATCAAAACCGTTGTAATTTGAAACCCAGTTTATAATGTAAGTCAATGGGAAGGGAGGGAGTTAGGTTCCAGGCCCCTCTCAAAATTGTCATAAGTAAGACCCAATACATTATTTTTAATGCTTTGAAATGAAGACTTTAAATGATAAACAGCATTATAAACCTAATAAAATAATCACACAACACAGAATATATAATTAAACTAAGTTAAATTAACAAAAACATTTGCTAAACAGCATTATAAACCTAATAAAATAATCACACAACACAGACTTTACTTGCATTTTTCTGCAAACAGTTATTTCTATGATTTCCAATCTGGACTGATTTATAGACAGGAAGATCTTGTTCCTTTGAAATCTGCTCGATAGCTCAGGTCTGGTTAAAATGATTAATTTCAGCTTGCTTAGCTTGCATATCTTTGCTGCAACACAAGCGGACAGCTCCACCTACTGGCTATTTTAATCAATGCACTACTTCTCAATGCTTTTCAATAGAAGTCACGTGACTGAAAAAAAAGTTTGTTATTCTGAAACGGTGCAAATTGAACCATTGTAAACCGAGGGCCACCTGTATGTATATATATATATATATATATATATATATATACACCTATATATAATCATCTATATATAGGTATAGATATATTGTACAAAAGTACCCTAAAATATATGTAGAAATATGTATTTTTTAATAAATAGATTTTTCTGCTACGTGAAGAACATTAGAATGTGAAATATTCATATTTTTATGTCGGGTTAGCACACTTGAGAATATGCAAATGGATTTTAGAGCTAGTAGAGTGTTAGTTCTTTTCTATACTTCTATGGGGGAATACCTTAACACAATGGCAACATTCAAAGTTCGGCTTTTTACGCACATAAGGTTAGCACACGAGTTAAAACAGTTTATATTCAACTACCAGATGAGCGAAAAAAGCTTACTTCTAGCATAGTAAGCGTGGGAGCGGGAGAGCTAAATAATGCTCCATTGTAATCTAGTCCTAAAATGTTTAACTTTCTTAAACATCCTATTTTATTCATTTCTTTCAGAATAACCTCTTGGGGATATTAGCTATGCATATCTCACCGATGACTATATTTTGTATGTGGATCATTAAAAAGTTTTATCAGCTCATATTTTCCTATGAGTAATAAAGCAACCTAATGATTATACAGTATTTATATTACATGTAACATACCTCACAACATTGCAAAAATTGTGCCCAGGGCTCAGCACAAGAATAAAGATTGAGGGGTTTAGAAGGTCCAAGGGAAAAATCTGGATGGTCCATATTGTAAATCTAAATGGTCCAGAGAAAATATGGAAGACTGAGCTAGGTTTGGACATTCTTAAGTAGCATTTGGGTGTCCCATCCCTTTAGAAGGGAAACTGGCACATTTATATAGGAAAGAATGGTGACAAAACTTCCTTCATATAAAATAAATTAAAATCGCCCTTTAAAGTGCATGTGATATGTATTTTATAATTTTGTTTTCTTTATTACACCTCTACTTTAAAGGATTACTTTCTGTTATAATTTTTAAGCTAAACAACTAACATATTAAAGTTAATAAACATTAATTAAAACCTACTGACCTATATTTTCTCCAAAACGAAGTTTCATAACGTTCTAAAAGTTATATCTTTTATTCACCGATGATGTCACGTTATCCTGCCCACTATTTTCAGCACTGAGTGTTCAAAATACTTAAACCAATAACTTTGTGTTTAAAGCGCCATTTTGAAACCTAGGTATTGTAAATGGATTGGTACAGAGCAAAGGATACCCACGGAGTGGGTTTGGAAAACAATTAAATTTGCAGACAAGATTTCTGATATACGGTAGAGATATGTTAATGAAATGCTATTGATAAAAAGCGTATTTGGGATAGTTAATTAGTAACATTCATAGAAAATATTTACTTACAGTGGCCCTTTAAATAATGTATCTACTGTTTTATTTGGTATTTATAAACTTACACATACTTATTTGTTTTATTTTAGATCTGCCTATTCAATGATTAACAACTAATTTTACATTAAACTTTTTACCTGAATCTATAAATTTGATCTTCTAATAACCATCTATTATTTATCATAAAAAGGAAATGCTTTTATAAAATAAAAAGGGTATTTTTTACGGCTTATACATTTTTTGGTAATTTAATTGCAAATTTAAGATATAATCTTTTTCAAGAGGGTCAAATGACTGTAATAATAAGGATGATTACAGTAATATACTAGTAGTGCTAATAAAAGAACTCAAATATTAGAGTACAATTCTGGCTAAACATACTGCCTGTGACATGATGACCATCACTATATTAGCACAAGCAATCTTCCTATGAACACTTACATGATTTTATAGTAGTGTAGCATTTCTTATAAGACAAAAGGCCAAGCTCTACACAAGGATATTAAACTTGGCACACACCCAATTCTCTGTATAATCTTTATACATAACCTATGAATTTTTGGCAAGCTACAGAATAGAATCTAATATCTTTCTGCTGTGTGGTTATTACAGTGCAATTTGTAATACAGAACTTGCTTTACTGTATTGACCGTTCAACTGCTTTAACGAAATGAGTTGTAGGTCTTGTAAACATTCTTAAAACAATATACTTGTACTGAAATTACTCTTTTAACATCTGTGCCTCATACAGGCATTTTTGTTAGTTCACAACAAGAATGAAAATCACAACAACCATTTTTATTTCTTTTATCAATTTAACTATATTCTTAGAATCTCATCACTCTGTTATATATCCCCCTTGGTTTCATGTAAAGTGGAGGTATTTACAGACATATTTAAAAAAATATGTAGCAAAAAATGTTTCCAAGAAAATAATACAATTTTACCAAATGGTATACTTATAATACCAATAAATTACTGGATTTGCTTTTAGGCACAATGAACAGCTGTCTAGGGGCACCTACATACAATGAGGCCAGTATCTACTGTCAAATGCTGTTGTCTTATATATATAAGGTGCAAACAAGTATTTAATGTTTAGTTAAACATAAGATGTCCCAGTGAATGTATAAGCTTTCTTAAGAAGATAGGTTTGTAATGATGACACAAGATAAAAAAGGGGGGTGCAAACTGAAGATTAGTTATGAAAAATGTTTATGTTTGGATATCTAGATGATATTTAGGCCCCCATTTATCATTGTGCTATAGCGAACCATGTCCGCCACACATCGATAAATGCCGACAGCATACGCCGTCGGCATTTATGATTGCACCAGCAGTTCTGGTGAACTGCTGGTGCAATACCGCCCCCATGTCCGCCACACATTGATAAAGGCCAATCGGCCGCTAGCAGTGGGTTTTAATCAACCCGATCGTATTTGATCGGGTTGATTTCTGTCCGCCGTCCCAGAGCAGGCAGACAGGTTATGGAGCAGTGGGCTATATGTACAAAGCAGTGAGAGCATATGCGAGCCTGCTTCCCGCAATGTAAGAGGTGGCAGAGAGAACTTACAGAGAGCTTGCTCGCTCTTTGTGATTGAAAGTTCCTACACTCGCGCGAATGTAAAGGCGGGCATTACACACTCATCAGAGTGTATAATGATACATACGGGCCAGCGCAAATGGATTTTCACCATCTGTTTTATATTAAATTCCTAGAGTTAAAGTTACTACATAGGATCTGAAAGTCTGCTCCAAGATTCATGCTGAATTAAAGCACTCACTTGTGGGAAAAGATTCCATTCCCTCTCACTGACTGAGCCTAACCCTTACCTAATTTGACTGAGATAGGGTCCTGTAAGTACACAACCACAAAATTGGGATGAATTGGTTTCACATGTTATTTTCTGTAAAACCTACCCTGGACATGGGATTCCAGTAGAAGATATTGAAATGTTGACTATTGAACTTTGTACCATTTTGATTATTGTGCACTTATTCACTTATTTTCTCTTGCTTGTATTCAATGTTTACTAGGGGTACACCTAATAAGTTGAATCTGCACAGAACATTCTAGTTAAAGATTTGCTTAAATATTTAAGATACACTCTATAAGAATGCAGTTTAATTCACAATTGTTCTTTACATATATAAATATATATATATATATCTTTATACATTTGAGAGATCAGGACTTGAGCGCTAGTATTTTCCAGTATTTACCACAGGCTTTCTATGTGGTTAAAGTCAAGGGACTAGGATGGCTATGGCAGGACCTTGATTTTGTGGTTGGTAAACCATTTTTTGTGTTGATTCTGATGTATGTTTTGGATCATTGCCCTGCTGGAAGATCCAACCATGGCCCATTTTAACTTTCTGGCAGAGGCAGTCAGGTGTTTAATATCTGTTGATATTTGATAGAGTCCAACAACTTGTGGTGATGTAGGTAACGTCGGACTGTAGTTTTGGAGACTTTCTGACCCAAAGACGCAACTAACTTATGCAATTCTCCAACTGTGATACTTGGAGATATTTTGGCCACTAGAACCATACTTTTCATATTTAAACAAGTTGCTATATATGTCCTCTTCTAGGTTGATTCATAGCATTTCCAGTTGACTGGAACTTCCTTATTATTGCCCTTATGGTGGAAATGGACATTTTCAATGCTTTTGCTATTTTCATATAGCAACTTCCCATTTTGTGAAGCTCAACAACCTTTTGCTGCACATCACAGCTATATTCCTTGGTCTTACACATTGTGATGAATGACTAAGGGAAGTTTGCCTTTGTGTTCCCTCATATTTATACCCCTTTGAAACAGGAAGTCATTATTGAACAATTTCTTGTTCCTTGTCACCAAGGTGCACTAAAAAATATAAAATACCAATGGGAATATACTTCAAATATACATTTAGACCCCAATCAGCAAGCACTACCCAGGTGCTAAACCCAAAATGGTCCGGCTTCTAAGCTTACATTCCAGCTTTTTAAAATAAAGGTACATGAAGAAAAATTGATAATAGGAGTAAATTAGAAAGTTGCTTTCAATTGTATGCTCTATCTGAATCATGAATGTTTAATTTTGACTAGACTATTACTTTAACTTGATAATATTCCAAATTGTTTGTTCTTATTATTTATTGTGCCATTAATACTAATTTTTCCAAAGCATAATAAAAATTATTTTTATTATTACATATATTCTTTGTTAATGACAGAAACAAATGTAAAAGCCTTTGAACTACAAGAAGAAAACTCGTGGTTAAATTTCTGACTCAATGATTTTTTTAATAATATTTTTTTCTAATCAATGAATCACCGTTGACAATACTGCAGTCAATAACTGTATCTTAAATTATAACAAAAATACTTACTTTTCGAACACCCCTACCAAGTTCTTCACCATAGTTTGTCCCAAGAATCTCAAAGTACACATTAGGATTTACACCATCATCATTGAATTCCAAAACTCCAGTCAGCCCGCTCACAGCTCCCTGACAGAGAAACAAATGTCAAGAACAGAATGAGAAAATGTCAAATATAACTTTATATGTTAACAGTCAATTTAAAAGTTCATTTAATGTAATGGCACTATATATTCTGGTATTGATTGTGAAAAAGAAAGAGTAATTAACAATCATTTTCAATTATGTCAGTATTGCTATAACAAATGGTTTGTTTTCAAGGTTTTCCTTCATTCCCTAAGCCCATTAAACTTTTTTGTTGCACTGCAAAATTTAATCAACTGCCCATTACTTTATATCAGTGGCATGTCTCTATTTCATTTATGTTGTATTGCAATTGCTTGGTCATAAGGAAGTAGGTCATTCTGCTTTATTTATCTGTTAAATGCAACAACTAACTGTAATACTATTACTAGTAACCAATACAGGGCAGGATTGCGAGTGGAGTGCAAACATTTGCGCCAGAGCAAAAGGGGGTTTATCGCGAGGCTTACCACTGGTATTACGAGTTGAAAGTAAACGCAATCACTTCGCGATTTACACTAGATCAATTACTGTGACTTCATAGCTCTGTAAAACTGTTTTGCGAAGTGTCACAAAACAAATCAAAAATATATTACAAATTATAGTAACACTCATAATAACACTATCTAATAAAAGTATTAAAAATATATTGCACACAAAAGTTATAATGGCTCAAAAATATAAGGTCTCGGGTGTATTTACAGACATATATACACATATAAATACAGTACATATGTACACTTAAATATACATATATGTGTGCATTGGAGCCCTTTGTAGTTAAGTAGATGAAAACATGAAAAATCATATTTATGCAATATTCAAATCAGTGAAAGGAAAAAGTATAAAAATATACTCATTTAAAAATAAAATAAACTGCAGAAAAATTCAATTAAAGGGAGAGGGAGGGAAAAAAATGTGGGGTGGGGGGTCTCTAACTAATGCTTTCCAGAGGGGGGGAGGTGAGGGGACCACTACTCTAAAGAATATAAATAAATAATATATAGTTATTTTATAGGTACTGGTAGACAAGTGACAGTACTAAAGATGGCCGCAAGTAGTGAGAAGGAGAGAGTTAGAGAGCTATTATAGGGGATCAGGGAGGTGGGAGGGTTGAGGAGGATAACTACACTACAGAAAAAAAACCTGTAAAAATAACTATATATAAAAAAAATAAAAAATAAAATGCATACTGGCAGACTTTCTGCCAGTACCTAAGATCAGGGTGACTAATGGGGGGTGAGGGAGGGAAGAGAGCTGTTTGGGATGGATCAGGGCATGGGAAGTGTCAGGTGGGAGAGCAATCTCTACACTAAAGCTGAAATGAACCTTACAAGCCACCTGATTTACCCCATTACTGTCGGGAACAATAAAAGTGTGATGCACAGCTGCAATTAGCAGCATTTTAATTACCAAAAAGAAATGGCAAAGCGATGTATGTTTGCTATTTCTGAACAAAGGGGATCGCAGGAAAGCTTTTACAACTATTTATGCCATGATTGCACAAGTGGTATGTAAACAATTTCACTGAGAAACCCAAAGTTTGTGAAAAAGTTAACTTTTTTTTTTATATGTTCGTTTTTTTGGCTGTGAAACGCTGGCATGAAATATACCAAAATGGGCCTAGATCAAAAGCTTGGGTTGTCCACTTTAAAAAAATATGTAGTTTTGACAGGTAAATAATAAAAAAGCAAGGCTCTATTTCTGTTTAAATGGAGTGATAGCAAAAATACTAAAAAAAATTCTGGCATTTTTGGCAAGTTCTTCTCTGAAAGTCCCGGTAGTGAAGGCGTTAAAATGCATATTTTGTATTGTTCTGTTTATTCATCCAGAAAGAAAAAATCTTATTCAGATCTTCTGCTGACAACTGGGTATTTTTCTTAACCAGTAAATACTTGGAAAAACAATAATTAAATCTCATTAATTTGTTCATTTTCCTACAAACTTTGATTACATCAATAAAGAGGGGTTGATACCTCATGTACTTCTCCAGCTCTATGTTAGCATAAAGGAGAAAAAAATAATTCAAGTTTTCCTATTGTTTCTTGCTATATCACTTTAAAGGTACTGTATTTTGTATCAGCTGTCAAGTCAAATGCTAATTTCATAAATGATGCAAAATTATACATCTGAAAATTAGGTAATTATAAGCCCCTTTTTTAAAAAGGAAAGAGACAATATAAGCAGAGAAAAAAATCTGTTTTTTTCCATTCATCCATAAAAATAGACTGATCATTAAATGTAACTGTTTCTTTTTTTATCTTTTTCCGTAAATAAACAATAGATCATTTGCATAGGACATAGGATCTGATGAAAAATATACATTTTAATTAAATATATTCTTCTGACCAGGAGACCAGCCTAGCTTTTAGATCTTTTTTTGGAATTCAAACCATAACAATCTTTAGAATTTTTAGAGATAAAAATACCCATCTTTTTAAAAACAAAACAAAAACATTTCATAGACACTGGAAAAAAGCAGAAAAACATTAAACAGTTCAACTAATGAATCTATTACTTGTCACATTAATATGTGAGATATTTCAAACAGTAATTAATAAGGGCCCGAGCTTTGCCTTAAACTTTTTCTTTTGAAATAGGTCTTAAAGTTTAATTCTGTTCTTCCAACAGATTAGGGAGTTTTACATCTGCCCAATGTACTGTATTATAATTTGATAGTGTCAATTGAGATGCATATATATTCTGATAATGTGTAGAAAATCTCTTATTAACTTTGATATAGATTCCTTATCATTAATACACTCCCAAGATGATTAAATAAAGTATATACAATTATTATATTTAGCATCTAATCTGGAGAGGCTAATCATTTCCACATTTTTGGAATCTACCCGCTTTCCTGGCTTTATTTGTTTTTGCTTGTTAAAGAAGGAAAATAACTATTTCTTTATTAGCCTGAACATATTCAGAGATATTTTGACTAGATGGATTTTGAAAATTTTTATAGGAATTCAATTATTTTTCTAAAAGTTTTTTTTTTTTAATATTTACTCTGCTTTGTTTTCCCATTTTATCACATAAGTTGTAATAGGTGCCTTCATTACTGACTTGGCATTTTTTTATGCTTATATTTATTATAAAAAAAAAAAAAAAAAAAAAAAAATTTAAATGCCCAAGAAGAAGAATAAACATTGGGAAAACATGTATTGATTTTATATTTATTTCTCTATTCCAAGCTTAATACCTACAGATTATTTTCTGGTAAAGTTAATTAATTAATTTTCACTTAAAGCCTATAAAGCAAAAAACAAAGAAAAAACTATCCTTGAGAAGAAGTTATAAAAATAAGAATGAAAACTCAAACTCATCTGGATGTTTTAATCTCCAAATATTAACTACTGATAGGGAATTACTAAGAAGATAAAAAATCTGTTGGCCATATTTTAGCTGCAATTTTTGTTCAATAATAATTTATTGAAAACATCACTTTTCCTATCCAATGATATGTTTATACTCTTTCCTAGGCCAGAATTCTTCTCAGCATGTCCCAGATCTTTAAACCTGCCCCCACTCCTCAACTCCAAGCACTTCTATTGATTCCCAACGTTTGCCTTAGCTAGGAGCAATGTTTCTACCAGGGACTAATGTCCATTATTTTTTTTTCTCAAGAATCTTTTGATTGCAGAAGCTTAGGGGACAGCACAGTATGTCCTAAGAGTCCTAAGAAGAGTATCAACTTGAGCCATGTTTCTCACTTCATCAAGATCTGCCCAGGCAAATTGTATGCTGCAGTTTAAAAAAGTTTTTAAAAAGTTGCTATATAAATATGTTGATGGAATTCAATCACATAGAACTACAACTGAAGCCTAGATCCACAAAAAAATTAAGAATCTTTTGTAGAGAAACAGCTTTAATTTTTATTTTGCTATTTTATAGACCATAGTCAGTTAATACGATCAGGTGATAACAATGGCAAAATATGACTTGATACAACTTGCATATGAAATACGACCACAGGGATTCAGGTAACCCCACAATGAATACAGGGATTCAAGATTTAAAATAAGCAACACTGGGGCACAGCATTAGAGACCTGCCAAGTCTCCAAAAGAGTACAAAATCAATGCAAATTCCAGCCTCCAAAAAATGTAAAAAGAACTTTATTTTCATTTAGCTGGGTCCATAAGAAAAAATACAAAGTTTCAGGCCTGCAAAAGGCACTTAGTTGACTAAGGGCCTATCGTAGGCCTGAAATGTTGTATTGATTTTGTATACAACAATATAATTTTTCTTCATGTAAATGATATAACAGCGTAGTTGATCAAAAGACAGACTCTCACGTGCGTGTTCACTTATTCCCCCATAAAAGCCAATAAAGAAAAAGAAGTGGAAAAAAACACCCTACTCTCGCCAACAACACCATCACATATTCAAATTTGCGATAACCCAATATGAAAATATAAATACATATTTCTGCATATATCTGATGGTATTTTGGTGCAATATATATCTATACCTATACAGTATACCTGTATATTTACTTATATATATATATATATATATATACAGGGAGTGCAGAATTATTAGGCAAATGAGTATTTTGACCACATCATCCTCTTTATGCATGTTGTCTTACTCCAAGCTGTATAGGCTCGAAAGCCTACTACCAATTAAGCATATTAGGTGATGTGCATCTCTGTAATGAGAAGGGGTGTGGTCTAATGACATCAACACCCTATATCAGGTGTGCATAATTATTAGGCAACTTCCTTTCCTTTGGCAAAATGGGTCAAAAGAAGGACTTGACAGGCTCAGAAAAGTCAAAAATAGTGAGATATCTTGCAGAGGGAGGCAGCACTCTTAAAATTGCAAAGCTTCTGAAGTGTGATCATCCAACAATCAAGCGTTTCATTCAAAATAGTCAACAGGGTCGCAAGAAGTGTGTGGAAAAATCAAGGCGCAAAATAACTGCCCATGAACTGAGAAAAGTCAAGCGTGCAGCTGCCAAGATGCCACTTGCCACCAGTTTGGCCATATTTCAGAGCTGCAACATCACTGGAGTGCCCAAAAGCACAAGGTGTGCAATACTCAGAGACATGGCCAAAGTAAGAAAGGCTGAAAGACGACCACCACTGAACAAGACACACAAGCTGAAACGCCAAGACTGGGCCAAGAAATATCTCAAGACTGATTTTTCTAAGGTTTTATGGACTGATGAAATGAGAGTGAGTCTTGATGGGCCAGATGGATGGGCCCGTGGCTGGATTGGTAAAGGGCAGAGAGCTCCAGTCCGACTCAGACGCCAGCAAGGTGGAGGTGGAGTACTGGTTTGGGCTGGTATCATCAAAGATGAGCTTGTGGGGCCTTTTCGGGTTGAGGATGGAGTCAAGCTCAACTCCCAGTCCTACTGCCAGTTTCTGGAAGACACCTTCTTCAAGCAGTGGTACAGGAAGAAGTCTGCATCCTTCAAGAAAAACATGATTTTCATGCAGGACAATGCTCCATCACACGCGTCCAAGTACTCTACAGCGTGGCTGGCAAGAAAGGGTATAAAAGAAGAAAATCTAATGACATGGCCTCCTTGTTCACCTGATCTGAACCCCATTGAGAACCTGTGGTCCATCATCAAATGTGAGATTTACAAGGAGGGAAAACAGTACACCTCTCTGAACAGTGTCTGGGAGGCTGTGGTTGCTGCTGCACGCAATGTTGATGGTGAACAGATCAAAACACTGACAAAATCCATGGATGGCAGGCTTTTGAGTGTCCTTGCAAAGAAAGGTGGCTATATTGGTCACTGATTTGTTTTTGTTTTGTTTTTGAATGTCAGAAATGTATATTTGTGAATGTTGAGATGTTATATTGGTTTCACTGGTAAAAATAAATAATTGTAATGGGTATATATTTGTTTTTTGTTAAGTTGCCTAATAATTATGCACAGTAATAGTCACCTGCACACACAGATATCCCCCTAAAATAGCTAAAACTAAAAACTACTTCCAAAAATATTCAGCTTTGATATTAATGAGTTTTTTGGGTTCATTGAGAACATGGTTGTTGTTCAATAATAAAATTAATCCTCAAAAATACAACTTGCCTAATAATTCTGCACTCCCTGTATATATATATATATATATATATATATATATATATATATATATATATATATAATATATATATATATATTATTTTTTTTTCCTGTTTATATACACACATACATATCCATATTTATAGATTTATTTAGGCAAAATTCTTTTGCACAATAGAAAATAAACTTAAAAAAAAAATGTACAGGGGATTTTTGCTGTTTTGGATATATGTCTGCATAACTGTTATCTGTTATGCATTTATTTCAGGTGTGTAAGTTTAGTTTAGTAAGTTTAGTTTAAATGCTATAAGGTTAAAAAAACAAAATGGACAGGATAAAAATATGCATAAGTCAGTATTAATCAATTAAGTGAATGGCGCCCAAACTATTTCAGGTTGTATTTATCTCTTCCATTTACATCAAGGTGGTGTATTTGCTGAAACTAATAAACATTCCATCTAGTTGGAAATTATTTTATTTTCCCTTCTGAATTTTTAGATGGTAAATCGTTACAGATTTACCTAACAAGTACCTTTATTTATTTATTATTTTTTTTTATTATTCCTAGCTAATATTTGGTAGCAGTAAAGTGGTTTATTTATTCCACACAAGAATTCTATTGTGCACAAGGAGATATTTATAATAAAAATGTTTCATTACCCCTGATTGCTCTCCTTTGTGGTAAATGACAGCTGTTACTCCCTTAGAAATGTGTACTGAATGTTATTTCTTGGCAATTTTGCATTGTGCTACAATGCTTGGTGTTTGCAAAATGATTCCTTTTTGTGTTCCAGCAACATGTCCTTACTGAAATCTAGATCATCGATGAGTCTACCTCACTTGTATGCAAAAAAATTATTAAACATTTGTACATAAAATAAATAAATATTTAATCAGGTGAAACATGAAAGGAAAAAAATAATAATTTAGTAAATATTTTTGTGTTACGTTCTTTGAGGAACTTTTTTGCTGATTAGAAACCAGGGAACCGTTTAGCTAAAAAAAAAAGTAACAGTGCTGGATATATGGGATAATTGTTTTTAATTTTTTTCATTTTAAGAACTTAAAGTTCTTTATCTCTAGAGAGAGGTGCAGTTACCAAGGTAACCTGTAGTTGACGATTATGCACATGTTTAATGGGAACAAAGATAAGCAAGACACAGTCTTCATACCACTGTTGTGAAAAAAAGGGTTGAGTTGTCTGATGGAGCAGTTCGAATTGAAGGGCTAGTTGTCCCCCGCCTTTCTTTTAGATAGCCATACATTGACCAACAAGCAGTGTAGAGGAGGTATTTAAAAAAAACAGCTTTGCTTCCTAAATGTCTTTAGATTTATCATTTAGATTTCAGAAAATGTCAATCTCCTCTTTTCCATAATGTGTCTCATGGTTCTACAGATGTCAGGGAGAAGGTAAAAGCTTGATTAAAATTTGGTCACTATGGATAGAGATCTACGCAGATTAATCATTCCACTTATTTATCACAACATTTTTGTTTTTTGTTTTCCCCTCTTACTCCAAAACAAACTGCTATCTTTACCTTGTTCATTCCCAAGATATATAGGCTTTATAGTGTCATGACCTCTCAAAGGTTTTAACTAATTGGTCGGCCAAGAGATGGTGACATATGAAATGTCTATCACTCTATTAGAATTTGATTTATATCCATTTATTGAGGTCATATAGTTATTCAACCCTATAGGAAAAAAGTAAGGTATCCACATGTTATACAGAGAATTGGACTGTTTTTCTTGATTGTAATGTTAAATAAATATCAACAAAGTTTTGCAATGCATCAACTCTGTATGTAATATATTTAAACCATGTCTGATACAGAAGTAAAGTGTGATATGTTACCTGTTGGAAATACTTTAATACAAATTATTGCTATTTAAAAACACATGCCTAGATTTAGAGTTCTGCGTTAGCCGTCAAAACCAGCGTTAGGGGGTCCAAACGCTGGTTTTGGCCGGCCGCTGGTATTTAGAGTCTTGTAGGTAAGGGTCTAATGCTAACTTTCCAGCTGCGACTTTTCCATACCGCAGATCCCCTTACGCCAATTGCGTATCCTATCTTTTCAATGGGATCTTTCTAATGCCGGTATTTAGAGTCTTGGCTGGAGTGAGCGTTAGAACTCTAACGACAAAACTAGCCGCAGAAAAAAGTCAGGAGTTAAGAGCTTTATGGGCTAACGCCGGTTCATAAAGCTCTTAACTACTGTGCTCTAAAGTACACTAACAACCATAAACTACCTATGTACCCCTAAACCGAGGTCCCCCCCACATCGCCGCCACTATAATAACATTTTTTAACCCCTAATCTGCCGACCGCACACCGCCGCAACCTACATTATCCCTATGTACCCCTAATCTGCTGCCCCTAACATCGCTGACCCCTATATTATATTTATTACCCCCTAATCTGCCCCCCCAACCTCGCCGCTACCTTACCTACACTTATTAACCCCTAATCTGCCGACCGGACCTCACCGCTACTATAATAAATGTATTAACCACTAATCCGCCTCACTCCCGACTCAAAAACCCTATAATAAATAGTATTAACCCCTAATCTGCCCTCCCTAACATCGCCGACACCTAACTTCAAATATTAACCCCTAATCTGCCGACCGGACCTCGCCGCTACTCTAATAAATGTATTAACCCCTAAAGCTAAGTCTAACCCTAACACTAACACCCCCCTAAATTAAATATAATTTAAATCTAACGAAATAAAATAAATCTTCTTAAATAATCCTATTTAAAGCTAAATACTTACCTGTAAAATAAACCCTAATCGGAACAGCCAATAGAATGCGAGCTCAATCTGATTGGCTGATTGGATCAGCCAATCCTATTGAACTTGAATCTGATTGGCTGATTCAATCAGCCAATCAGATTTTTCCTACCTTAATTCTGATTGGCTGATAGAATCTGCCCTCTTCTTGCCAGATAGGATGAAGACTTCGGACCCTCTTCTGGACCTCTTCTTGCTGGATAGGATGAAGACTTCGGACCCTCTACTGGACGGATTGGTGATACCCGGCGTGGTGAAGATAAGGTAGGAAGATCTTCAGGGGCTTAGTGTTAGATTTTTTAAAGGGGGGTTTGGGATAGATTAGGGGTATGTGGGTTGTAATGTTGGGGGGGGTATTGTATGTTTTTTTACAGGCAAAAGAGCTGTTTTCTTTGGGGCATGCCCCGCAAAAGGCCCTTTTAAGGGCTGGTAAGGTAAAAGAGCTGTAAAATTTTTATTTTAGAATAGGGTAGGGCATTTTTTTATTTTGGGGGGCTTTGTTATTTTTTTAGGGGGCTTAGAGTAGGTGTAATTAGTTTAAAATTCTTGTAATCTTTTTTTATTTTTTGTAATTTAGTGTTTGTTTTTTTTATAATTTAGTTTTTGTTTGTTTTTGTAATTTAGTTTAGTTGATTTAATTGTAGATAGTTTATTTAATTAATTTATTGATAGTGTAGTGTTAGGTTTAATTGTAACTTAGGTTAGGATTTATTTTACAGGTAATTTTGTAATTATTTTAACTAGATAACTATTAAATAGTTATTAACTATTTAATAGCTATTGTACCTGGTTAAAATAAATACAAAGTTGCCTGTAAAATAAATATTAATCCTAAAATAGCTACAATATAATTATTATTTATATTGTAGCTATATTAGGGTTTAAAGTATTTAGCTTTAAATAGGATTAATTTATTTAATAAGATTTATTTTATTTCGTTAGATTTAAATTATATTTAACTTAGGGGGGTGTTAGTGTTAGGGTTAGACTTAGCTTTAGGGGTTAATAAATTTATTATAGTAGCGGTGAGGTACGGTCGGCTGATTAGGGGTTAATAATTGTAGGTAGGTGGCGGCGACGTTGGGGGCGGCAGATTAGGGGTTAATAAATATAATATAGGGGTCGGCGGTGTTAGGGGCAGCAGATTAGGGGTACATAGGGATAACGTAGGTTGCGGCGGTGTACGGAGCGGAAGATTAGGGGTTAAAAATAATATGCAGGGGTCAGCGATAGCGGGGGCAGCAGATTAGGGGTTAATAAGTGTAAGGTTAGGGGTGTTTAGACTCGGGGTACATGTTAGGGTGTTTGGTGCAGACTTAGGAAGTGTTTCCCCATAGGAAACAATGGGGCTGCGTTAGGAGCTAAAGCTGCTTTTTTGCAGGTGTTAGGTTTTTTTCCAGCTCAAACTGCCCCATTGTTTCCTATAGGGGAATCGTGCACAAGCACGTTTTTTAAGCTGGCCGCGTCCGTAAGCAACGCTGGTATTGAGAGTTGCAGTGGCGGTAAATATGCCTGTACACTCCCTTTTTGGAGCCTAACGTAGCCCTTCTGAGAAATCTAAATACCAGCGTTGTTTAAAAGGTGTGGGGGACAAAAACCACGCATAGCTAACGCACCCCTTCTAACGCAAAACTCTAAATCTAGTCGAGTGTTAGATAAGGTCACTTCCTCTAGCCCCATTATTTATAACATTTTGAAAGCTGTTCTCAGACTATGCAGAAGTAATATCCGCTCTCTATTTGATTCCTGGAAGCACAGTGAAGCACAGTAGGCTGAAACTATTTTGCACAGTGCACAATATATGATCAGTTGCTATAGCTATATACTATATGCTTTTAATTTACTACATGGAATATTGCTGCATTA
The DNA here is from genome assembly GCF_027579735.1 of Bombina bombina. Classification (NCBI taxonomy): domain Eukaryota; kingdom Metazoa; phylum Chordata; class Amphibia; order Anura; family Bombinatoridae; genus Bombina; species Bombina bombina. The sequence continues at coordinate 951,681,273 of NC_069500.1, read as the reverse complement.
TTGTGAAGTATTTTTGTTCACAGCTTTACTAGAAGTCTGAGGTCAGATAGTATTGAAAATTGACATCCTGAGCTTGATACTATTATGTAGATTTCTGACATAAATGACAACATTATACAAGCCATTATAAATCACATCACCATTGACTTAATAGATCATATATCACCTGTAAATTCATCAGAATAATGACAATCATGAGATACATGACCTCTCACATCGCATCAATGATATCATCGCTAAAGGTATCATACACAATATTGTCACCTGTAGTGTGTAATGTGCATATCATTCACGTTGTAGCATTAAACATTGTCAGTTATTTGGTGAGTCTTGTTACTAGATCAAGAACGGCTAAGTTAAATTATGTAACACAGTGTTTTGAATAGTAGCTTTTGGTGTTTTTGCCTAGAGTTACTGAGGTTTCAGAAAAAAAATCATGTTGGAAAAAAAACAATTTATTGTCATAACAATGCCATAGAAATAATAATTTACTGTTGTAACAATGCCATTGAAAAAGCAGAATCCTTCCAGCATCCTAAAATATAATGCTTACTCAGAATTTCCAGTTGGCTCCTTGGCTTTAGAATCTGACAGTAAACATATTAAAGGAACAGTGTACTGCAAACTTAATTATATATATAAATGTATTTATGAATAAATAGAGCATATTCCTATTTGTGAAGAACATTGCAATGTTAACTATTAATATTCATGTTGTGTTAGTGCACTTTGGTTAAACCCGATTAGGTTTTTCCCCACGTTTTGTGCTTTACCAAAGTCTATGGGGGAATACATTAACTCAGTCGCAATATTCCAAGTTAGGCTTTTTCCGTGTGTCGGGTTAACGCTCATGCAAAAAATGTTTACTTTCAACTTGTAATATGTGCGCTCCTCGACACGCACAAAAAGCTTAATTCTAGCAGAGTTAAAGCGGGAGCGGCATCAAAAAATAGCACTCTACTATTAAACTAGCCCTAAAATAGATCTCCTTATTTTATCACTTACTGTACACACACATGCTTATCTATAGAAGAAGCTCTGGCTATATACCAATGCCAAATACTTAGAGAGAATAATTGAAAATTAACATGTTATTACTTAGCTCTCCTAACACCCACTGGAAGTATAATTTATTTTGCTGTCTATGGTCACACAGCTTTTCTATAGAAACTTAGAGCAGAGGTAGGGATACTACAGGCAAAATCAGCTATTTCAAATGGTGATATAAAGGTAAAGGGGCTATTTGTAAACCATTCAATACACTAAAGCAGGTCAAATGGATCATTGGGAACAAATTAAAGGAAAGAAAAAATGAGGGTGTATTGCCCCTTTAACTCTAAATGCTAATGGTTCAGTGTACAAAGCAGAAGACCATAGTGGATCTAAGGTTCAAGCTGTTATAATTGAGGCCCCAAAGACTCTGTATGAGGGCCCAGAGTACTTGGGATTGACTTTTCTAGATGTATTACTCTGCAAATGAGCGATTGATAACAAGGTGCATTTGACTGCTGGTGATCATATACAATATCAGTAGATAAGTGTGTCAGTGCAATGTTACAGCTAGTTCACAATGTGCATTGTTTGCTTATCTGTGTATCTATCCTATATCATTTATTTTACACAGTTGTAATGAATTCTTTAAGTTGTATTATACAAGTTTTGTGTATTTTCAAAGTGTTTTAATCTCACTGTTATTTTAGAAGTTTCTAAATGTAAATCTTACTGCATTTGTGATACATTCCCAAAACATCTTTTTTATTTTTATTTTTTATTAATCAATAATCCTTAAAGGGACATGAAACCCAATTTTTTTCTTTCATGATTTATAAAGAACATGCTGTTTTAAACAACTTATATCCTTTGCTGAAAAGCATATATAAATAGGCTCAGTAGCTGCTGATTGGTGGCTGCACATAGATGCCTTTTGTGATTGGCTCACCCATATGCATTGCTATTTCTTCAACAAAGAAAATGTAAAGAATGAAGCAAATTAAATAATAGAAGTGAATTGGAATGTTTAAAATTGTATTCTCTATCTGAATCATGAAAGAAAAAAAAACTTTTGGGTTTAGTGTCCCTTTAAGCTAAAACACACACTTCCCACATGAAAATTGAAAAAGACTGCATTAAATATAGTAAAAATTGGTTGAAGAACTATAAATTGGGAATACTGACAGCTAAACTAATTCTATTGGCTTTCTGACAGCCACTGCTAGTAGTAAGACTAATGCACATTTAAAATTATGAAACTCAGCCAGCATAAGTTTTTCTTTCTACTGGGAAATAATGAAGACAGAAAAAAAAGAATAAAAAAATACCTTTTTGACAGTTTCTAACATAGATCCACCTCCTTGCCATGGCTTTGAGTTCTTTCTGATACAGGTAAGACTGGCCATGCTGTGCCACTTTCGATCTTCAAGTTTCTTGTGAAAAGCATTAGCTAGCAAGAGAACAGTGTCATACATGTACAGATTGGTGATCTGCAAAACATTAGATATTGATCATTAGTTAACACTTTTGAAGCCTGCTGACAGATGTAAGTAGAAATCATAACATAGTTACTGCAATGTCTTATGGGTTCATTGTCCTGAGGTTGAAGTTTCCACTTGATTGAACAATGATTTTTTTTTCTCTCACTCTCTAAATGAGTTACATTGGTTTTTTATCACTTATGAGAGGTTATTTTGTGATGGCCTGCTGACTCCTTAGTTTTGTATTGACCTGGATAATCACTGACACAGAAAGACAAGTAAAAGGGCTATATAGAAAGATTATGTTTTACGTTGTTGTTTTTTTTGGTAAACTTTTTTTTTTTTTACCCTGGAAAGGAAAGTGCATTATTAAAGGTAAAGGGATATCTTACTTGTGTAGACTGTTACACAAGTTAAAGGGACAGTCTATATCAGAATTTACATTTTTTTAAAAATAGATAATCCTTTTATTACCCATTCCCCAGTTTTGCATAACCAACACGATTATATTAATCTACTTTTTACCTCTGTGATTACCTTGTATCTAAGCATATGCAGACTCTCCCCTTATTTCACTTCTTTTGACAGACTTGCATTTTAGCCAATTAGTGCTGACTCATAAATAACTCAACAGGAGTAAGCACAATGTTATATATATATATGTATGTATATATATATATATATATATATATATATATATATATATATATATATATATATATATATGACACTCATGAACTAGCAGTGTCTAACTTTGAAAAACTGTCAAAATGCACTGAAATAAGAGTCAGCCTTAAACGGCTTAGAAATTACCATATGAGCCTGCCTAGGTTTAGCTTTCAACAAAGAATACTGAGAGCAAAGAAAATTTAAAGATAAAAGTAAAATGGAAAGTTGTTTAAAATTGAATGCCCTTTTGGAATCATGAAAGTTTAATTTTGACTAGACTGTTCCTTTAATTTGTCTATAAAAGGTGTTAGTGTTATTTAGTTATATATAAATGTCAGTATAGTAAACAATAAACCATGGTAGTAATGTGAGGTTGCAGGATATCTGTCTGAGTCAGGTATTATTGTTTTGTAAATAAGCCAACAGGTTATCGTTTCAATCATTTAAGACTTTAATTAAGTTTACAGCATTCTATAAATCCAATCTTATATAAGAAAGAAAACTCCACAATACTCCTTACAGTGGAGTTTCAACACTATGCAATACATATAATATCAATTCAATAACAAAAATCAGAAGTGCACACATATTTAATTCAATACATTATTTCTCTTAACCTTTTAAAGCCGTTATGCCGTTCTATGCCGTCATAATTACACTGGGCTTTAAAGCCGTTATGACGGAATAGAACATCATAGCTAACGGCTGTCCTGAAGCCTTCTATGCTGTCAGGACTTGATCGCGGTCTTGGGGGCTTCCTAGGGTTGTAGGGACGCCCCCAGACGCGATCCAATAATTGAAATCTCGTGATCGTGTGCACGATCGCGTGGTTTCAATTTGTCTACATCGGAACAGTTGTTCCGATGTAGGCACTTTAGCCTTGACACGAAAGGGTTAATTTAAAAGAGCATGAGGCTGCAAACTAACCTTTACATTTAACCGTTTAGGAGATCACCCTCTTAAACATCAAATGGTTATGTTTATAATTGGAAATGACAACACAACATAAGTGGAACCAATCACAATCTGAATAGGATACAACTCTAAAACAGATTTCCTACAAAAGATTCTGCAATCTCTAATCCCTGTTTAATAAGAGATGGACAGATTAATGGGTTTATTATAGGAAAGATGTTGTTTTACTCTTAGTGAGTCCAGGGGACTGTTTTGCATTCTGTAGACTATTTACTGAATTGTAAAATACAAGAAAAAAAAAAATCTGTTTAAGGTATATTTCTGATATGGGTCAAAATTCTGCACCTTGAAAATGAAGAAGAAACATTTGGAAGAAAAAGTAAATAAATCAGTGCCTAGTGCAAAAACCTTGTAAAATGTCATGATATAAAATAAATAGTAAAAAATAGATTTCTCAAGTATAAATAACCACAAAGGGTAGATCTGAAAATAAAAAGTGCTGATAAATTAAGAAAAATATTTGATATTAAAAAAAAAATTTTTTTGTGTCAAACGTTAAATCACTCCAAAAGTCAAAATTAAAGAGACAGTAATGTCAAAATTAAAGTTCCATGATTCTGATAAAGCATGCAATTTAAAACAACTTTCCAATTTACTTTTATTATTTAATTTTCTTTGTACTCTCTGTATCCTTTGTTGGAAACCATGCTTAGGATCAGCATTGCACTTCTGGGATCTAGCTACTGATTGGTGGTTGCACATATATGCATCTTGCCATTGATTCACTGGGTGCATTTAGTAGTGCATTGCTGCTCCTTCAACCAAAGGATACCAAGACAATGAAGCAAATTTAAAAACAGAAGTAAAATAGAAACTTGTACATTGTAGCTTAAAGTGATTAAAAAAATGGGCTTCATGTCACTTTATATTTTCTTGCTTCATATAGAGCAGGCAATTAACAAAACAAAAAAACCAGCAAAAAAACTGTTTAATTGACTTGTTATTAAATTTATGTCTTTCTCTTGACACCTTTCTTTTGGTATCCTATATTGATGCCTCCTTTTGATTATGGCATAGCTGTACAGGCAAAAAAGAGCTTGCACATGTCCTTGAACACTAGGGGCTAGATTTATCAATCTGCGAGCTGACATGATTCACATGTTGTGAACCTGTCCACATTTGATCGCAGATTGCGGAACACATTTGTTCCTAATTTTTAACATTGCATGGGTGACCACTTGTGCAAGTCTGCCCCCCTACCCTCACGCAAACCACTTGCATGAGAGTAGGGCTTGTCAACCACCCCTGCCGAATGAACTCAAGGTGATTTTCATCCGCCAACTCCAAAGTTGGTGAGAGAGTTTATGAAGCAGCGGTATAAACTGCTGCTTCATAATTATCAGTTGCAGGCTCAAATGAGCAAGTCTGCACTCGATCGGGGCATTCGCCACATGATAAATCTTGCGATATATAGCAGTAGATTAAATCATTCTACACAGTGATTACTTGATCAATGTAGGAGGTCATTTATAGCTGTCTGTAATTACCCACAAGTAAAGAGTATAAGACATTCATACTCAAGAGGTTTTCAAAGGGCATGTCCCCATGCTGAAAAACAATACAAAGCTGACAAAACATTTAGGTCTAGATTACATTTGTTCTGCACTTAACTGTGGCATATACAACTTCATTTATATAAATGCCCAAGCATTTCTGGTTTGTGAGCGCAGGCCTGAAATGCTAGTTAACCCCTTAATGACCACAGCACTTTTCCATTTTCTGTCCGTTTGGGACCAAGGCTATTTTTACATTTTTGCAGTGTTTGTGTTTAGCTGTAATTTTCTTCTTACTCATTTACTGTACCCACACATATTATATACCCTTTTTCTCGCCATTAAATGGACTTTCTAAAGATACCATTATTTTCATCATATCTTATAATTTACTATAAAAAAAATGATAAAATATGAGGAAAAATGGAAAAAAACACACTTTTTCTAACTTTGACCCCCAAAATCTGTTACATATCTAAAACCACCAAAAAACACCCATGCTAAATAGTTTCTAAATTTGTCCTGAGTTTAGAAATACCCAATGTTTACATGTTCTTTGCTTTTTTGCAAGTTATAGGGCCATAAATACAAGTAGCACTTTGCTATTTCCAAACCATTTTTTTCCAAAATTAGCGCTAGTTACATTAGAACACTAATATCTTTCAGGAATCCCTGAATATCCCTTGACATGTATGTATTTTTTTTTAGTAGACATCCCAAAGTATTGATCTAGGCCCATTTTGGTATATTTCATACCACCATTTCACCGCCAAATGCGATCAAATACAAAAAATCGTTCACTTTTTCACAAATTTTTTCACAAACTTTCGATTTCTCACTGAAATTATTTACAAACAACTTGTGCAATTATGGCATAAATGGTTGTAAATTCTTCTCTGGGATCCCCTTTGTTCAGAAATAGCAGACATATATGGCTTTGGTGTTGCTTTTTGGTAATTAGAAGGCCGCTAAATGCCACTGCGCACCACAAGTGTATTATGCCCAGCAGTTAAGGGGTTAATTAGGGAGCTTTTAGGGAGCTTGTAGGGTTAATTTTAGATTTAGTGTAGTAGACAACCCCAAGTATTGATCTAGGCACATTTTGGTATATTTCATGCCACCATTTCACCGCCAAATTCGATCAAATTAAAAAAAACATAAAAAAGTTCACAATTTTAGGTTTCTCACTGAAATCATTTACAAACAGCTTGTGCAATTATGGCACAAATGGTTGTAAATGCTTGTCTGGGATCCCCTTTGTTCAGAAATAGCAGACATATATGACTTTGGCGTTGCTTTCTGGTAATTAGAAGGCAGCTAAATCCTGCTGCGCCTCACACGTGTATTATGGCTAGCAGTGAAGGGTTTAATTAGGGAGATTGTAGGGAGCTTGCAGGGTTAATTTTAGCTTTAGTGTAGAGATCAGCCTCCCATCTGACACATCCCACCCCCTGATCCCTCCCAAATAGCTCCCTTCCCTCCCCCACCCCACAATTGTCCCCGCCATCTTAAGTACTGGCAGAAAGTCTGCCAGTACTAAAATAAAAGGGTTTAAAAAAAAAAAAATGCCACTGTGTAGGATCCCCCCCTTAGCCCCCAACCTCCCTGATCCCCCCCAAAACCGCTCTCTAACCCTCCCCTCTGCCTTATTGGGGGCCATCTTGGGTACTGGCAGCTGTCTGCCAGTACCCAGTTTGCAATAAAAAGTGCTTTTTTTTTTTTTTTTTTTTTTTCTGTAGTGTAGCTTCCCCCCTCACACAGACAAACCCCCACCACCTTGCTGATCGTTTTTTTTTTTACATTTTGACATTTTTTTCAACATTTTTTATTTCAGCATTTTCTGTAGTGTAGCGATTCCCACCCGCTCCCTCCCTGTGCACGCGCCCACCCTCCCGTGCACGCGCGCACCCGTGCGCGCCCCCAGCCACCCCCGCCCACGATCCCGCCCCCCTTCACATCACCAGGGCCATCGATGGCCGCCACCCGCCTCCCGGTCCGGCTCCCACCCACCAACGCAGTAAGACACCGATCTCCGGTGCAGAGAGGGCCACAGAGTGGCTCTCTCTGCACCGGATGGCTTAAAAAGGTTATTGCAGGATGCCTCCATATCGAGGCATCACTACAATAACCGGAAAGCATCTGGAAGCGAGCAGGATCGCTTCCAGCTGCTTTCCACACTGAGGACGTGCAGGGTACGTTCTCAGGCGTTAACTGCCTTTTTTCTGAGGACGTACCCTGCACGTCCTCAGTCGTTAAGGGGTTCAAGGGACATGAAACCCAATTTTTTTTCTTTCCTGATTTAGAAAGTGCATGCAATTTTAAACAACTTTCTAATTTACTTCTGTTATCTAATTTATTTCATTTTCTTGATATTCTTTGCTGAAAAAGCATATCTAGATAGGCTCAGTAGCTGCTGTTTGGTGGCTGTGCATAAATGCCTCGTGTGATTGGCTCACCCATGTACATTGCTATTTATTTAACAAAGGATATCTAAAAAATGAAACAAATTAGATAATAGAAGTAAATTGGAATGTTTAAGATTGTATTCTCTATCTGTATCATGAAAGAACATTTTTGGGTTTAGTGTCCCTTTAAATAGCTGCAGTCTTTAGACCACTGCTACTTAGCCTCTCAGCCACCTCAAACCTCACAGTGTTAAAGGGACAGTCTAGTCCAAAATACACTTTCATGATTCAGATAGAGAATGTAATTTTAAACAATTTTACAATTTACTTTTATCACCAATGTTGCTTTGTTCTCTTGGTATTCTTAGTTGAAAGCTAAACCTAGGAGGTTCACATGCTGTTAAGAAGCAGAGCTAAGGCCGGTGCTTCTTACCTTTTGGTTGCACGCTTGCATGAGCGAGCTTATGTAGCTACACATAATATATATATATATACAGTAGAAAGTATCCAAGCTGCAAGATTGGAAAGTTAAAACAAAAAGTCTTTATTCAATTCCACTTGGGATAAAAAATGATAGAAACAGCATGGGGGTCCAGCATATCAGTGTGACCAAAAAGCTCAGCTAATATGTTTCGGTGAAAACCGTAATCATAGCTATTATTTATATTTTATATATATATATATATATATATATATATATAATTTAAATATATTTTACTGGCTATTGTTTATAGCTTTTTAAGATTGCTTAGATTTCAATATATTTATTTTTAGCTTACAATTAGTTTTTTTAGCAGTTCAACTAATCTCCTAAACAGGCACAGTTAATAAAAGTATGTGTGCAAGAGTGCTGCTTCACTTTTCAATATTGAAAAGTTTTAAGATCGCAAAGTAGTAAGCTTAGATGGTAACTGTATGTATTACTCGCGATAATATAATAATAATATGACAGTTTAGTATATATCTTTGTAGGTATAATCTAGAGCCCTAACATACTTCAATTTTCTTCAGCTATCAAATTTACTCCTTTCTTTTAATAACCTTTGTTAAAAAGCATACCTACCGGGCGCTAGCTGTTGATTGGTGGTTACAAACATATGTCTCTTGTCCTTGGCTCACAAGAAGTATTCATCTAGGTCCTAGTAGTGGATTGTTTCTTTGGAGCTGACTTTAAACCCTTCACTACTGGGACTTTCAGAGAAGAACTTGCCCAAAATACCGGATCATGGTTAGCATATTTGCTATCACTCCATTTAAACAGAAATAGAGCCTTTGTTTTTTTATTTACTTGTCAAAACTTGATATATTTTTTAAGCAGAAAACCCAAGGTATTGATTGAGGCCCATTTTGGTATATTTCATGTCACTATTTCACCGCCAAAGGAGATCATATAAAAATAAAAATGGTAAACTTTTTCACAAACTTTGGGTTTTTCAGTGAAATTATTTACATACCGCTTGTGCAATCATGGTACAAATAGTTGTAAAAGCTTCTTTGGGATCCCCTTTGTTTAGAAATAGCAGACATTTATGGCTTTGCCATTGCCTTTTGGTAATTAGAAGGCCACTAATTGCAGCTGTGCATCACACGTCTGAAATTTGCGGCATTGAAGGGGTTAATCAGGTAGCTTGTAAGGTTAATTTTAGCTTTAGTGTAGAGATTACCCTCCAACCTGACACTTCCCACCCCCTCATCCTTACCTGATCCCTCCCAAACAGCTCTTTTCCCTCCGTCACCCACCACTTGCCACCCCAGTCTGTAAATATGAAAATTTAAGGCAGCTTTTTTTTTTATTAAATATTATGTTTAATTTTTTTTATATTTTCTCCAGTGTAGGATCGCCCCTGACCCTCAAAGCTCTCTGATCACTCCCAAACAGCTCTCTAACCCTCCTCACTCTAACTAGTGCCTGCCATCTTCAGTACTGGCAGCTGTCTACTGTTCTTAAATTAATGTGGTTTCTTAAAGAGACATCAAATTCACATTTTTATATATGGATACTATATATATATATATATATACAGGGCTCAAAATTTCAGGTTATTAACTTCTAGCCAGGCCAAAATGTTACTCGCCACTTCTGAGCCAATCCACTACTGCTCACACCACACCCACTACTGCACGCCCTCTTTTGTATATGTTTAGCCAAGGTGAAACACATTATTGTACAGACATTTTTAATATTCTTTATTTTATACCTGAAGAAATTAAATAATGCTACATACAGTAATAGATTAACAACAACAAAAAGTGCATAGCAGTTAGCAACATCAGCTTGGTGGTTCTGGGTAAGACAATAGCTGGATAGAAATAGGAAGTTGTTAAAGTGAGAGAGTTGGGAAAGAGTACTGGCATTCATGGAAGGTCTTTGTAGTCCTGGAGATTTTCCTTTAATAATTATCGTCTCTCCCTTCTCTCTCTTTACTATCTTTCTCCCATCCCTCCTCTCTTCAATCTCTTTTTACCCTCTCCCTTATCTCTCAACATTCACTCACTAACTTTCACTCGCCACCATTAAATTTCCACTCGCCAATGGCTAGTAAAGAGTGGAAATTTTGAGCCCTGTATATATATATATATATATATATAGAGAGAGAGAGAGAGAGAGAGAGAGGTTGATGATCTTGATGGGAATGATATGCTGGTTACCCTGGATGTAACCAGCTTGTACACTGTCATCCCTCATGAGGAAGGGATGGCTGCGGTCAAATCTACTCTCCTACATACACCATATGTAGGTCCACCTGTTGATGTGGTACTTCAGTTGCTTGAATACTGCCTTAAGATGAATTATTTTAAATTCGAATCTAAGTTTTACCTCCAAATATCCGGCACAGCGATGGGGTCCAACGTGGCCCCATCCTATGCCAATCTGTTTATGGCTCGATTCGAGACCTTGGGCACTACCCTCTTTCATGATCACAGGATCCGGATGTTTTGCAGGTACATAGATGACCTGTTCCTTATTTGGAGGGGCAACCAGCAAGAATTGGAATCTTGGTTCACTGATTTGAATAAAGCTGATGTTAACTTGAAATTTAAAATCAATTTCGACTATCAGACAATTGACTTTCTTGACTTAAGAATATACAAATCTGGTACAGGTCTAAATACAATGCTGTACCAGAAACCGACTGATCGGAATTCTATTCTACAGGGTTCAAGTTGTCATTCTCCATTCTTAAAAAAGGCCTTGCCCAGGTCACAGTTCATGCGGGTGACCAGAAACAACAGTGAACAGGTTAACAAGCAGACACAGCTTGATGAGATGAGAAACAAGTTCTAACAACGCGGATACAAGAACCAGCATTTGACGTCAGCTTATACTGAGGCTACCAGGATAACACAGATGAAGGCATTAAAGAAACCGGTAACTGAAACACCACAGAATGAACGGATGATATTAACTACTACATTTACTCCAGATAAAGTTGTCCTGTCGAAAATACTGCGTGATCATTGGGACATTGTCTCTACTGATAAGAGACTTTCTTGTGACTCCATGGACTTACCGATTGTTGGCTATAGGAGGGCAGCCTCCTTGAGAGATCATTTGATGCGACCTGATAACAGATTAAGCTACAGGTCCAAAACATGGTTAGACACCACCAAAAATGGGTGCTTCAGATGCAGTGGATGCACCACATGCAGTGGGATGACCCAGAGCAAATTTTTCACACATCCTTGGACAAATAAAAGATTTGCTATTAGACATAGGGTCACATGCACTACAAACTATATTGTGTACATGATATATTGCCCCTGTGGAAAATTCTATGTCGGTAAGACACAGGATGATGCCCGCACTAGAATGGCCAATCACAGGTCAGCTATCAGGGCAGCCCTCAGTAGCGGCAAATCAGATCAGCCGGTTGCCAGACACTTCCTTCAGGCACAACACAAAAACACTGACTTAAGATTCATCATTATAGATCACATTCCGCCACTCACCAGAGGAGGTGATAGGGGTAGGCTGCTACTGCAGAGAGAAAGTAGATGGATCTTTACATTGGACATGTTGGTTCCTAAGCGATTGAATGTCAATTTGGATATGCAATGTTTCCTATAATGGTTGTTCAATTGATTGGGTATGTTTACTATCTGGTTTTTGGCGGTACTAGGTACATACATAAGGATTATCTATTTGTGGCATACAGGACATAATATTACCAAATATGGTTTTGGTTTACATCAAAATATATATTAGGATTCATGACACTTTTGTGTGATGTTGAGGTCGGTTTGTTCTTGAGTCACTGGCTTTTAAGCCAGTTGTTTATATCTATCATTGGCACTAATTCAGATTCCAGTTATAGCAATCTGATTATTTGGGTTCATGGATTGTTGTTATATACATCTGTATTATATTTGTATGCATTTGTACATATTGGTATAGGTTGGTTTAATGGGAGGATTAGATGTCACATCAACATCAAAAGACAAGCTGAGGTAGGATGTGGATCTCCGTTGATCAGGGTGCCCCACTATGAGGGGATCACTACGGCATGTACAATATCTTATGTTGTTGTCCCTGGCTACTTAGCAACCCTATACGGGTAGTTGCAATCCCAAGTGAATAAGAGCAGGAATATTAATGTTACTAGATACTCATAGATCATTTCTGTATATAGATTTGTGTATATTTGTATATAGTTGTATAGGTTGGTTCAATTTTGAGGAGAGGATTTCTTGCTAGCAGCTTAAGACAGGCTGAAGTATATGGCTGATCGTTGTGGATCAGGAAGCCTCAAAACGTGGGATCTGCTATGGTATGCATAATGTTTTATACATAATGGTTTATACTTTATGTTGTTACACCTGGTTGCTTAGCAACCCTACACGGGATGTTACCGCTATGGTATATTTAAGTTCTATGGATGCAGTATCCACTAGTCTGTTGGTTCCGGATATGTCCCCTATCTGTTTTCAATATGGAACATTTTGGTTGCTAGGCGACCATGCGTAAACTATTTACCCGATTGAGTGGGACCTCACTAGAGCGATGTGTGTGATATATATGTGCCAACTCTAGGGTATAAATCTGGACCGGTGGGAATGGTTAGGTGACCGATCCTGTGGGGTCCATGTTTAGAATTAATCTCTATTGATCTCTGCTGTAGCAGCGGTAAACACATTGACACAAAGATGCGCACCGCATAACAATAAAGTAAAATCTATGTGAATATAATGCAGTAAATATAATGCAGTTGACATCAAATACCAATATACACCATAGTTCATGTTTATGTGGTACATATGCAATACTTGGCCATTTCTAATATGATATAGTATGCTGGGGAAGGTTATGTTACTATACTGTTTTTAATTTTTTTTGCACTTGTTAACTTTTTGATCCTCTAGGGCCTCTGTAAAGTCTCTTGCGCATGCGCAGTTGCGCAGAGGAGACGCCACACGCACCAATTAAAGTGGAAAAAGAGATCTGCATACAAAAAAATGTTTTGAAAGAATTTAGAACTGCCTTAATTTATATAGCAACATTTAATCTTTGTAGTCCAATGATTTAGCCTATTGACTATTGAGTATCTTATCTCCTTCCATAGAGTTATTAATTCTACAGTGTGTAGTACAGCCTCCCTGGGTTCATGAGAAAAACACAGTGGGCGCAATCAAATATACGGCGCAGGTTTCGGCAAAAGCGTGGGAACCTGCGCCATCCGTAATTTCACCTCGCACATCGGGGTATTACATAAACCCCGCCGGCAGTTCATAAAGTGCCGTAAGTCTGATAAACTAGCGATGTCCAGAAATGAGCGTAAATACAAATTTCTGGAGTCGCTAGTGACTTACGGCACTTTAGAAACTGCCGGAGCCTAAGAAAAGTAAAGAAAATAAAAATCACCCCTAAAAGTCTAACACGCCTCATAAAAAATAAGCCCGAAACGTAAAACCCCTATATCCACAATCCCCTCTCTCATTACTAATATTAAATGTATTAACCCCTAGACTGACAACCCCCCACAATGCAATATGCCTATTTAAACAATTAACCCCTAAATCCGCCAAACCCCAAAATCACAAACTACCTCTTAAAACTATTAACCCTTAATCCGCCATGCACCCACAAAGCAATAAACCTATTCAAGTATTAACCCCTAAACCGCCATAGCCCACATAGCCTATTAAATGTATTAACCCCTAATCTGCCGACGCCACTATCATAAAGTTATTAACCCCTAAACCTATGTCTAACCCTAACACCCCCTAACTTAAATATTATTTAAATAAATCTAAATAAAATTACTATTATTAACTAAATTATTCCTATTTAAAACTAAATACTTACCTATAAAATAAACCCTAAGATAGCTACAATATAATTAATAATTACATTGCAGCTATTTTAGGATTTATTTTTATTTTACAGGCAACTTTGTATTTATTTTAACTAGGTACAATAGCTATTAAATAGTTATTTACTATTTAATAGCTACCTAGTTAAAATAAAGACAAATTTACCTGTAAAATAAATCCTAACCTAAGTTAAAATTACACCTAACACTACACTATCATTAAAGAAATTAAATTAAATTAATTAACTATAATTATCTAAAATTAAATACAATAAAATAAAATAAACTAAAGTACAAAAAACCCCACTAAATTACAGAAAATAAATAAATAATTTCAAGAAGTTTAAACTACTTACACCTAATCTAAGCCCACTAATAAAATAAAAAAGCCCCCAAAATAATACAATTCCCTACCCTATACTAAATTACAAATAGCCCTTAAAAGGGCTTTTTGCGGGGCATTGCCCCAAAGTAATCAGCTCTTTCACCTGTAAAAAGAGAAATACAACCCCCCAACATTAAAACCCACCACCCACACAACCAACCCTACTCTAAAACCCACCCAATACCACCTTAAAAAAAACTAACACTACCCCCTTGAAGATCTCCCTACCTTGAGCCGTCTTCACCCAGCCGGACACAAGTGGACCTCCAGAGGGGCAGAAGTCTTCATCCGATCCGGCCAGAAGAGGACATCCAGACCGGCAGAAGTCTTCATCCAGGTGGCATCTTCTATCTTTTTCCATCCGGAGCGGAGCGGGTCCATCTTGAAGACATCCGACGCGGAGCATCCTCTTCCATCTGACGGCGACTGAAGAATGAAGGTTCCTTTAAATGACGTCATCCAAGATGGCGTCCCTTCAATTCCAATTGACTGATAGAATTCCAACCAACCCCCAAATAAAACCCTAACTAAAAAAACCTAAGCTCCCCATTGCCCTGAAAAGGGCATTTGGATGGGCATTGCCCTTAAAAGGGCATTTAGTTCTATTGCTGCCCAAAGCCCTAACCTAAAAATAAAACCCACCCAATACACCCTTAAAAAAAACCTAACACTAATCCCCTGAAGATCCACTTACAGTTTTGAAGAGCCGACATCCATCCTCAATGAAGCCGGGAGAAGTCCTCATCGAAGCGGCAAGAAGTCCTCAACGAAGCCGGGAGAAGTCTTCATCCAAGCTGGGAGAAGTGGTCCTCCTGATGGGCAGAAGTCTTCATCCAGACGGCATCTTCTATCTTCATCCATCCGGCACGGAGCAGGTCCATCTTCAAGACATCCGAAGCAGAGCATCCTCTTCCAACAACGACTACCCGACGAATGAAGGTACCTTTAAATGACATCATCTAATTGGCTGATATAATTCTATCAGCCAATCGGAATTAAGGTAGGAAAAATCCTATTGGCTGATGCAATCAGCCAATCGGATTGAAGTTCAATCCGATTGGCTGATCCAATCAGCCAATAGGATTGACCTCGCATTCTATTGGCTGTTCCAATCAGCCAATAGAATGCGAGCTCAATCCTATTGGCTGATTGCATCAGCCAATAGGATTTTTCCTACCTTAATTCCGATTGGCTGATATGATTCTATCAGCCAATCGGAATTGAAGGGATGCCATCTTGGATGGCGTAATTTTAAGGAACCTTCATTCTTCAGTCGCCGTCGGATGGAAGAGGATGCTCCGCGTCGGATGTCTTCAAGATGGACCCGCTCCGCTCCGGATGGAAGAAGATAGAAGATGCCGCCTGGATGAAGACTTCTGCTGGTCTGGATGTCCTCTTCTGGCCGGATTGGATGAAGACTTCTGCCCCTCTGGAGGTCCACTTGTGCCTGGCTGGGTAAAGACAGCTCAAGGCAGGGAGATCTTCAATGGGGTAGTGTTTTTTTAAGGGGGGATTGGGTGGGTTTTAGAGTAGGGTTGGTTGTGTGGGTGGTGGGTTTTAATGTTTGGGGGGTTGTATTTCTTTTTTACAGGTAATAGAGCTGATTACTTTAGTTTATTTTATTTAATTGTATTTAATTTTAGGTAATTGTATTTAATTAATGTAATTTATTTAATGATAGTGTAGTGTTAGGTGTAATTGTAACTTAGGTTAGGATTTATTTTACAGGTAAATTTGTCTTTATTTTAACTAGGTAGTTAACTATTTAATAACTATTGTACCTAGTTAAAATAAATACAAAGTTGCCTGTAAAATAAAAATAAATCCTAAAATAGCTACAATGTAATTATTAATTATATTGTAGCTATCTTAGGGTTTATTTTATAGGTATTTAGTTTTAAATAGGAATAATTTAGTTAATAATAGTACTTTTATTTAGATTTATTTAAATAATATTTAAGTTAGGGGGGTGTTAGGGTTAGACTTAGGTTTAGGGGTTAATAACTTTATTATAGTGGCGGCGATGTTGGCGGCGGCAGATTAGGGGTTAATACATTTAATAGGCTATGTGGGCTATGGCGGTTTAGGGGTTAATACTTGAATAGGTTTATTGCGTTGTGGGTTAATGGTGGATTAAGGGTTAATAGTTTTAAGAGGTAGTTTGCGATGTTGGGGTTGGCGGATTTAGGGGTTAATAATTGAGTTATTATTTGCGGTGTGGGTTTGATAGTGGATATATTGGTTAATAGAGTTTATTAGTTATTGCGGTGGGGCATTGCGGTTGACAGGTAGATAGACAATGCACATGCGTTAGGTGTTAGTTTATTTTTGTAGGAATTTTCGGGAGTTACGGTGCTCCCATACTCAGCGCAAGGCCTGCTACGGCTGCCTTTTATGGCGAGGTAACAATGGTGTAAGATTTCTCCATTTTTGCCACGTAAGGCCTTGTGCTGGATATTGGATACCGATTTACGATGCGGCCCCATGTTAGCCTATGGGAGTAAAAATTGCAAGCGATGGGTGAAATATACGCGCGTAACTTGTATGCTACGCCGTACATGTAATACCAAAACCGCGTAAAAACTGGCGGCGGAGGATTTTGCGGGCGACGCTGCATATGTAATGGAGGCCAGTGTTCATAGTTAAATTACAGATAAAGTGGCAAAAATAATGAATGTTTTCCAAATGTTATGGTTATAACATTTTCAATTTAATGTCCCTTATATAAGCTCCACAAAGAAATAACGGCAAACTTGTAAAGTCACACTGAATTATATGATTTTTGTCCAGTTAAATGAACTTTAATTCAAAAGATATTCATCTGGTTATATTCACTCTCTGCCATCTATGTAAATGAGAACGCACTGTCACCTTTCCACCTTCAATGACATTTATAGAAATTAGACTTTTTTTTTTTTGTTGATGCTACGATGGTGTCTGGCTGATTTATATCTTTTACTGCCCTCACTAGGAATGAGCCAGCCTATTTATTGTGCTAAAGAAGAAGTGGGTTCATTAAACATCTCATTGTTTAAGAGATAGACTATTAATTATGAACAGTTCTTCTCTACATCTCTCTTTAGTTGCAGTTCATCTGGGAATAATTGACCCTTTCATTCAGTTATGAAAGCTTTGTCATACATTAGAACACTCACAAAGAAGGTGAAAATACTGCTGACTACAGTTAGACTTATTAATGATCTTACACTCACAAACAGAATTTCTTAATTTATTTAATGGCACTGTTAGTAAGAACTCTGCATACATTAAAATAACAATTACTTTATGTAATGTACACAAAAAAATGTGCCACTTAGCTATCAAGTCATCCGTTGAGGGACTGACCAAATGATTATGCTCTGTCCTCCAAATGTCTTTAAAGGGATATTCTATTACAAAGATCATGCTCTAAATGGATAGAACAGGTATTTTTGTGTTACTTTACCCTAACTTACTATGGGTTTGAACAAAATCAATCACTTGATAATTATCTGCATGTTAACACCTGCAGTTGAGACATTTTCAGTGGTGTCACAATAATAATCAGATATTTTCCTTGCTTGTGAGCAGCACTTTTTAATTAGTCTATTATGCAAAAAAAATTACTTAAAGGGATAGAAAGGTCAAACTTGAAATGTGCTTAAATGCATTTCAGTTTTCAATAGAAACATTTTTGCAATATAATTTCCCTAGTAAAAATGCTTTTAGAAAAAGTTATAATTGTTTTAGCAGCATATTGACATATTCTACATGTGACTTTAACATCAAGATTCAAACACCATGCCTGCTCAGAAAGCTGTCTGTGTTGTGTATTACATCAGTGAAGACTTAGGGGCCGATTTATCAAGGGCCAAATGGCCCCTGATGCCCCTGTTTCAGCTGCTCCTTAACTGGTCCACTGCCTCTGAGGCTGCGGACATCAATCAGCCCGATCCTATACAATTGGGTTGATGAACACCCCCTGCTAGCGGCCAATTGTCAGTGAATCTGCAGGGGGCAGCATTGCACACGCAGTTCACCAGAACTGCTTGTGCAATGTTAAATAGTGATGTCGCGAACCTAAAATTTTCGGTTCGCGAACCGCGGACTCGAACTTCTGGTATTGTTCGCGAACGCTCGAACCGCGCGAACCGCCATTGAATTCAATAGGCAGACGAACTTTAAAACCTACAAGGACTCTTTCTGGCCACAATAGTGATGGAAAAGTTGTTTCAAGGGTACTAACACCTGGACTGTTGCATGCTGGAGGGGGATCCCTGGCAAAACTCCCATGGAAAATTACATAGTTGATGCAGAGTCTGCTTTTAAGCCATAATGGGTCTAAATCAACTAACATTCCCAAAGTGGCTGTCTCAAAACATCCCAGACAGAAGATAGATTGATAGTGATAGATAGGATAGATAGATATACATAGATTGATAGTTAGATAGAATCGATAGAAGAGAAATAGATAGATTTGTTAGATATATAATTACCCTAATAAATTCTAATAATCAAACATGCGTTCTTGGACCCAACTAGCTTGTGTCAATTAGTACTTTTCTTAGCACTTTAATCCCTGTTCCCCCCCCCCTATCGGGGGAGTTCTATATGGCCTGCCAGATTACCCTGAAAAATTATAATAATAAGACATGTGGTCTGCTACCTATTTTAACAAGGTTGTGTTTTAAGTACTACCATTCTTAGCACTTTAATCTCTGTAACTCCCCCTATTTGGTGAGGTCTATACGGCCTGGATGATTACCCATACAAAATATAATAATAAGACATCTGCTCTTGGTCTGCAACCCATGGTAACTATGTTGTGTTAATTAGTAATGTCCTTCGCATTTTAATAGCTGTTACTCATACTCACCCTATCGGTGGAGGTCTATATGGCCTGCATGATTACCCTTACAAAATATAACAACCAAACATATGCTCTGGGACCCATGGTAAGTAGGTTGTGTTAAGTAGTACTGTTCTTTGCATTTTCATACCTGTTACAACACCAAATGGTGGCAGGTCTATCTGGCCTTCATGATTAGCTGCACCCAAACCCAAAAAAAAGCCGAGTGGTCTTAGACTAACAGCCATGGCTAACTCTGTTGTTTCAATTAGTACTATTCTTAGCACTTTCATCCCTGTTACGGGCGGTCTACATGGCCATCATGATTAGCCGAACAAAATACTACAATCCAACCTTTGCTCAGTCTTCATAGGCCCTTCATTGTCTGTATTTTGATAGTACAGTTCTTATTATTTTTATAGCTGATACAACACTGAATGTTGTCAGCTCTATATGGCCTGCATGATTAGCTGCACCCAATACAAAAATAAATCCAAGCGGTCTTGGATTAACACCCATGGCTAACTCTGTTGTTTCAAGTAGTACTATTCTTAGCACTTTCATCTCATCATCCCTGTTACTTCATGATTAGCCTAACCAAATACTACAATCCAACCTTGGCTCAGTCTTCCAAAGGCCCTTCATTGGCTGTATTTTGGTAGTACTGTTCTTATTTCTACATGGTGGTCTACATGGCCAACATGATTAGCCTAACCAAATACTACAATCCAACCTTGGCTCAGTCTTCCTAAGGCCCTTCATTGGCTGTATTTTGGTAGTACTGTTCTTATTAGTTTAATAGCTGATACGACACCGAATGTTGTCAGCTCTATATGGCCTGCATGAATAGCCGCACCCAAAGCCAAAAAAAAGCCAAGCGGTTTGCACTAACTCTGTTGTTTCAAGTTCTAATATTCTTAGCTCTTTCATCTCATCATCCCTGTTACTTCCAGGACTCTCGGTGGTGGTGGTCTACATGGCCATCATGATTAGCCTAACCAAATACTACAATCCAACCTTGGCCCAGTCTTCCTAAGGCCCTTCATTGGCTGTATTTTGGTAGTACTGTTCTTATTAGTTTAATAGCTAAGGATGGCAGGCAGGAGGGAGATGCAATTCAAGGAAACTAGGAGACTGATTACTGACAGTCTAAACAGTGATGATTGACAATTTTTGCAATACTGTTAACAGAAATATGATTGCTGACAACAATTGGCTAGGTGGGCCTGGCTCACAGCAGGCTGTAAGGCAGGAGGAAAGTGCTATTCAATGGCACCAGCAAACTGAGGATTCAAATCACAGCAACTATTACCAAAAATTTTAATTTTTAATTATTAGAATACTGTCACAACAAATATGATTGGTGTAAATATTTTTTAAGTAGGCCTGGCACACAGGCTTGGAAGGCTGTAGAAAAGTGCAATTCAAAGGCACGAGCAAACTGAGGGTTAAGATCATCAACAATAAAGATTTTTTTAATTTTAATTAGTAACTATACTGTGACAAAAAATTTGGATTGGTGTAAATAGTTGGCAAGACGGCCTGGCACAAAAGGATGGCAGGCAGGAGGGAGATGTAATTCAAGGAAACTAGGAGACTGATTACTGACAGTCTAAACAGTGATGATTGACAATTTTTGAAATACTGTTAACAGAAATATGATTGCTGACAACAATTGGCTAGGTGGGCCTGGCTCACAGCAGGCTGCAAGGCAGGAGGAAAGTGCTATTCAATGGCACCAGCAAACTGAGGATTCAAATCACAGCAACTATTACCAAAAATTTTAATTTTTAATTATTAGAATACTGTCACAACAAATATGATTGGTGTAAATATTTTTTAAGTAGGCCTGGCACACAGGCTTGGAAGGCTGTAGAAAAGTGCAATTCAAAGGCACGAGCAAACTGAGGATTAAGATCAACACTAAAAAATGTTTTTATTTAAATTAATAACTATACTGTCTGACTGTGACAACAATTATGATTGGTGTAAATAGTTGGCTAGACGGCCTGGCACAAAAGGCTGGCAGTGGCAGGCAGGAGGTAAATGAAATTCAATGGCCCTAGGAGACTGAATATTTGCAGTCCAAAAAATTATGTTTTTTTTTTTTTTTATTACTGTTACAAGAATTGTGATTGGTGCCACTAATTGGCTACTTGGGCCTGGCAGACAGGCTGGCAGATATGAGTCGTGGATGGTAGGTAGGGCAGCAATTTAACACAGTATGCTGTGTAAGTGACAAAAACACAGGACTGATAGAAAATTAAGTTACATTACACTAGCAAAATATTTTAAAATTTTAGATTTTAATATTAAAATTATGTTAAGAAGTGCAATGCACATATGACTCTATGAGTGGTCGCACTGGCTGGCTGCTACGTAGGGCAGCAATTATAACAACAGTATGCTGTGTAAGTCAGATAGACAGTTAGACACAGGCCTGATAGAAAATACAATTAGATTACACTAGCATAATGATTTAAAGACTTTTTTTTGGAAATTTTAAGAAAAAGGTTAAGCACATACATATGAGTCGTGGCTGATAGCCTTGGAAGGGCAGCTATTAAAAACAGTAGGCTCTGTATGTCGGATACACACACGCCTGATAGAAAATACTATTAGATTACACTAGAAAAATGATTGAAATTATTTTTTGGGGGGGGGAATTAAAAAAAGGTTAAACACATATGAGTCGTGGGTCATAGACTAGGGAGGGCAGCAAGTAAACACAGTAGGCTCTCTATGTCAGCAAAACACACAGACCGGATAGAAAATTATATTAGATTACACTAGCAAACAAATTTAAACTTTTTTTTTTAGATATTAAAATTAAGGTGAAAGAAAAATAGATATGAGTGCTGGGTGGCTGCCTGGCACAGACCAATTAACCAAAAGACTGAAAAAAAAGAGGTATATTAATGCTGAGTGAGCCTGACAGACACAGGCATGATAGTAAATGTAATTAGATTACAATAGAAAAATATTTTTTTGTGTTTTTTTTTTAAATTAAAAATAATGTTATAAACGGATATTAACACTGCTGGCTGCTGGCTGGCACAGAGCAATGAACCAGAGTATATGCTGTGTGACACTGGCCTGATAGAAAATGAAAAAAAATTACACTAGAAAAATAATTATATTTTTGGGTTAGTTAAATTTAAACTAATGTTGTTAGGGAGATATCAGTGGTGGCAGTAGTCACAGCATATGCTGTGAGCCTTAAACACACAGCTGAAAGCCAGGCAAATGCTAATAAAAAAAAAAAAAAAAACGGCACGAAATATAGCCCTAAAAAGGGCTTTTTGGGGTGCTGTGCTTGCAGCAGATGAGTGGAGTCCTTCTGGACTGTAAATACACTAGCCTAGCTATGTTTTTCCTATTAATGTCAGGAGCAAAAACACAACACTTCCTCTCATTAAAAAAGCAAGGTCGTTATGAGTCTAAAATGGCGGATTCCGAGTAGCTGGGAGTGTCTGTGAGGGAGTGTCTGATGTTGATTGGCTCTAATGTGTCAGGCGGCTGTGACATAAAGGGTCAAAGTTTCCACAATGATGACACATAGGGGCGGATCGAACATCGCCATGTGTTCGCCCACAAACGCGAACGCGAACAACCTATGTTCGCTGTGAACCGTTCGCGGGTGAACAGTTCGGGACATCACTAATGTTAAATGCCAACAGCGTATGCTGTCTGTATTCAGCGATGTCTGGCGTACATGATACGTAACACAAACACACGGTGCTGGACTGACCGTAATAGGTGGGATCAGACTGATATACTACAGGAAAGTTCTACTCTGTGAAAAGCATTACTGGGCTAAAAGAAGTTGCACCCAGGTGGTAAATCGCCATAGAACAGGCTAACAATGGTATTAAGCCGACTGTTCGTTCCTGTGAGTGTGCTTCTCTTTGTGTGTGTGTGTGTATATATATATATATATATATATATATATATACATACAGAAGCCAAATTGTATGTGAGATATATAGATGATGTATTCTTGGTATGGAGAGGGTCAGAAACATCATTAAAGTATTGGATTGATACCCTTAATAGGATAGAGTCTACTATCCGTTTCAAATTTGCATATAGTAAGGTCACCATCCCCTTTCTAGACCTGAATATCACAATCTATTCAGATAGTGAGGGATGTAAATTTTCCACATCTTTGTACTCTAAACCTACTGACAAGAACTCCCTACTACTGTCTACTAGCTATCACCCAGAACATCAGAAGAGGGGAGTTGTTTCCTCTCAGCTCATGCGAGTGGCACACAACAATACACTGATGGAAACCAGGAATGTCCAAGAAGAGGAAATGAAGACTAAGCTGAAACAACGTGGATATAAAGCAAAAGTTATTGAGCAGGCACATACTGTTATCACAATATGATCAAAAGACACTGTTGCAGCCACGAGATATAATAAAAGATGTGGATAATACCAAAAGCAACATAAATTTTGTTACAACATTTAATCCGCTATCACAAGCTCTAACAGAATCTGTGAGAAAGAATTGCGAGATTGTAAAAACAGATAAGACACTTCCCTTTGTACGCACTACAGCTCCAAGGATGGTCTACAAAAGGGCGCCTAATTTAAAAGAAATCTTGGTTCATAATGATCCGACAAGATGCTATGAGAAAGGCACGTGGTTGGATGCCAAGAGAAAATTAGGATGCTATAGATGTGGAGACTGTACAACGTGCAATAGTATGCTTACTGGGATGTACTTCCATCATCCCCATACAGGGAGAAAATATAAAATTCTGCACAGGTTATCCTGCATGAGCACATATGTGATCTGTATATTGATGTGCCCATGTTCCTTGGTCTATGTGGGAAAAACTTCCACCACTTTTCGTGAAAGGATGGCGAACCATAATCATGCCATCAGGACAGCTATAGATAAAAAGACAACGGATCAACCAGTTGCTCGTCATTTCCTCCAGGCAGGACATACACCTGTTAGTCTGAGGACAATGCTAATCGATCATGTGCCCCCCTTGCGAAGGGCGGGGGGACAGAAACACAAAACTTCTACAAGTAGAAACTGCTTGGATTTACCGACTGGACACTGTGACCCCAAAAGGATTGAATGTGCAGTTAGACTATAATGTTTTTCTATGAGGAGGCTTCTATGACTGTCCGGTCTAGGTTGTCTCTGGATTATTGATTTGACTTGGTCTACAGTCACATCCAGATCACATGGGACTTCTATCCTTACAGTTGGAGAGTGTCGGGAAACAGTGTATTTTTGCCAATTTCAGTGTTTTTTACTATACTCCAATAAGCCTTGAAGAAAGACTAGGGGCTCTTTATACTTCCATTTACTGTTTTTTTTTATCTATAGATCTTCATTTATTTTTTTCTGATTTTTTATTTATTATTCATGATTGATTATTTATTATTTGTTTCTTTTATTTTTATATTTTTTATTTTTTATTTTGTTATACTTCAAAGTTATCCTTTTTTCATGGTTATTATATAGTCTTTTTCTTTATGTATTTGTTTTCTTTTGGTTATGCAAATTACTCGACTAATGTTATTACTGGCTATTTATATGTGGCCAAATGTCAGATGTAATGGAAGCGTCTTTGGCCGCAGCTGAAAGAATCATTGAAATTGTTCTCATACAGTATTGGAATTATCAAGGGTTCCCTTTAGTGTTGTTCAACACTTTTTACAATTAAAGTTGCTTGTAATATTGGGTCCATGAAGCGACCCTGTTCTTTTAATATTTTAGGGCTTTCCGTTGTGGATCCGTTTGCACAACCACACAGCATGCGCGATACCTTTGAAGAGAAGCTCAATGACGTGATATTCGTCAGTGCGCATGCGGGGCTATGCTAATTAGCCATGCGCTCGATTGTAGATGTTTTCTTCTCGCTTCAATGTTGGTAACATCGCGTGTATGTGGGGGCAGTGCCGCGGCACACCGGAAGTCGCACTAACACCGGGAGGTATAAATGGGTGAGTGGTGTGGGGGTAAGATAGGAGCTTTTGGGACACAGGAACTTTGTTTAGACCCATTGAAAAAGATACCAGCAGGTATAGAAACGTTTGGGATGTCTTTTGACTGATTGCCTGTTAAAATGGATTAAAGCCTTTTTGGAAAAGACCGGAGAGTGAAGCGTTTTTCTTCCCCTTGGTGGGTAGATTGCTACTAATATATATATATATATATATATATATATATATATATATATATATATATATATATATATATATATATGGTCCAGGAGCACAACATGTTATTGCACACATGACCCCTAATAGCATCATTAAACACTAAAAAAATTGATCAGTCAACATTCAGGCACTTACACCAGTGATGTAAAAGTTAAACCTACCATATTGCCATTTTGTTTAATAGTATCTTTTTTTAATTATTATTATTATTTTAATTTTATATTTTTCATTAAGACATTGCAAGTTTAAAAAGTTAAATAATGACCCTGTGCTTTTTGGGGGAGATAATCATTTTGCGTTTGAGGGATATTAAGCATTTTTATTGTGATCATTGCAAAAACATTGACAATACCAACTGACCTTCAGGAATCGTTATCTGCTGAAAACAAGCATAATCAACCCCTATGTGTTTAAACATTTCTGCAAACTCCTCCAAATATCAGACACAAATATTATTGAGGTTAAACTTTTCTACATCAAATGTTCTAATAGTCAAGTGCTGATTCATAAACTACTGTACAAGACACATTAACAAGGCTTTCAAGTTGGGGAGATACAATTATAGGGAAAATTAGAAATTATGCAACAAATTTGTGATCCACTTAGTGTTTAGATATCTACCAGTAGATCATGATCTGCATTTGGCCACACTTGTATTATACAAATGAAGGAATTAGTTGTCTCGTAAAAAACAATAGAGAACCCTAGTCTCCACTAGCACTCTATTCTTTTTAAATCAATTGTACTTGCATTATAAATTAAAGCGTCTCCTCTCTTTTGGAATAAAACTTTGATCACTAAACACAAATAAATAAATAAAATATTATTGATTTTTTTTTCCATGTCTTCAAGCTTACATTCTATAACTGTATGAAAATACCTGTCCGCCCCAAATGATACAGAAATTCTTTACATTAAAATATATTATGGGCAACCTTAAACTTATTTTTCTTCACATTCTATAATTATTAACATTATACTGAACCCCTGAAAATATGGAGAGATCAATTTACAATATATTAACAAAGAAATTCAGTGGTAAAAGTTGTCAATTTCAGTGAATTCTTGAGATTGCGGTCTAATTCATATTATATATATATATATATATATATATATATATATATATATATATATATACACACATACACACACATACATGTTTTCTGTATTTAAGTATCTAAAACACCAATCCAACTGAAAAGTATGTTTCTTATCAATGCAAGGATGGATTTGGATGATAATTCCTTTTCTGGGCATCACAAAAAAGGATATTGTCTAGAGATACACAGGGATTAGAAATTTAAAGTATTTCAAATGTTTTCATGGGAATAGATTAACTAGCATAATGAAATGGATTATCAGAACTTTATCTTAAGAGATGAAGCTATTCTTATAAAAATAAATTTACAATATATCATAGGTATCCCGAAGTGAGTAATAAAAGCTTAATAGGGATGAGATCTGGTGACTGTGCTGGCCACTCCATTAAAGACAGAATACCAGCTGACGGCTTCTTCCGTAAATAGTTCTTGCATGGTTTGGAGCTGTGCTGTGGGTCATTGTCCTGTTGTAGGAAAAAAATTGGCTCCAATCCAGCACTGTCCACAGCGTATGGCATGGCATTGCAAAATGGAGTGATAGCCTTCCTTCTTCAAGTTCCCTTTTACCCTGTATAAATCTCACACTTTACCATGACCAAGACACCCCTTAGTCACTCACATGTCCTTCATCTTACTTGACAGATGGCATCAAGCACTCCCCCAGCATCTTTTAATTTGGTCTGCGTCTCATGAATGTTCTTCTTTGTGATCCGAACACCTCAAACTTAGATTTATCTGTCCATAACATTTTTTCCAAACTTCCTGTGTCCAGTGTCTCTGTTCTTTTGCTCATCTTAATATTTTATTTTTATTGGCCAGTCTGAGATATGTATTTTTCTTTACAAATCTGCCTAGAAGGCCAGCATCTGGGAGTCACCTCTTTATTGTTGACTATAAGACTGGGGTTTTGGGGATACTATTTAATGAAACTGCCAGTTGAGGACCTGTGAGGCATCAGTTTCTGAAACTAGACACTCTTATGTATTTAAAAAAACAACAAGGAGTCTTCTTCTAAATGAGTAATAGTAGGTTTATTCACCAAATCATAAAAATCAGAGTAGGAAAAACAGCCTAATGTATTTGTCCTAATGTATTTGTGCACCTCCCATTCCTCTTTCTATTCTTGTTCAGGGCCAGATTGGGCCTCCAGGATACCGGGAAATATCCTGGTGGGCAGCCAGTGGGCTGGCAGGGGCAGCTGATGTTTGGAGAGCAGCTGCAGCAGTGAGGGTTGTGCGCGTTGCTTCTAAATATCTATGTATTCTCTGCGCTCAGGGCCAAGTCAGTGTGCCGCCGGGCCGGCCCCTTAGCCCCGCCCCCACTGCTGGCTGGGATTGCAACAGTTTGAGGCAGAGATGCGATGGGATCTAAAAGAGTGGGGTTGAGGGATATGTTAATTTCCTGGGAGGCAGTTGTACCGTTACCGTACAGGATATGCAAAAATGCCTCATTTTACAGTGGTTCAAGTGGAGAAATTGGAATATGACAGTGTGGAAGGACTCAACTGGGTCTGGGTGGATTACAGGACAAAGCTCACAGGATCCCTATGACTATCAGTTCAGATGGTGAGTTCTGTTACTAAGGTTATATACACAAACACACAATAGGAGCAGCATACAGGGAGGGCACATATCGCTCCCCCATGTGCAGTATTTTGTGAGTCTTCATCATTTTATCACTAACGATCTGCTGAGTCCTTGTCAGACTAATTGCTGTAATTATTTATACTGACAATTGTTCATAATTGTACATAATTGTACAATTGTACATAATTCATGTGTAAAACCGGCGGGCTTTTTAAAATTTACCTTAACGGTCAAAATAACCAATCAGTAAGAAGAGGGGAAAGCGAAGCAGCCAATCAGGGCATTAAGACCAGGACCTACACTGCTCTTAGTAATGAAAATATATTAAATAGTAAAAAATTAATTTCTGCATTTACTTATTAATTGTTTGTTCACACTGTGTATTTACACTTGTTTACACTTATTTTCTAACCCCTCTAGCAAGACCTCACTCGTCTCCCTAAAATTTTTATATTCTGCAGGGCCTGATTCATTGGGCCATGAGTCGGGGGGGCGGAGCTGAGCCAGAAGGGGGCGGGGCGGGGCCAAGCCATACAAATTTCCAGGGACGGTCTGATTTCCCAGTTCGGCCCTGTTCTTGTTACAGCCAGTTTGAGATGTTCTGTGAAGGGAGTAGTACACAGCGTTGTACGAGATCTTCAGTTTCTTGCAATTGCTCACATGGAATAGCTTTTATTTCTCAGAACAAAAACAGACTGATGAGTTTCAGAAGAAAGTTCTTTGTTTCTGTCCATCTTGAGCCTGTAATTGAGCCCACAATTGCTAATGCTCCAGATTTAGGCAAGTTTTATTGCTTCTTTAATCAGCACAACCATTTTCAGCTGTGTGCTAACATAATTGCAAAAGGGTTTTCTAATGATTAATTAGCCTTTCTAATTGATAAACTTGGATTAGCAAGCACAATGTGCCAGTAGAATGCAGGTCAGATGGTTGCTGATAATGGACCTCTGTCTGCCTATGAATATATTCCATAAAATATCAGCCATTTCCAGCTACAATAGTAATTTACAAAATTATCAATGTCTACACTGTACCTCCCATTTGATGTTATTTTAATGAACACATTTTTTTTTTTTTAAATCTTCTGACCCAAAACTTTTGAAAACCAGTGTATATATATACTACCCCTTGTAGTTACAGTATAATATATAAGTTTATACATCTGCAAACGGAAAAATCGCTACAAAAGTGTCACTACCTGGTATTCCTGGCCAATTACCAGTCCAGCAGCATCAGTTAGTGTGGTGACTACTGCAGTTGCCAGAAAAATGTAAAAAACAAACACATTTGAGCCTATATATGTGTCTTTTTCTATTTTTTTTTTTTTTTTTTAATTTTTAAATTTTGTATTGATCATTTTAGAATAAAAAGAACAACAATGGGAGACACAGCACCCATACAGTACACTTCTATTACATAGTGCCTTAATATTATAGCAAGTCTTGCATAGAAAACACAATATTAATCCATAAGATGTTACCAAATCCAAACTTCTTTAACTGTTTCAACCATGGACATGACAAAAAAAAGACAAAAAAAAAAGAGGAAAGAAAAAAGAACAAAAAAGGGGAGGGCAACAGAAGCAAAATCATTGTCTTTGGTTGCATTGATATTGAATAGGGGAGTTTACTCCTCTCCTAATTCTGAACTAAAAAAATTATTCCATAACTAACATCGTCTACAGAAACTTGTTGTGATACTATCTAGATACCTCGGCTATTCAAGTTCTTCGATATATGTTGTTTAACTTCTCTAGATAGTCATTAACTTAAATAGTTTCTGAGGCGACCATTTCTCTTACTATCGATATCCGGGCATACATCTATTGGGTGGGTTTCCTCCACTACACTCTGGTTCTCAGGAGATATCGAGTCCTTATTGTAACTTACTTGTAGTGAATTATCCAAAACCAGTGTTAAGGGCTGATAGTTATCAAATTCAAGTGGGAGGGAAGAGGGGAGAGAAAAAAAACAAAAAAGAAAAAGGGGGGGGAATGGGAAGGGAAGGATGAAAAAAGATAACAAACCCACCGTACCCCTATTCCTCACATAGCCATAGTCTAGGGAACCAACCTCGTTCTATTTGCTGTTGGAACCAAGGGGAGGAGTTAAAGTGTCGCACCACCTGTTTTTGTACATCTATAGGAAGTGAAATAATATAGATCTTCCATTTACTAAAAAATCTAGATACTTGTTTTGGATTGATAGATCTTGTATTATATTGCTCCAGCACCATTTGATATTGGACTTCTTTCAAAAACTCTGTAAATTTAAGTGATTTATGATTCTTCCAGTTTCTTAAAATTAAATTTCGGGCCGTCAAAACAAATAGATTAATAAGTCTATTATTGGGTAGGGTAATGGTGTATTTACATAGAAACAATACCTGGTGCAGCGTCAATTTAACCCTGATCCCCATTATCTTAGAGACCCAGAAGTTCATTTTCTGCCAGAATTGGGCTACTTTGGGGCAAGCCCAAAAGGAGTGTATATAATCTGTATATTCCTTACTACATTTGGGACATTTCCTCTTTTCCCAGCTCCATTTTGCAAGCCTGGCTGGAGTAAGATATGCCCTATTTACTAGTTTTAAATGGGACTCTTTCCATGTGTGCGTAAAAGTTGCCCTGGCTGCCAGGGAGATGCTCTGTGCTATATCCCCCGTTTCTACTTTTAGTTTTTCTTTTGCCCATTTTGTTGAGATATCTACGAGATTGTTCAAACCTCCCCCCTTCATGACGGCTTGATATACTTGAGAAATCGTGTTGACCCCAGCACTATATTGAGCAATTATACTCTTCAAGTTTTTACTATCCATCCCCGGCCCTGTATCTAGTCTCAATTTCTCCACCCAATGTCTAATTTGTAGGTATGCAAAGAAGCTGGACCTTGGGTGATGGAATTGATATGCTATGTTCTCAAATGAGCGAAGTTTCAGGTTATTACCTTCACAGATCTGTATTACATATTTCACTCCATGTCTAGCCCAAAGATCAAAAACCGAAGGTTCACAAGCTATTGGGAAGCTCGGATTACCAATTAAGGGCAAGAATTCAGATTTCCTAAAATCTACTCCCAGTTCCTTGCACATTCTCTGCCATGCTTGCACAATATATTTAAAGGTGAGCATCTGATATACTTGATCTGGAAGTCTATTTGCCGCGTGATGGAGGATCGACTTTAGACTAAACGGTTTTATCAGTGCAGATTCTATCTCATAAAATGAGCTTAGACCCTTCTCAGTGATCCAATCCAGAGCAAATTTTGCTAATACAGAGTAATTGTATAACTTTATGTTAGGGCACGCCATACCTCCAAAAGCTTTAGGAAGTGTTAATTTAAATAGTGAAATTCGTGATTTCTTACCTTGCCATATAAACTGATTAAATATCCTATTAAGGATAAGTAAATCTTTCTTATATAACAGTAGCGGGAGATTCTGGAGGAAATAAAGGAGCTTAGGAAAGAGCACCACTTTAATCAACATAACTCGAGCACTAAGTGATAGGGGGAGATTACCCCAATTCTGTACTTTCAAAGCCAGGCCCTTGATACACTGTTTAATATTCAGATTATACCACCTATTAGGGTCCCTACTCAGTGTAATTCCTAGGTACGTTATCTGAGAAGTTTCTAAGAATGGATGTTTACAGGGGGTTATAGGTTTACGTATCCACATAATCTCTGATTTTTCATAATTTATCTTATAGCCTGAAAAAGAGCTAAAGAGGTTACATAATTCCAACAATCGGGGGATAGCTATCCTTAAATTACTGAGAAAGAGCAGAAGATCATCTGCGAACAGAGACAGAACTAACTTGTGTCCTCCTAACTGAATACCCTGCATTTCTCTCCTCAAGAGAATTGCAAAAGGTTCAAGAGATAGATTAAAAAGGGATGGGGACAACGGGCACCCCTGACGAGTGCCCCGCCCCAAAGTAATTTTCTCAGTCAATTCCCCGTTCACTATAAGTGTAGAGGTTGGCCCCTTGTATAGTTGTGTAATAAAATGATGAAAGGAACCGATTATACCGAATTTTCCTAATGCAGTTAACATATGATCCCATATGACAGAGTCGAACGCCTTTTCGGCATCGATTGTAAGTATGGCGAGGTCTGGTTTGGGAGAGAGCCTTTGTCTTTCTGTTTTATTCCAAAAATAATCTAGGACCAATTGAGTTTTCCTATGATTTTTAACGGGATTCCTACCCGTCATGAAGCCTGTCTGATCCACATGAACCAAGTCACCTAAAGGAGCTTTCAATCTACTAGCTAAGATGTATGTCAGGAGCTTATAGTCCTGATTCAAAAGCGATATAGGCCTATATGATGTAGTTAGCTCCAAATCCTTACCTTTCTTGGGAATTAAAACAATATTAGAAACTGCAAACAGCGTAGACTGAGGATTATTCCCAATAAAATAGTAATTAAATAGTTTAACTAGAACCGTCGGGATCTGATCAGCAAGTAGTTTATAAAATTCTGCCGGTAGAGAGTCAGGCCCTGGAGTTTTCCCTAACTTCAACTTCTGAATAGCCTTTGTAATCTCCTCAACAGTAAAGGGTTTATTGAGTTCTTGGAGATCCTCTTTCTTAATTTGAGGCAATGATATTCCTTGACAAAAGTGTTGTTTAGCCGACGAATTAATCTGTTTCTGTGCATATAATTCTTGATAAGTCTGAAAGAAGGCTTCTCTTATTCCTGAGGGATCAGACACTCTAGTATTCCTATATTTAACTGCAGCTATATAATTTTTCTGCTGTCTAGTACTAACAATCCTTGCCAGATATTTAGCTGAGACCCCATGTACTCCAGAATATAAAGCCTTCAATTTTAAGTCCTCTGATACGGAATATTGTTTTAAGAAAAGATCATATGTAGTTTTACTATCTTTATATTTTTGCCAATGCTCAGGCGAGGGATCAACAAGATATCTCCTATAGTTGTTACTTAAAGTATTTGCTAATTGCTCCTTCCTTTCCCCCCAAATTGCCCTCATTCTTGCTATATACGCCTTAATCTCTCCTCTAAAAACTGCTTTTGCAGTTTCCCAGAAGATTTCTGGCTTATCCAAGTAATCTTGGTTATCAGTCACAAATTGGTGCCACCTCTTTTGAATCCATTTTTTAAAATGGGGGTTATTATAAAGATATTGGGGGAAAAAAAACTTATTTACTGTAGATGCTTTACCAGCTAATCCTATCTCTAGAGAGATAATAGCATGATCAGAGATCACGATATCTTGAATTTCTGCCCGTATCTTCATTTTCAACATATGCTTTGAAACTAGAAAATAATCTATCCTTGAAAACGAAGCGTGTGCCCAAGAAGCACAAGTATACTCCAAACGATCTGGGTTCTGTACCCGCCAAATATCTTGTAAAACCAAACTTTTAGTAAAGCCTCGGAGAATATCTGTTCCCCTGGCTTTCCTTATCACCGTCCTAGTTTTAGATCTATCCAGTACCTGGGAAAAGACCATATTGAAATCACCAATAACTATTAAATTCTTCCCGGAATACAAAAACAGTTTTAATCTCAAATCTTCCCAAAAACTTTTATCTAAAACATTGGGGCCATATACATTGCAGAAAATAAAATTATCACCCTTTACTTCTATCTCTAAAATTTGATATCGGCCATTTAGATCGTTTACTACATTTTTGATTTGATAATCTAATTGTTTACGTATTAGAATAGCTAAACCTCTGTTGGATTTGTCATATGTTGTATGCAGGACCTCCCCTACCCATTTGGTTTTAAGTTTAATAGCCTCTTTAGGTTTGAGATGGGTCTCCTGAATGAAAGCTATATCAGGGTTCTGAAGTCCTAGGTGTCTAATGACCGATTTCCTTTTACTCTGGGATTAAATTCCTCCAATATTCCAAGACACAAGCCTTAAATTAACCATTTAGGCTACTAGAGGATAGGGGGAAGGAGGAATAGAGAAAGAAGGAAAAAAAAAAAAAAAAAAAAGGGGAGGAAAAAGAAGGGAGAGGTGAAGGGATGGGAAAGAGGGAGGCAAGGAGGGAAAAGAGAAAGGGAGGAGAGGAGGAGAAAAAGGGAAAAAAAATTTTTTTTTTTAAATTGTACGGCAGATTAGGGAAAAATGTGAGGATATAGTAAAAAAGTAGGAGAGGGGAAGGACAGAAATCCCCCCCTCCCTCACCACAAACATTATCGCTTTTCCATCATTCCGCCCTTTTGTATATATTTGAATTTCTTTCACAATATACAGTACATTTATCAAATTTATCAACATCGGGTTTAGGACCGCCATTCATTCCCTATTGGGCCTCATTCTCGTTTCGTAGTTACCTTAATTACACTCCTATACTTTGACAAAAAGACTTGATCTCTTCAGATTTTGTAAAGCTATAGGTCTTACCATCTTTTTCTAGTGTCACCTTAGCAGGGTAAACTAATCTCGCCTTAAGATTAGCTTTAATCAATCGAGAACAGTATGGAGCCATTTCCCTACGTTTAGTTTGGGTCTCCATTGAGAAATCTTGAAATAGTAATATTTTGTTAGGGCCAATCATTATATTGTTGTTCTTACGGTATAATCTAAGAATGTGGAATTTATCTTGAAAATTCAAGAATTTGATAATAACAGGTCTGGGTCTAGACTGTCCCTCTAAATTACTTCTAGGCTGGCCTAGTCTGTGAGCTAGATGTATATAAGTTCTCTACAGAGGTTACGGTTAGCAATTACTTCTAAGACCTTCAGCTTTGACTCCTTTACTGTCTTTTGGACACCATGGACCCTCAGAGTCAATTGTATAGATTAATAAAACTGAATTTTAAGAACATATATGTCCTTTATCCGCTCTCCACAGACCCTTTATAGTTCAGTAAGGCCCCATTACATTTACCATCTTTTGAATCAGAAGAACCTCTCTTCTAGAATAACAGCATATTATATGTCCCCAAAGGCCAGTATATAATAGTCCAATTTCGTAATTCAATAAATGTGGGTATTGCTCCCACAAACCTGGGTGCCTTTGTTATTGGCAAGAGAGAAAAAGTTAGGCTGTTACACTCTGGTAAGTGTTGGGTGTCTTTTGCTTTGAAGTAAAGTGCGGCTCTTTTAACACCGCTACATCCAATTAACCAGACAAAGTATGAAATGAACAGCAGTCTTAGTGGGGCCCAACAAGAAGGAGTGAGCGGGAGATCTTACCGGACCATAGCAGCGAAGACCCTGTCCCTGCTGCCCGTGTCTCCTCTCTTCTCTGCCACTCCGGTTCTCAGGCCTGCTTCCCAACTACCACACTTCCTGAGATAGAGTCTGGTTGCAGTCCCAGCTTGGCCTCGACGTCCTCTCACCAAGCCTCGCTTTGGTATTCGTCTGTTTCCGGTCGACGTCTAGGCAGTTCCGGACCTCTAGTGTGCAGCAGCACCCGGTATCAGCCACAACACCGTCGCTTCTTGGCTCCTGGCTCCTGGACAGAGGGAACACTGGTCGCGGTGAGTATGGGGGCCACCGATCTCGGATACCTCCGTGGTCTCTGCCCCCGACTCAGCAACTCCGTTTCCCTTCCTTTAGCTTTTTAGCAAGTTCTGTCAGGTTTTATCCTTAGACCGGGTATGTGCACGAACACCTCCAAGCGTATTGACTCTGCTCCTGAGTCAGTCTGCGATTAAGGAGCCGGCATCTGCAAATAAGGTATCCAGGCCAGGTAGAATCTCTTCTGGCCAAGGGTAAGCGCAGGTGGGAGATGTTGGATAATGCCCTTTAGGTTAGAGCAACGTGCTAGCGTCCATCTTACTGCTAGCTCCTCCCCTTCCGACTCCTCTCAAGCATATGTGTCTTTTTCAATGCTGATATGAAATCAGAGTGGCTAAAAATGACATTATTTAAACGTCAAATCTCCACCCTATGTGATTATTAAACCCAACTAACACAGATGTCCTCTGACCAATCAGGCTGACATCAGGTCTGTAGGGAAGGGTATTGCAGCTATATGTGTGTGATTAGGTAAAACATTAAATGCCCATCGGCACGCACAATACTTGTGAAACCCATTTTGATTAGTGTACAATTGTTGCTTTGGTAAACTGCCTCAGTGATCCTATCTCTAGTAGAGTGAAGAGCGAAAATTACGTCTAGTCACAGGATCATACATATCATAGACACACGTATTAGTATACTCTTATTACTCCAATAATCAACACTTAGCAGTCAATGATGATGCTCCATGTGTCAATAATACAATTACATGGCCAGGCAAATCACTACAGGTCCCCACTCTTATAATTGATTGATTAAGGAACAATTTTGTGTAATCTGGTTATACAGAACTTTCTTATTTACTGCTTAATAAACATTAAGTATTATTCAAATTCTTGTAAAAAAGGAGTGCACTAAACTTTTTTTTTGTATATTATAAAAGCCAGTGATGTCACTATTAGTATCCGTATCCCAAATGTCACAAAGTATATCAGTGACATGTATGAAATGTGTGATCTCACTGGTTGATATCACTGACTATGTCAATATTATTTCTAACATCATGAATCAATAAAGTAAGGCTAAAAGGTTTGAATGTATAGTTTGAAACAACTAGATTCAAGCTCTCAATTTCTAGTACAGCTTTAAGTAAACACATAAAACATTACTTTCAATGATGTGTTGTATTTATTTGGTTCATGCTTTATAATTAGGGTGTATAAAACCAACAATCAAGACCCAGTTTGTGTATAGGTTGTCTGACTTAAAAATGTGTACCAAGCAAGTACCTTAGCAGCTGTAGAGATATGAAACAGTACAATACATCTCTGACACACACTTGGCATTAAAAGGTACAGCTTGATTCATTACTTTGTCTGATAGGAAATACAATTCAGTACATAATTCCCTTTGTCTGATAAGAGATACATGGCTCGTTTGTCTAATAGATATGTTCCATGGACTGCAATCTTCAATGATTTTAAAATAATGTCTTGACAGTAAACTTTGAGAAATTGGTTCATTTTTACATTTATCTGTCTATCTTTCCAAGTGGCAGCTTTAGTGGTGTGCTGGGATTGATAAAAAACCACCAATTATTATTGTAGTACTCCCTGTTCTCAAAATTGCTAACGGCCATATATTTGTAGGAAAACCTATTTTTTTTACACATTCCATAACTAAGACAAGGGACCTCATAATATAAAGCTTTGAGATAGCTTGGATTTCAGAATATTTACATTTGTAAAATTGGTCATCATGACCTGGAGATGGGACTAAGAGAAAACAGCAGTACCTTAGGTCATTTAGGCAATATTTACATGCCATAATACTGCTTATATATGCAAACCTAAGGGTAGTTTCATATCATATTTAGTACTTTTGTATAAACTGTACCCTCAAAAAGATAGTACAGTACAGTAATCAGAAAGATAGCAGTTAAAAAAATAAATATAAGCTCTCATTTGCATTTAAGAACACAAAAAAAACAAATCAAAATCACAGGCAAAGAAGATTGTGTCTTACTTGTGGTAAAAAAATATTTATGAAAAAGTCTGGATTTCAGAATAATTCTGGATTTTGGAATTCTAGATATGGGGATTTGTATTTCTATTAGTACCTCTCTTTTTATATTGCTTATATAGTTCCATATACAACCAATGATCATACCGTATTTCCTTCTTATTTCCTTCACTGTTTTTCGATCTGTAAATCAGTGCTGGAATACGAAATCAGTATTATGTTCATATAATAAATGGACCCAATGAGCTAAAGTTCTCAGGTCTAGCAAGATTATCTAAGAAGTCTCATCAATACTGCAAGGTCCCTCAAAAAAGCTATAAAGTCAAATTTTAGTTTTAGAGCTGGTTATCTCAATATGCAGGGTTCTAAATATTAAGGAGAGACACCTATATGACAATATAAGGTCTAAACCTTTTTGCGTGATTTCTCCCCATGACGGAGATCTTTTGATCATAGGGGCCAATATCAGAAAAGCCCTGCATCATGGTACGTTACTTAGTCAGTGTATAGTCTAATTTGGCTCAACCTGTGCAAAAGACAGAGGGGTAGATTTATCAAATCAATGTCCGCCCTGCATCGCTAAATACCGGCAGCATACGCTGTGATCATTTAACATTGCTCAAGAAGTTCTAGTGAACTGCTTGTGCAATGCCGCCCATGCAGATTCGGCAGCTAGCAGGGGGTGTCAATCAGCCTGGTCGTATACGATCAGGCGCATTGCTGTCCGCAGCCTCAGAAGCGGCAGACGAGTTAAGGAGCAGTGGTCTTAAGACCGCTGCTTCTTAAGTCTTGTTTCCGGCGAGCCTGAAGGCTCGCACAGAAACAGCTGTATTCAGGGCCATTTGGCCCTTAATAAATCAGCCCCTAATACTTGTACTCATGAGGGTACTTAGGACATAGCACAAAGTGAGGAGGTGGCAGGCACTTCGAAGCAGACCCACAGGCAGAAGAAGATAAAATTCAAATCTTTATTGCAGCTCTTAGCTGAGTATAAAAAATGCAGACTGACAGGCAGGGGAACAGAGCATACAAAGGTCTTACGCGTTTCGCGCCCCCTAGTGGCGCTTACTCATAGACTGTTGTCTATGTTACAACCATAACAATTTATAGGCTGAAAGAAGATGTTAACCCCTCAGTAGCCGGATAAAAATTGGTTAAAAACATAGTTAGATCTGGATGGACACAGGATAATTGTAAAATACAATTCACAAATTTACAGGGTACACAGACTATGTAACAAAAAGCTCAATACATATAAATAAATGCATCAGATAACTTAAAAGACTAAATGATAAGAAAAATGAAATGAAATGGATTACCTTTATAGAACTGAATCTAAATCTAGCAAATGGTTAGGCAAGTGAATAACGCACAGCCATAATTCTCATAGATTAGTTAGACTTAGTTATCAATAAAATAACTGACATCACATTCCCTATTCATGCCAGTTGGATGGCATGTTTTGAGTTTTAAAATCCAGTATAGTTCTTTTTTCTCTAGGATTTTAATTTTATTACCTCCTCTTGGGGGAACTATAGCTATGTCTATAACTTGTAATGACAGTTCTGCTTTGTTTGAAAAATGGATATTATTAAAATGATTTGCTACAGCTGAATCAGAGTCATAATTTTTAGTATCCCTAATGTGTTCATTGAATCTAGTTCTGACATGACGTGATGTCATGCCTACATATTGGCAGGAACAAAGTTTGCATGTAAGCAAATAAACAGCATATTGAGTAGAACAATTGGCATAAAAGTCTACATTATAAGAGTTGTTATCAGTGGTGCAACGAAAGGTGTCACCCTGAAGTATGTTGGGACAGGCATAGCAGATTTTAGCTCCACATTTATAGGTGCCTCTTTTAGATAACCAATTTTTTGGCATGTTTTGGGAATTATTCTTAACCATGCTTGGAGACAGTATTTGCCCCAATGTTTTCGATCTTTTGGGGACAAACTTATA
The DNA here is from genome assembly GCF_027579735.1 of Bombina bombina. Lineage (NCBI taxonomy): Eukaryota > Metazoa > Chordata > Amphibia > Anura > Bombinatoridae > Bombina > Bombina bombina. Next base: position 951,641,419 of record NC_069500.1, on the reverse strand, counting down.
TTTATGGGTGTATTTGCTAAGTACCTCATCTGTAGCCAATATTGGTAAATGCTTCTTAAGGATAGCTACTATTTCTTGGTATTGTTGACTAAATTCGGTAGTAAATACTATTGAATCATCAAAGCTATCTTCTCTTGGATTAGTATGGAGGGTATTTTGATAATAGGTGCTCACCATTTTTCTACATTTTTCTAGCTTATGAAACTTATACCCTCTTTTAGTTAATCTGTTTCTAAGTTCTATAGATTGCTGATCATAGATCTTATCAGATTTAGTATTGCGTCTAAGTCTGATAAATTGTGATTTGGGTATAGATTCAATGAGATGGGGTGGATGTTGAGAAGTAGCATGAAGGATGGTATTACCAGCTGTTTTTTTTCTAAAAGTTTTGGTGACTATTTGATTGTCAACAATTTGGAGAGTTAAATCAAGGTAATTGACACTTACTTTGCTGTATTCCCCAGTAAATCTAAGACCCATCTCATTATTGTTACAAAAGTCAATAAATTCATTGAACAATATATCATCAAGTGGTTTTTTGATTATAAAAAGAAGGTCATCTATATACCGTACTAATAACTCTATATCTTCACACCAAGAATTCATTGGAGTATAGACATAGAGTAGCTCCCACCAGGCGACAAATATGTTAGCAAAAGAGGGGGCATACTTAGCCCCCATGGCGGTGCCACAGGTTTGTAAGTAGTATTGACTATCGAATAAAAAATAGTTATGCGACAAAAGAAACCTGAGTACTTCACAGACATATTCAATTGTAGGGGAGTCGAAACCAGAATCCCTATGTAAAAAGAATTCTACTGCTTGGATGCCCAAATGTTGGGGAATGGAAGTATATAGAGAAGTAATATCTATAACAAGCCAAGAAAAATCAGGTTGCCAGTTGATATCATTTAACGTATTCAAAAGATGTGTACTATCCCTAAGGTAGCTTAGTTGTGAAGTGGCAATCGGCTGTAGGATAGAATCTAACCATTCTCCTAGTGGTTCAAACAAAGATCCAATACCGGCCACTATGGGTCTACCCGGAGGGGAATCTAGACTCTTATGTATTTTAGGTACATGATGAAACACTGGACATATTGGATTCTCTGGTACCAAGGAGTTCATATCCTGTTCTTTGAAGACTCCTAAAGTAATGCCATCTGCTATAAGTTGTTTAAGGCTATTTTTGAAAATGTTAGTTGGATTATTATTCAGTAGTCGATATGTACCTCTGTCAGACAACTGTCTGTATGCTTCATTAAAGTAGCTTGTTCATGACTACAATGCTGCCTCCCTTATCAGAATTGCGCACAACAATATTATCATTATGAGTTAAAGACTTAATGGCTTGTCTTTCTTTGTACGTAAGATTAGGGGAGGCAGCATTGTGACCAATACTATTTTCTAACTGTAATATGTCAGCCTGAACTGCTTTTTGGAAAGCATTTACCAAGGGGCCTCTGGAATTCTTAGGATAAAAATCAGAATGATGTTTAAGAGGCCGAGGCACATGGTTTGGATTAGAATCTTGATTATTATGATTATCTGAATACAGATCTTCAAGTGTAGTTAAAGCACATGCATCCTGAAATGCTAAATGAGAAATATTAGGATTATATTTAGTATTAACTGCATTTTTGACAATAGGTGTGTCAATAGTCCTATTTTGTGCAAAAAAACTTTTAAGAGACAATTTGCGTACAAATTTGTTCACATCTAACAATGTGTTGAAACTTGAAAACCTATTAGTTGGTGCAAACCCAAGTCCCTTTGATAAGACTTTAGTCTCTTCTTTAGTTAAAGGATAATCCAAAATATTAACCACACTTAGATCACTAGGAGGCGCAGCAGTGATCTCTTCAGGTGATGACTCTGTGAGGGGCCTCATTTCTTCCTTTTGTTCTTTTCTTGACCTTTTACTTCTCCACCTTCTCCTCCTTCTTTCTCTTTTTGTGTGACTTTTTTTGTTGTCTTGGATCGGCTTATCCGTTGAATCTCTTCGTCCACCGCTGGTTCCTGTAAAAAAACAGAAGAAGAAGAGGGGGAGGGGGAAGAGGATAGAGAAGAAGGAAAAGAGGAGCTGGAAGAGATCCCAGTACCCCTAGATGTAGCATCTGAATCAGTGGACTCTCCATCATTACTGAATACTACTTTTCTTTTTTGTTTATTTTTCAAAATAGATTTGGGATGTTCTTTCAAGTCTTCATTAATTTTGGGGGTTTGCTGATTTTTCCCGGTGTTGTTATTTTGATTTTTATTGCCTTGCTTATTTTTCCAATATGATTCTTTTCTTTGTTTTCGAACCGGAGCCCAATTATAAACTTTGTTAACTTCATAATCTTCTTTGTCACGATTAAATTTATATTTATAGCCTTAAACAACTTATAGCAGATGGCATTACTTTAGGAGTCTTCAAAGAACAGGATATGAACTCCTTGGTACCAGAGAATCCAATATGTCCAGTGTTTCATCATGTACCTAACATACATAAGAGTCTAGATTCCCCTCCGGGTAGACCCATAGTGGCCGGTATTGGATCTTTGTTTGAACCACTAGGAGAATGGTTAGATTCTATCCTACAGCCGATTGCCACTTCACAACTAAGCTACCTTAGGGATAGTACACATCTTTTGAATACGTTAAATGATATCAACTGGCAACCTGATTTTTCTTGGCTTGTTATAGATATTACCTCTCTATATACTTCCATTCCCCAACATTTGGGCATCCAAGCAGTAGAATTCTTTTTACATAGGGATTCTGGTTTCGACTCCCCTACAATTGAATATGTCTGTGAAGTACTCAGGTTTCTTTTGTCGCATAACTATTTTTTATTCGATAGTCAATACTACTTACAAATCTGTGGCACCGCCATGGGGGCTAAGTATGCCCCCTCTTTTGCTAACATATTTCTCGCCTGGTGGGAGCTACTCTATGTCTATACTCCAATGAATTCTTGGTGTGAAGATATAGAGTTATTAGTACGGTATATAGATGAACTTCTTTTTATAATCAAAAAACCACTTGATGATATATTGTTCAATTAATTTATTGACTTTTGTAACAATAATGAGATGGGTCTTAGATTTACTGGGGAATACAGCAAAGTAAGTGTCAATTACCTTGATTTAACTCTCCAAATTGTTGACAATCAAATAGTCACCAAAACTTTTAGAAAAATAACAGCTGGTAATACCATCCTTCATGCTACTCAACATCCACCCCATCTCATTGAATCTATACCCAAATCACAATTTATCAGACTTAGACGCAATACTAAATCTGATAAGATCTATGATCAGCAATCTATAGAAATTAGAAACAGATTAACTAAAAGAGGGTATAAGTTTCATAAGCTAGAAAAATGTAGAAAAATGGTGAGCACCTATAATCAAAATACCCTCCATACTAATCCAAGAGAAGATAGCTTTGATGATTCAATAGTATTTACTACCGAATTTAGTCAACAATACCAAGAAATAGTAGCTATCCTTAAGAAGCATTTACCAATATTGGCTACAGATGAGGTACTTAGCAAATACACCCATAAATATAAGTTTGTCCCCAAAAGATCGAAAACATTGAGGCAAATACTGTCTCCAAGCATGGTTAAGAATAATTCCCAAAACATGCCAAAAAATTGGTTATCTAAAAAAGGCACCTATAAATGGGGAGCTAAAATCTGCTATGCCTGTCCCAACATACTTCAGGGTGACACCTTTCGTTGCACCACTGATAACAACTCTTATAATGTAGACTTTTATGCCAATTGTTCTACTCAATATGCTGTTTATTTGCTTACATGCAAACTTTGTTCCTGCCAATATGTAGGCATGACATCACGTCATGTCAGAACCAGATTCAATGAACACATTAGGGATACTAAAAATTATGACTCTGATTCAGCTGTAGCAAATCATTTTAATAATATCCTTTTTTCAAACAAAGCAGATCTGTCATTACAAGTTATAGATATAGCTATAGTTCCCCCAAGAGGAGGTAATAAAATTAAAATCCTAGAGAAAAAAGAACTATACTGGATTTTAAAACTCAAAATATGCCATCCAACTGGCATGAATAGGGAATGTGATGTCAGTTATTTTATTGATAACTAAGTCTAACTAATCTATGAGAATTATGGCTGTGCGTTATTCACTTGCCTAACCATTTGCTAGATTTAGATTTAGTTCTATAAAGGTAATCCATTTCATTTCATTTTTCTTATCATTTAGTCTTTTAAGTTATCTGATGCATTTATTTATATGTATTGAGCTTTTTGTTACATAGTCTGTGTACCCTGTAAATTTGTGAATTGTATTTTACAATTATCCTGTGTCCATCCAGATCTAACTATGTTTTTAACCAATTTTTATCCGGCTACTGAGGGGTTAACATCTTCTTTCAGCCTATAAATTGTTATGGTTGTAACTAGGGTTGCACCGATACCAAGTATTTGCATGAGTACTTGTACTCATGCAAATGCACCGATACTTAAACCGATACCTCCACTTCCTACTCATATGCTACCTTGTGGTGTTTTTTTCAAACTGCATGTTCCCATTTCATTTTAAACTTAAGTGGAGACTAAACTAAAAATTGTTTACTACTGTTCTGCCAATACAAATTGCTCTTATTTGTATTATTGTAGGAGATATCACTGTACCTCGTTCAGACAAATCCCCGAAGTACTGGGCAGTTAATAAACAGATTTCCAGCTCTGGCTAAAATGGCCCAAAAATATCTTTCTGCCCCATGCAGTATGGTGGAAAGTGAAAGACTGTTCAACTTAGAGTCGAACCTCCATGTCAGATTGATGTTATATAACAGCCCTACAACCCAATTGCATCACCCCTTTAAATGTAATATTTTATTGTAATATTTTTTATTTATATAAATGTTCAGTGAACTTTGTGACAAATAAAAATTTTATTATTTCATAATAATGTCTTTTGAATTACAGTCCTTTATAATTATAAAGAAGGAATCTTAAATAATTAGTCTGTATTGTGCTTGGTAAACTGTCACATGACATTTAAAAAAAAAAGTATCGGTAATTGGTATCGGCGAGTATTTGAAAACAAGTATCGGTACTTGTACTCGGTCATAAAAAAATGGTATCGGTGCAACCCTAGTTGTAACATAGACAACAGTCTATGAGTAAGCGCCACTAGGGGGCGCGAAACACGTAAGACCTTTGTATGCTCTGTTCCCCCGCCTGTCAGTCTGCATTTTTTATATTCAGCTAAGAGCTGCAATAAAGATTTGAATTTTATCTTCTTCTGCCTGTGGGTCTGCTTTGAAGTGCCTGCCACCTCCTCACTTTGTGCATTGCTACACGGGCTTATCCTCCATACTTTGGCTACGGCACTCCGCTAGTGACCTGGGGACTTCATCGTATCCTCTACTCGAGGAGTGTACTTCCGGTTGCTGCCGAGACGCTACAGCTGCGATCACCCTTCTTCTCTCACTACTTAGGACATAGACAAGGGATACTCCAGAACTAATTAAGGTTTCATAATATTCAGAACAGGTAAATAGTGTATCACAATCAAGGAAATGTTATATGTGATAACAAAAGTTTTACCGAGAAAAGTGAAAGATGAAGTGTCACAGTGAAATGCTATATACAGTATTACATAAGGAAGTGGCCACTCAACTGTATTACACCAAAATGTGTGATAAGATTTGTAAAATAGCAATCATGAATAGAAGATGTTAATATATATATATCTGACTCCCTTATGTTTATCCTGGTTCACAGAACCAATATGAGATCAATGATGTGCAGAAATGTCTGACCTTTTTTAATCATATGGATGCTTGTAAATCAATACTATGTACATGTTGTGGTTAGGGGGTACTTAGGAAAAATACTTCTAATGGTACTTGATATTGAAGAGGTGGAGAAAAACATCTCTAATGGATTCCTTTGTAACAGACCAAGAGGCAAATTTTACAAATAGGGTGACACATTGTATTTGCATATCACAGCAGGGTGTGTACTAACAATGTAACTCCTAAAGTCTGAATGATACATTATAGCAAATGCACATTCTACTGCTCCGCTTTATTGATAAAAGAGGATATATGTTTCTCAAAGATAGCGCCTAATCACATTCCCTTCTTTGTCTTGTTTTGTGATGTGTGCCTATGTATTATTATTTGGGAATTTTGACAGTTATTATGCTTCTCTTAAAAAATGTGTTTGCTATGGTTTTAAGTTTTAGATTTAATGATTAATTTTGTGTTTGCAGTTTGCATTGCTTGGTCTAAACAAAGGCAATATAAGCAATACTAGTTAATTGGTCTTTTGTGAGTTAATGGGTATATAAGCTTCTATAAGTAAACAGTAATAAGTAAATTACATTTAGCAATGGATAGATAAAGTGATATTAAACACTAAGTGCTAGATTACAAGTGGAGCGCTAATTTATCGCACACCCATAAATGGGCAAATTCCCATCTGCTGCCCATCGATGCGCGGCTTATGCCCTTTATTGCAATAGTTTGCATTGGAGCCTATTGAAGCACGCTCTATTCAGCGCAAAGCTTCCATGCAATGCAAATGCGAGCAGGGCCACTTGAAATACCAGCTCACAATTGCGTGCACTGGTATTCCAAGTTGAGTGCAAATATTGCACTGGCGAAAGCGCAATTTTGCAGTTCATTCATAACCTGCCATTAAATAAATGCTAGAAAGATTGAAGCATTCATAGAAAAGATCAGTCAGAACATAACATGTAGAAATATTTTTTAAAGTTTCATTGGCTGTTTAAACATTGACAAAATAAGTGTAAAGTTTTAGGCCTAGATTTAGAGTTCGGCGGTAGCCGTCAAAACCAGCGTTAGAGGCTCCTAACGCTGGTTTTGGGCGCCCGCTGGTATTTGGAGTCAGTGATTAAAGGGTCTAACGCTCACTTTTCAGCCGCGACTTTTCCATACCGCAGATCCCCCTACGCCATTTGCGTAGCCTATCTTTTCAATGGGATCTTTCTAACGCTGGTATTTAGAGTCGTTTCTGCAGTGAGCGTTAGAGCTCTAACGACAAGATTCCAGCCGCCTGAAAATAGCAGGAGTTAAGAGCTTTCTGGCTAACGCCGGTTTATAAAGCTCTTAACTACTGTACCCTAAAGTACACTAACACCCATAAACTACCTATGTACCCCTAAACCGAGGTCCCCCCACATCGCCGCCACTCGATTAAAATTTTTAACCCCTAATCTGCCGACCGCCACCTACGTTATACTTATGTACCCCTAATCTGCTGCCCCTAACACCGCCGACCCCTGTATTATATCTATTAACCCCTAACTTGCCCCCCACAACGTCGCCGCAAGCTACTTAAAATAATTAACCCCTAATCTTCCGACCGCAAATCGCCGCCACCTACGTTATCCCTATGTACCCCTAATCTGCTACCCCTAACATCGCCGACCCCTATGTTATATTTATTAACCCCTAATCTGCCCCCCACAACGTCGCCGACACCTACCTACACTTATTAACCCCTAATCTGCCGAGCGGACCTGAGCGCTACTATAATAAAGTTATTAACCCCTAATCCGCCTCACTAACCCTATCATAAATAGTATTAACCCCTAATCTGCCCTCCCTAACATCGCCGACACCTACCTTCAATTATTAACCCCTAATCTGCCGACCGGAGCTCACCGCTATTCTAATAAATGTATTAACCCCTAAAGCTAAGTCTAACCCTAACACTAACACCCCCCTAAGTTAAATATAATTTTTATCTAACGAAATAAATTAACTCTTATTAAATAAATAATTCCTATTTAAAGCTAAATACTTACCTGTAAAATACATCCTAATATAGCTACAATATAAATTATAATTATATTATAGCTATTTTAGGATTAATATTTATTTTACAGGCAACTTTGTAATTATTTTAACCAGGTACAATAGCTATTAAATAGTTAAGAACTATTTAATAGTTACCTAGTTAAAATAATAACAAATTTACCTGTAAAATAAATCCTAACCTAAGATATAATTAAACCTAACACTACCCTATCAATAAAATAATTAAATAAACTACCTACAATTACCTACAATTAACCTAACACTACACTATCAATAAATTAATTAAACACAATTGCTACAAATAAATAAAATTAAATAAACTATCTAAAGTACAAAAAATAAAAAAGAACTAAGTTACAGAAAATAATAAAATATTTACAAACATAAGAAAAATATTACAACAATTTTAAACTAATTACACCTACTCTAAGCCCCCTAATCAAATAACAAAGCCCCCCAAAATAAAAAATTCCCTACCCTATTCTAAAATACAAATATTACAAGCTCTTTTACCTTACCAGCCCTGAACAGGGCCCTTTGCGGGGCATGCCCCAAGAATTTCAGCTCTTTTGCCTGTAAAAAAAAACATACAATACCCCCCCCCCAACATTACAACCCACCACCCACATACCCCTAATCTAACCCAAACCCCCCTTAAATAAACCTAACACTACCCCCCTGATGATCTTCCTACCTTGTCTTCACCATGCCAGGTTCACCGATCCGTCCTGGCTCCAAGATCTTCATCCAACCCAAGCGGGGGCTAGACATCCACTGAAGAAGTCCAGAAGAGGGTCCAAAGTCTTCCTCCTATCCGGCAAGAAGAGGACATCCGGACCGGCAAACATCTTCTCCAAGCGGCATCTTCTATCTTCTTCCATCCGATGACGACCGGCTCCATCTTGAAGACCTCCAGCGCGGATCCATCCTCTTCTTCCGACGACTAGACGACGAATGACGGTTCCTTTAAGGGACGTCATCCAAGATGGCGTCCCTCGAATTCCGATTGGCTGATAGGATTCTATCAGCCAATCGGAATTAAGGTAGGAATTTTCTGATTGGCTGATGGAATCAGCCAATCAGAATATAGTTCAATCCGATTGGCTGATCCAATCAGCCAATCAGATTGAGCTCGCATTCTATTGGCTGATCGGAACAGCCAATAGAATGCGAGCTCAATCTGATTGGCTGATTGGATCAGCCAATCGGATTGAACTATATTCTGATTGGCTGATTCCATCAGCCAATCAGAAAATTCCTACCTTAATTCCGATTGGCTGATAGAATCCTATCAGCCAATCGGAATTCGAGGGACGCCATCTTGGATGACGTCCCTTAAAGGAACCGTCATTCGTCGTCTAGTCGTCGGAAGAAGAGGATGGATCCGCGCTGGAGGTCTTCAAGATGGAGCCGGTCGTCATCGGATGGAAGAAGATAGAAGATGCCGCTTGGAGAAGATGTTTGCCGGTCCGGATGTCCTCTTCTTGCCGGATAGGAGGAAGACTTTGGACCCTCTTCTGGACTTCTTCAGTGGATGTCTAGCCCCCGCTTGGGTTGGATGAAGATCTTGGAGCCAGGACGGATCGGTGAACCTGGCATGGTGAAGACAAGGTAGGAAGATCATCAGGGGGGTAGTGTTAGGTTTATTTAAGGGGGGTTTGGGTTAGATTAGGGGTATGTGGGTGGTGGGTTGTAATGTTGGGGGGGGGGTATTGTATGTTTTTTTTTACAGGCAAAAGAGCTGAAATTCTTGGGGCATGCCCCGCAAAGGGCCCTGTTCAGGGCTGGTAAGGTAAAAGAGCTTGTAATATTTGTATTTTAGAATAGGGTAGGGAATTTTTTATTTTGGGGGGCTTTGTTATTTTATTAGGGGGCTTAGAGTAGGTGTAATTAGTTTAAAATTGTTGTAATATTTTTCTTATGTTTGTAAATATTTTATTATTTTCTGTAACTTAGTTCTTTTTTATTTTTTGTACTTTAGATAGTTTATTTAATTTTATTTATTTGTAGCAATTGTGTTTAATTAATTTATTGATAGTGTAGTGTTAGGTTAATTGTAGGTAATTGTAGGTAGTTTATTTAATTATTTTATTGATAGGGTAGTGTTAGGTTTAATTATATCTTAGGTTAGGATTTATTTTACAGGTAAATTTGTAATTATTTTAACTAGGTAACTATTAAATAGTTCTTAACTATTTAATAGCTATTGTACCTGGTTAAAATAATTACAAAGTTGCCTGTAAAATAAATATTAATCCTAAAATAGCTATAATATAATTATAATTTATATTGTAGCTATATTAGGATTTATTTTACAGGTAAGTATTTAGCTTTAAATAGGAATTATTTATTTAATAAGAGTTAATTTATTTCGTTAGATAAAAATTATATTTAACTTAGGGGGGTGTTAGTGTTAGGGTTAGACTTAGCTTTAGGGGTTAATACATTTATTAGAATAGCGGTGAGCTCCGGTCGGCAGATTAGGGGTTAATAATTGAAGGTAGGTGTCGGCGATGTTAGGGAGGGCAGATTAGGGGTTAATACTATTTATGATAGGGTTAGTGAGGCGGATTAGGGGTTAATAACTTTATTATAGTAGCGCTCAGGTCCGCTCGGCAGATTAGGGGTTAATAAGTGTAGGTAGGTGTCGGCGACGTTGTGGGGGGCAGATTAGGGGTTAATAAATATAACATAGGGGTCGGCGATGTTAGGGCAGCAGATTAGGGGTACATAGGGATAACGTAGGTGGCGGCGGTTTACGGAGCGGCAGATTAGGGGTTAAAAGTGTAATGCAGGGGTCAGCGATAGCGGGGGCGGCAGATTAGGGGTTAATAAGTGTAAGGTTAGGGGTGTTTAGACTCGGGGTACATGTTAGGGTGTTAGGTGCAGACTTAGGAGGTGTTTCCCCATAGGAAACAATGGGGCTGCGTTAGGAGCTGAACGCTGCTTTTTTGCAGGTGTTAGGTTTTTTTTCAGCTCAAACAGCCCCATTGTTTCCTATGGGAGAATCGTGCACGAGCACGTTTTTGATGCCGGCCGCGTCCGTAAGCAACTCTGGTATCGAGAGTTGCATTTGCGGTAAAAATGCTCTACGCTCCTTTTTTGGAGCCTAACGCAGCATTTGTTTGAACTCTCGATACCAGAGTTAAATTTATGGTGCGGCCAGAAAAAAACCCGCGGAGCGTTAACAGCCCTTTTACCGCCGAACTCTAAATCTAGGCCTTAGTGTCTATAAAACACTAGGTGCTGCCATGTTGTAACTTTGGTTACCTTCTCTGCTGTGGCCAATTAGAGACAGTTATAAATAGGTCACTAGAGTGTGCAGCCAATGGCTGTGTGGAATATAACAGTGTTCTAAACTTCCATTTCTAACAGGAACTGAAAAGCTCACAATTTCAGAATGAAATTACAGGAGAAGGGGACAAAATAAATAATGAAAGTATAAGTAAAATAAAAAATGAAGACCATAACCACCATAAATATGTAAATAGTACTTATATAAGATGTAGAAATTATATTGTTGCAAGGGTCGGTTGGTAACAATCTCAGGGAGTAACCTCAAAGTGAAAGAGGAAGAGAAACAAGTCTCATAACATTACAATAATTAATTTAATGATCAGATGGGAACATTCAGAATACTCAGAATTTACAGAGCTTTAATCCAGCTCTCAGATATAAGCATAGTATAGAAGATCCACTGGCATACACAGGATTGATCTTCTAAATATCTTCAATTTATTGAAAACAATTTAAACAATATGTCAAAAGTGTCAATTAGGGAACAGCACAAATGAAAGAAACAGATGTTCACAGTGCATGTCCAAATGAACAGTCCGGTCAGCTTCCCCTTCCACATACCATTATTGCACCTTCTCCCTCTCTGTGACTTGCCCACAAAGGGAGATTGCAGACTTTGGGCTAGATTACGAGTGGAGCGCTATAGTGCACATACATGTGTGTGATATTTGTGCTCCACTCAGTAATACCATGGCACAAGAGCGTTCTTCCATAGGTGCCAATGGGAGCCTTGTTTCCATGCTGTCAGACACGGCAAAGAGGGCAAATCGCTCAGCGTTGGGCAGAAATAAATATACAGGTAGCCCTCAGTTTACGCCGGGGTTAGGTTCCAGGAGGAATGGTTGTAAATCGAAACCGTTGTAAATTGAAACCCAGTGTATAATGTAAGTCAATGGGAAGTGAGGGGGTTAGGTTCCAGGCCCCTCTCAAAATTGTCATAAGTAACACCTAATACATTATTTTTAAAGCTTTGAAATGAAGACTTTAAATGCTAAACATCATTATAAACGTAATAATATAGATTGTATCATCATCAAACTAAGTTTAATGAACAAAAACATTTGCTAACAGCACCTAATTAAATAATCACACAACAAACTGCATCATCATCAAACTAAGTTTAATGAACAAAACATTTTTTTACTTGCATTTTTCTGCAATCAGTTCTCTGCATTGTTAGCATGTTAGATAATATTGGGTCTGCACCTATTCTATGCATTTCAATCTGCAGTGATTAAGCAGTTAGGCACCCTCACCTCAAGCAGCTGGACAGGAAGATAATAGGGAAGTGGCTGCTTAAATATGTTGCTCGATAGCTAATGTCTGCTCTGTGTACACAGATCAATATCAGGCTGTTAAATTGCATAGCTTTGCTGCAAAACAAGCGGACAGTTCCACCTACTGGCTATTTTTATAAGTGCACTTTGCTTTCCAAGGCTTTTCAATAGCAGTCACAAGATTGAAAAAAAAAAGGTTGTTATTCTGAAACGGCGCAAATTGAACCGGCGTAAACCGAGGGCCACCTGTATATGTATATGAATATATAGAATGCAAAAAAAAAAAAAAGTTGATCCTGAGGTCAATAGATAAAAATCATCTTTAATAAATTCCAATAAGATAAAAAACCCATGGGGGGTCCAACACATACAACACTGAGCAATGTGTACTCAAGCTGACATGTTTCAGTGTGATGCGGTATCATAACGAAACATGTCAGCTTGAGTACACATTGCTCAGTGTTGTATGTGTTAGCCCCCCTTGGGTTTTTTATCCTATTGGAATTTATTAAACATGATTTTTATTAATTGACCTCAGGATCAACGTTTTGTTTTTTGCATTCTACATTTTGGCCAGGAACCTAGGTCACAGTGAGCTCGACAGCCCTTCTTTTCATTTTTTCTTCTTTGCATTTGTTTTGCTACTTCATAGGGCCAGCTCCTGAACTACTAAGAGATGATTAGCCGTAAAGCATCACATGCACGGATCGTTGGATACACCATGTCACATAGCGTTTGCAGCGGTACACGCTGAACACTGAACACAACGGAGTGACTTGAGAAGTAGTCTGCACAGACAGGATATCGGTACACAGAGCCAGAGGGGCTATGCTATGACAGCACGCAAACCATGAGTGAAAGCAGCCATAGGCTGTTAGAGGCAGTATCCTCGTAGTTAATTCACCACTATTTCTTGCCTCTTTTACTGTGTTTGGTGTTTGTTTGATGTTATATAGATGACTCTGAAGTGATAGAGTGTTTAATTACACAGTATAAAGTGCATCTGTCCCTAGAGGGATCTTGGAATTATCACATTTGAGAGAAGGGTGTTTAATTTCTAATTGGATGTCCTTTTTTATCTGTGCATTATACATAATCACACGTTTTTGACTTATATGAATATATACAGGGAGTGCAGAATTATTAGGCAAGCTGTATTTTTGAGGATTAATTTTATTATTGAACAACAACCATGTTCTCAATGAACCCAAAAAACTCATTAATATCAAAGCTGAATAGTTTTGGAAGTAGTTTTTAGTTTGTTTTTAGTTATAGCTATTTTAGGGGGATATCTGTGTGTGCAGGTGACTATTACTGTGCATAATTATTAGGCAACTTAACAAAAAACAAATATATACCCATTTCAATTATTTATTTTTACCAGTGAAACCAATATAACATCTCAACATTCACAAATATACATTTCTGACATTCAAAAACAAAACAAAAACAAATCAGTGACCAATATAGCCACCTTTCTTTGCAAGGACACTCAAAAGCCTGCCATCCATAGATTGTGTCAGTGTTTTGATCTGTTCACCATCAACATTGCGTGCAGCAGCAACCACAGCCTCCCAGACACTGTTCAGAGAGGTGTACTGTTTTCCCTCCTTGTAAATCTCACATTTGATGATGGACCACAGGTTCTCAATGGGGTTCAGATGAGGTGAACAAGGAGGCCATGTCATTAGATTTTCTTCTTTTATACCCTTTCTTGCCAGCCACGCTGTGGAGTACTTGGACGCGTGTGATGGCGCATTGTCCTGCATGAAAATCATGTTTTTCTTGAAGGATGCAGACTTCTTCCTGTACCACTGCTTGAAGAAGGTGTCTTCCAGAAACTGGCAGTAGGACTGGGAGTTGAGCTTGACTCCATCCTCAACCCGAAAAGGCCCCACAAGCTCATCTTTGATGATACCAGCCCAAACCAGTACTCCACCTCCACCTTGCTGGCGTCTGAGTCGGACTGGAGCTCTCTGCCCATTACCAATCCAGCCACGGGCCCATCCATCTGGCCCATCAAGACTCACTCTCATTTCATCAGTCCATAAAACCTTAGAAAAATCAGTCTTGAGATATTTCTTGGCCCAGTCTTGACGTTTCAGCTTGTGTGTCTTGTTCAGTGGTGGTCGTCTTTCAGCCTTTCTTACCTTGGCCATGTCTCTGAGTATTGCACACCTTGTGCTTTTGGGCACTCCAGTGATGTTGCAGCTCTGAAATATGGCCAAACTGGTGGCAAGTGGCATCTTGGCAGCTGCACGCTTGACTTTTCTCAGTTCATGGGCAGTTATTTTGCGCCTTGGTTTTTCCAGACGCTTCTTGCGACCCTGTTGACTATTTTGAATGAAACGCTTGATTGTTCGATGATCACGCTTCAGAAGCTTTGCAATTTTAAGAGTGCTGCATCCCTCTGCAAGATATTTCACTATTTTTTACTTTTCTGAGCCTGTCAAGTCCTTCTTTTGACCCATTTTGCCAAAGGAAAGGAAGTTGCCTAATAATTATGCACACCTGATATAGGGTGTTGATGTCATTAGACCACACCCCTTCTCATTACAGAGATGCACATCACCTAATATGCTTAATTGGTAGTAGGCTTTTGAGCCTATACAGCTTGGAGTAAGACAACATGCATAAAGAGGATGATGTGGTCAAAATACTAATTTGCCTAATAATTCTGCACTCCCTGTACATATATATCTATGTGTTTATATGTGTTCCTAATGATCCGTTTTACCCAGAGGAGTATATTAAATTGTTTACAAATAAATGTTTTACCTTTTTTCGTTATTTAAAATATCACATTTTGCCTGTTGAAACCACCACCTATACTGAAAATATGAATACTGATTTATTCTCTATAGAAAATGTATGTAAACAAGAGGCAGCAAGGGCAGCAAGCAGCAAACAAGTTTACGGGGGGGGGGGGGGTTAACTGCTCCACTAAATTGTTCTGCAAGAATTGTCCTTGTGAGCTAGGTAACAGTACACATCTAGATATCACTTTTACATAAACATAACTCCTTGTTCCAGCATATGCTGTGCTCTCACCGGACAGCAATATTTCAGCCAATATAAGCAGCAACATTGCCAGGAATTGCGTAGTCAATATTACTGCTAGATAGCAAACGCTTGCAGTATCCTCTGGAATGCAGTGACTTAGCTCACTAACCCTAAGACAAATCCTAACCCTAATGCCAATCCTAATTTCTATTTTAGAAGGTCATATTTGTAGTTTTTATTCCTTGTAATACTGGACTCCACTGTGAAATGATTTTGACATTTACAATGCCAGACACTGTACAGAGAGCAGAAGCAGCTTGTATTATCTAAACTAAAAGCGAGGAGAGGTAGGAAATAAGAAAACTAGAATGAAGAAGGAAAAAAACTGGGGGGTGGAATCAGTTACCTGCTGGTACACTTATTTGTTATTTAGTTGTTATTCATATTTTCCTTTCATTAAACAAATGCAAAACATTAATCTCAGAGTGCTGTGTAGGTGGTAGAAAAGCCATTATTTACAGCAGCTCTGTATAAAGTCACAAAAAATAAGATTCTTACATGTATACAGTCTATGGCACCTATGGCACAGCATTATCACTGCTAGTGAATGTTTGTAAAGAAGCAATTTACATTAAACTCAAACGAAATAAAATGTTAAGAATTAGTAGAAATGTTAAAAGGTTAAAACATAATGAAACCTTCAAGGCTGTGAATGTCACCACTAGGTGGCATTAGTGAGTTATCAAACAGCAGATGCCATAGAAGAAACATGGACTTGTCAAGGTTAAGACTTTATAAAGTTTATCAAGCAGCAAAGTGTTAAAAACAGAAGCTTTTAAGTTCTATGTTTTTAATATATATAATTTAGGGAACATATTACAGTTTCATTGTAAGTGTTCATGTTTATTTTTTTCATTTATATTGTTAATACACATTACTTTTATATGTTAGGTAATGAAATTACAAGCTACTCTGAATATTTTACCTACAGAAATATGGAATTATAGATTTTTATGGAAAAAAAGTTTTATGTTTATCCATGGCTGCTTAACACAGAGCACATGTAATAAGATATAGAATAGCCTGTGATGATGAGTTTAAAATGCATAAGGTAGATTTTATATATTTTTATTTTTAACATTCTAAACTATATTTGAATTAGATTTTTTTTGTTTGTGCTGATTGAATATATTTGTAACGGGTATTGAGAACTTAGATTGGTTTCTGATAACAGATTCTGCAAACTTGGTTCTTGTATTTTCCTGCCCTGCACAATTTTTTGCTACATTATTTACATTTTACACACACACATACATACACATGCACACATACATACATACACATATATATATACACACACACACACACATACATACACATGCACACATACATACATACACATATATATATACACGCACACACACACACACACACACACATACATACACATGCACACATACATACATACACATATATATATATACACGCACACACACACACACATACATACACATGCACACATACATACATACACATATATATATATACACGCACACACACATACATACATACACATGCATACAAACACACACATACAAAAACATACACACACTCACAATACCATTATGATATCCTGAGGAAGGAAGGTAGTTGAAAGGGGCCTTTGATCCTAGAGAGGAAAGAAGGCCCTTGTGGGTAGGTCTTTAAAGCAAGTTATTTAATGTGGGGTTATGAGGAACAGACAGAAGAAATTTCTTTTAGCAGCATTCTTTTCTTCTGCTATCTGGTTAATTTAGTATGTTTTTTGGGGTTGTCATAGCTTGTTGCGGGTGCTAGTCCTTTCTTCCTTTAGACATACTGACCATGGTTATTGGTAATGATAAGCAGCTGCCCCGTGGGGTGGGAGAGTAGTTCAAGTAGCTATTTTGGCACAGACTCCTTGGAGTAGTGTTTTAATATGAATAAGTACAGACTTAGTAAATAAACTTGCTATGTCCAGGTGAATGGTGAGGAACAACCAAGTCTAAAAAGAGATTTATTAGTAAATTGAACTAGTACCACTGAGCTGCTAAGAACTTTAAAATTGTGGCTGCTTTAAATAAGTTGATATTATATTTTGTTAAAGGGACAGTCAACACCAACATTTTTGTTGTTTTAAAAGATAATCCCTTAATTACCAATTCCCCAGTTTTGCATAACCAACACACTTATAATAATACACATTTTACCTCTGTAATCACCTTGTATCTACGCTTCAGCAGACTGTCCCCTTATTTCAGTTCTTTTGACAGACTTGCATTTTAGCCAATCAGAGCTGCCTCCATGGTAAATTCACGTGCATGAGCTCAATGTTATCTATATGAAACACATGAACTAATCCCCTCTAGTGGTGAAAAACTATCACAATGCACGTAGATTAGAGGTGGCCTTCAAGGTCTAAGAAATTAGCACATGAACCTCCTAGGTTTAGCTTTCAACTAAGAATACCAAGAGAACAAAGCAAAGTTGGTGATAAAAGTAAATTGGAAAGTTGTTTAAAATTACATGCCCTATTTCAGAGCTTTCCAAACTTTTCATGTTGGTGACACACTTTTTAGTCCTACATCATTTCGCGACACAGTAATTCAGTTGTACTAACAAACTGGAGGTTAAACTAAGTTGTTTTAGGAGATACTGTACAGAAACATACATGAAGTATATAATAACAAAATGTATTTACAAGTAACAGTATGAATGTGCAAGAATTAAAAAAAAAAGTTTAATAACATCAATAGCTACTGTTTTAATGGGATGTATGAGGTTGATGGGATGAACACAATTTCTGAATATTTAGTGGAATATTAGATAAAGACACTCGCATTTCATCATCAAGCATTTTTAAGCTTCCACTATATATATATATATATATATATATATATATATATATATATATATATATATATATATATATCTCAAGAGCAGGAGCAGCAATGCACTACTGGGAGCTAGTTGCAAAAAACACCCACTGACTTCTGACTTCAGCTCAGCGTTTAAGCTGCCACCGTGCTGCAAACACATTGTTGTCCCACTCACTGACTACACATGCAGTCACGAGCCAAATAAGGAGACTACACGTGCACTCAGGAGCCAATGTGCCGCCAATGAGAATAGTTTCAGTTCCCTCTGGGCTGCGCCAATAGGTTAAGATGATCTGTGACCCACTAGGTATCAATTACATGTCAACCATGTGATATGCATAGCAGGCAGGCGGAAAGTCAGAAACCCCAAAAAAACGTTTTTAAAAAATTACAATTTAAAAAAAATTGTGCTGAAGCAGGGACACACCTACACACTGCTGCCGACACACTAGTGTGTCCCGACACACAGTTTGGAAAGCACTGCCCTATTTGAATCCTGAAAGTTTTTTTGGGACTTGACTGTCCCTTTAACTGTGATATCATTTTAATAAAATACTGTGGGCAGATTTATTACCAATACAAATGCTAGTGGTTCTTGTTTTTTTAAATAAAGGTTTTTATAAGGTTTTACTTGGGCCTGGAATCTTGATGATTTGGGTCTTATATACATTAGAAGGGAATGTTAATTTACTGTTTGTGTTATCACTAAGACATCATCTTCCCCTAGTAATGAACTGAAACCAGTTGTAATTTTTACATTTATACATTGTGATCAAATCATCAGCATCTTCATAATTATCTTTTATTTGTTTAGTAAAAAAAAAACCTCACTCATAAAAACAAGAAAAGTCTGCAACATAAACTTTCTATTGAACAATTCCATTCACCAAGTTGAGCAAGAATAATTAAAATTCATTGACAGCCCACAAAAACAGCTGTTATTTTTTTTTATTATTAATTAAACTTTGTTTTATTCTCAACTGAGCAAAACAAATTTTGCAATAAAATGTTTAAACAGCTTGGTAATTTATGTGTTTGGTTTTGTTTATTTGTTTTTGAAACAGCAAGAGTTGTTCCAGTATTTTGACAAATGACATACAAGCAAAATCAACACTTGGGTTTATTTTCATCACATGAAATTATACTACTTCTTCACTGTATTAAAGGGATAGCATATATATATATATATATATATATATATATATATATATATATATATATATATATATATATATATATATATATATATATATATATTATATATATATATTATATATATATATACATATATATATATATATATATATATACACACACACTGTAAATGTAGCACTGTAAGGGGCATACGACCCTTGTTTGGAGAAAATACAATTTTAGTTACTTTATGAATGATTATGTATCTTTAAGTATGTAATAAGCCATGTGTTCCAGACTACCCAATCAGTAGATACGATATGAGAACAACTGTTGTAGCCACTACACATGAGACTATTCAGAAATGTGGTCTTTTACTATCCATTTGTCTTCTAATATTGAAGATGTTTTCAAACTTGCTATAATAAAGTGATATTGTTTTTATATGTATCCTGAATTTAGACAGCTTGTTTCATACTTTTGAAAAATAATATCAATAATAATAATACAAATAATAATTGTTAATTTTTATAAAAACTATGGGTGTAAAATTTGTGGGCTGCATTTGCTTAGCATAAAAACTATATGGTCCAAATGTGAGATCCTTACTGGTAGTGAAGACTGTAAATGTGGTACCTGTATTTCATAGCTATTGAAAATAGAAAATATCTGACTTTTGTGTCTATTTCAATATTGTAACTTGATAGCAATTGTGGAGCTTTCAGGGATGCAGCATTTGATCTTTCTATTAAAGGGGCATCATGTCACCCTGTATATAAAAGAACAGTGATTACATTTTAAAAACAGTTTACAAGCAGTAGGTTAGTTTAAAGCTGTACATGAATCAAAACAGCAGAAAGTACAAAACACTAAAAACATTTGCAAAAATGACTCCCCTTCTGTTAGGTTGCTGCCTGTCCTAGATCTGAAAAGGGATATTGCAGTGCAAACATTACATGATTTATTTCCTTAGAACATGCAATTTTAGCACTACTGACACTGCAAGATCTGTTTAAAGGGATATTCCAGCTAAATTGAAAATGCACATCAATGTATTTCAGTATTGAATAGAATCATTTTTGCAATACAGTATACTTGTTTTAGTAAAAATGCTTCCAGGAAAAAGGTATCCCTGTTTTTGGTGTGAGCATGTGAAACATATCTAAATATGCTTTAAGAGCCAGCATTTTTAGCAGTGAGTCTGCTCAGAGAGCTGGCAGTGACTTGTATCATGTAAACCCCAAGCACAATACAAGGCGTTGCTAACTCTCTGAGCAGATGCAAAAGGCTCTTATATTAAGTACAGTATCTCACAAAAGTAAGTACACCCCTCACATTTTTGTAAATATTTTATTATATCTTTTTATGTGACAACACTGAAGAAATGACACTTTGATGCAATGTAAAGTAGTGAGTGTACAGCCTGTATAACAGTGTAAATTTGCTGTCCCCTCAAAATAACCCAACACACAGCCATTAATGCCTAAACCATTGGCAACAAAAGTGAGTACACCCCTAAGTGGAAATGTCCAAATTGGGCCCAATCAGCCATTTTCCCACCCCGGTGACTCAATAGTGTTACAAGGTCTCAGGTGTGAATGGGGAGCTGGTGTGTTAAATTTGGGGTTATTGCTCTCACACTCTCTCATACTGGTCGCTGGAAGTTCAACATGGCACCTCATGGCCAAGAACTCTCTGAGGATCTGAAAAAAAGAATTGTTGCTCTAAATAAAGATGGCCTAGGCTATAAGAAGATTACCAAGACCCTGAAACTGAGCTGCAGCATGGTGGGCTAGACCATACAGCGGATTCACCGGACAGGTTCTACTCAGAATAAGCCTCACCATGGTCGACCAAAGAATTTAAAGTGCTCGTGTTCAGTGTCATATCCAGAGGTTGTCTTTGGGAAACAGACGTATGAGTGCTGCTAGCATTGCAGCAAAGGTTGAAGAGGTGGGGGTCAGCCTGTCAGTGCTCCGACCATATGTCGCATCAAATTGGTCTGCATGGCTGTCGTCCCAGAAGGAAGCCTCTTCTAAAGATGATGCACAAGAAAGACCACAAACAGTTAGCTGAAGACAAGCAGACTAAGGACATGGATTACTGGAACCATGTCCTGTGGTCCGATGAGACCAAGATAAACTTATTTGGTTCAGATGGTGTCAAGCGTGTGTGGTGGCAACCAGGTGAGGAGTACAAAGACAAGTGTGTCTTGCCTACAGTCAAGCATGGTGGTGGGAGTGTCATGGTCTGGGACTGAATGAGTGCTGTCGGCACTGGGGAGCTACAGTTCATTAAGGGAACCATGAATGCCAACATGTACTGTGACATACTGAAGTAGAACTTCAGAGACTGGGCCGTAGGGCAGTATTCCAACATGATAATGACCCCAAACACACCTCTAAGACGACCACTGCCTTGCTAAAGATGCTGAGGGTAAAGGTGATGGACTGGCCAAGCATGTCTCCAGACCTAAACCCTATTGAGCATCTGTGGAGCATCCTCAAATGGAAGGTGGGGGACTAACATCCACCAGCTATGTGATATCATCATGGATGAGTGAAAGAGGACTCCAGTGGCAACCTGTGAAGCTCTGGTGAAGTCCATGCCCAAGAGGGTTAAGGCAGTGCTGGAAAATAATGGTGGCCACACAAAATATTGACACTTTGGGCCCAATTTGGACATTTCCACTTAGGGGTGTACTCACTTTTGTTGCCAACCGTTAAGACATTAATGACTGTGTGTTGAGTTATTTTGAGGGGACAGCAAATTTACACTGTTATACAGGCTGTACACTCACTACTTTACATTGTAGCAAAGTGTAATTTCTTAAGTGTTGTCACATGAAAAGATATAATAAAATATTTACAAAAAATGTGAGGGGTGTACTCACTTTTGTGAGATACTGTATATTTAGATATGTATCACTTGCACAGTAAAAGTTCTCTCTCAAAACAGTGATAGCTTTTATTACAAGCGTTTTTGCTAATGCAAGTATATTTCAAAAATGCTTTTATTCAAAAGAGGTATGCATTGCTGTACATTTCAGTTTTGTCTGGAATGTCCCTTTAACCCCCACAGAGAACTGCTGGACATGGCCAGTGAGATAATCAGCAGGGGCAGTAGCAGACCCAGCCAATCAGCAGCGGCAGTAGTAGACCCATCCAATCAGCAGTGGCAGTAGCAAACCCTGATATACAACTGCTGTTTGCTTATGAAATTTGCAGGTTTTTTGTTTTTTTTCTACATGGAAAGAAAATACATGTGACCAATTTGAAACTAAAACTTGGCTGCCTAATGATTAGTTGTTGCTAACAGCTGCTTAATGTGTTTAAACACATTTCTCTCACTAAAATAAAAATATCATTAAACTGTTACTGTTTTGTGTAATTTTTCTGATTAAGACTATTGTAGAAAAAATAGTCTTTGAACATTTTAAAATGTGATCTGAACCATATGTTTTACTTTTTATTTAAGGGACATACAAATGCAAAAACAAAATTCTCTAATGTGTTATATTTCTTGAATATAACTATGTCTTTAACCCCTGAAAAGATCAGCTTCAGAGCAGCAAAGTATCACTGGGACTTAGCTCTGTTGAGCCAATGACAAGAGGCGTAAGGTATAGCCACCAATTTCCAGCTAGCCCCCCCGCAATGCATTACTGTTGCTCACCTAAGTATGCTCATAAGCAATTTATACCCAGAGAAGGAAGTTAATTTGATAATCAAAGTAAAATTAAAAAATCTCTTTAAATATCATGATCTATCTGAACCATGCAATTTTAATTTACCTTTAATATCCCTTTAATTCCGAAAACAACCACGTTTCTCAACATTTCTGCAAATATTTTACCACTGGAAAGAGTGCAAAATATGGTTTTAAAGAGGCCAAAGCTGCAAAAATAAACCCAAAATTTGATATATATTAAAAAAAAAAAAAACTAATTAAAGAGTGTCTGACTGAAATACAGCTGTCTCAATGCAAACTATTAGTTCAGTTTATGTGTTGTGAAACAACTATAAAGGGTGATTGGAATAGCTCCAAATGAGTCAAATAATTTCCAAAATATAATTTTGTGAATACTAAAAATAAAAGGGAAAAAAAGGTTTACTAGTACTGTGGTTATTTCTGATACACTTAAATTACTAAGAAAAACTAAATGTTGCATTTCTTAATGTCAGTAATCAAATAAACAGTTAAAACATCATACCTCCATATTTTGTGTAAATGGGTCTTTAGGATCACAAAGTGTTGCTGATATTCTGTGGTTGCCACGGAAGCAGCGCTGGCTCACATTATGTGGAAGTGGAAATGTCTGCCGGATAATTGTTAACCTTCCAATTGACCTCCTGACCAATTCTTGCACATCCAAATCATTTATTTCCTGTCATTTAGAAAAGACAAGTATGAGATACTAAATGCCAAAAAAACCTTGTGGAATACTGAAACACAATCAAAGCTTAATGTCTGTACTTTCAATCAGCTGAGAGCAAACTATAATGCGAACGCATTTTATAGTATAGCTATTTAAGTCTCTAAATCGTGTGTTAACAGTGTAAAAAAATGATTGAGAAAGTTTACAATACATTTTTGTTTTCCTTTGATATCATTTTTTCATGTTTAAACTGCCTCCATACATCACATAGATTTGTACTACCATCAAAGTATTGAATAGCAAATAAATGCAGTATAGTACACCCTATATAATTGCACACAGGAAGATTTTGAAATACTGGCTGAAAAAAAGCATTCATTTGTTATACAAATTATATTTGCTTTATGTTCTGCAAAACATTTGAAAAACTAAGCAAAAAAAAAAATTAAAACATTACAAGGACTTACAAGGTAAAATAATTATAATAAGCAGCATGCTGCAGTGAAAAAAAAAATGAATTTGGCTTTTTAAAATCTTTATGTCGATTATTGAATTATATATTTTTTTTAATTTTAATAAAAGCTTACTTTTTACTACTAGTAAAGGTTAGTATAGTCTGAAATACAGGGCACTGATTCTAACACAAAGTTTAGGATATTATAGTCTAACACAGTACTCAGCTGACTATGCTGGAGTATGTTATTAACCCTTTCCCGCTGTTAGGACTTTCCATGCCATCCTAAATGCGCTAGGCTTTAGCGTCATTAGGGCGGGATGGAACATCCTGTCCTGAAGCCATAGCCTCTTGGTAAATGGGATTGCGGGCTGAAGGGCGTGCCTAGCTTTATAGGCACTCCTCCCTGACCCGATCCTATCATTGAAATCACATGATCGCATGTACGATCGCTTGATTTAAATTTGTGTACATCGGTACTTAGTTCCGATGTAGACAATTTAGACCAGGCGGGAAAGGGTTAATGTGGAAAATTATTATATTATTACTAATAATAATCTTCATTTATAACATTTCCTCAATTTATGAAGTGTGTTATACAACAAGAATTAAACAGTAGAGAATCACTTTAAAAATATAAATGGTACAGGTAGAAAACCCTTTATCAAAACTCCTTGAGACTGGAAACAGTTTGGATTTTGGAATATTTGCATTAGTAAAATGGGACAGTTGGGAAGGGATGGAACCAAGTGTAAACAACAATATCTTATATGTCATTTATGCAATATTTACATGTCATAATACAACTTATATATGTAAACTAAAGGTAGTTTTATATAATTTGTAATACTTTTGTATACACAGTACCTTCAGAAAGATTGTGCTATATTGTAATAAAAAATGTAAATATAGACTATTATTTGCATTTTAGAACACATAAAAAAACAAAACAAAGACATAGGCAGAGAAGATTGTTGCTTGCAGGCAGGGAAAAATAGTAATTTTTTCATAATTTTATTTTAACCCCTTAATGACTGGTCTTTCTATGAGGGTTGCTTTTTCATAGCGTGATCTCCAGAAAATAGCACTATTTTAGGAAGCCAGCAGGAGGGAGGGTGTAATATTAGAAACAAACAATCCCAGTTGTTAAGGGGGTTAAAAAAATATGAATTACAAAGTTTCGATTTCAGAAAAAGTTTGGATTTTGAAACCTGTATTCATGGAAGGCGGCTAGTAAGAGCTATCTTTTATAAAATTTCAGAGGTTGCAGAATTAAATGTCCAGAATGATTGACAAGTCCTTTTCTCACGTAATTGGCCATGTGGGAGGAGCCACAGGGATGCACCTAGGGTTGCCACCTCGGTCATGTTTTCCTTGACACTTATGAGTTACTAATGCTGCAGGGTGTGCAATGGTGAATATGAATAGCTGTCCTGGATCACTATTCATGTGCCGTTCAGGGGCGTAATACATGTTCCCTTCTGCACACCCTGCAACATGTATAACTCATAACTGTCCAGGAAAACATGGCCCAGGTGGCAACCCTAGACACACAAGTAAGTGCTTGTGCAATCTTAACTTACAACAGCAGATGCTGCATCACTGGAACCAAACACAGGCAGACTGGGGGCCTAAATATAGACAAGAATTAGAAGTTAAGGAGCGGAAGACCCTTCCATTGATAAAGTAAACCTTTATATAAAGTACCTTATATTACCTGATGCTCAACCCATTGTAATAAGCTGTGGTTTAAAAGCACAAAACCAGTTACTTCATATACACAAATAAACCTGAAAATGCAATTTCTCATACATTTTATACTCTGCAGCTGGTATAACAAGTCATTGAAAATGCGTTAATATAAAAACAACTTTACAGTGTACTGTCCCTTTAAATCTAAAAAGTATGGGATATGAAATAAAAGGAGAGGGCATGGCAAGAACAGGTGAGAGGCTATGTAAATATGCTGTATGATTTGTTTGTAGAAGAGTACTGGTAGGGAGGAATATGGAGAAGCTAAAGGATGTCTGTTTATACAGTAAAACTAGGAGTTAGGAAAATACTGTACACTGGTTATGTGATCACCTTAGCTGGAAGGTGCAGCTGATTTATAGATCAAATCAGTATTTTTAAAGCACAACACCTACGGGTTGCAACATCTATGCTCAGCATGTTTAAAGGCAGATGGTTGTGAAAAGATGACGTAGTTTAATGTATGCTTAGGGCAAAAAAACAAACAAAAATAAAGTATGCCATGTAATTTAAAGTCACAGTAAGCACTTGTCATTAGAAAATGTTTCTGCAGTTTTCCAGTGGATTAACATATCAGCAGAGTCTGAACAGATTAACACTTTATTTGCTGCAATTGTTTTTCAATGGTCAAGCTCCACCCAATACTGTTCTTATTTGGAGGAACCAATCTGGACTAGTGTGAATATGTCAGGGCTTGTCACTGTCATTGTGTTAATAAAATATACAATGTTCACCTTTAGCAGAAAATATAGGGACAGACATGTGGCAGTGTTGGGCTTGCAAAGCATGTCATGTGCCCTTTAATTTAAGTCTGAAAATTGTGGTCCTAATAACTTAGAAGATAAAGGGGGTCAAAATAAATAATGAAATAGATTGCAGAGTTGTTTAGCTATGTATACCTAAACATTTTATATTGCATTCTTAAAGGGCCAGTACACCTAAAAAATAATGCTATATAATTCTGCACATAGTGCAGAATTATATAACAGTATATTAGTGCTAGTTTTTTAATTACATAATATATCCGGTATTTTTTATATAAAAAAGAGGGTTCTCCAGACCCGCCGTCTGTGCTCTACTGAGCGGGTCTGGAAAACCATCTGCAGTCTGGAGCATCGCTATTCAGAGGCACCCCTGATCTTGGAGAGAGGACGCCGGAGGGTGAGATTACCTGCATAGCAGGCTACATACACTTCCACCCTAAGTATTGAAATCCGTCAATTAAGATCTGTGTCAGCGAACTGTGCTCTATATTAACACATAGCAGAACAGAAAAAGTTTTAAATAGCTGCTGGCCACCACTGTCTAAACGTAATTACCGCAATACATCTATAAAGAAAAATTTGAAACAGCTAATCTTTGTTTTTTTTAAAAAAATGACTGTAATCCTTACCTATAAGTTAGTCAGAAAAGTGAACTAACCTATCAGAGACCAATTCCTGTGCCGCAAAAGACATTACCTCTTTCTCTTTAACCACAGGCATATAGTAAACATCCAAATCTAAACGCTTACCTATATCCTATTCCTATCTGCCTTCAAGAACAAAAGTTTTTTTTGTATTTACCCATTGGATTAGGATATCCAATCTTAGAAAGGAATGAATTTTCATTGCTTTGCCTATGGTTTTACATATGAATTTTTTATATGGATTTTTTATCTA
This sequence comes from Bombina bombina, assembly GCF_027579735.1. NCBI lineage: Eukaryota > Metazoa > Chordata > Amphibia > Anura > Bombinatoridae > Bombina > Bombina bombina. The sequence continues at coordinate 951,613,736 of NC_069500.1, read as the reverse complement.
ACTTGTTTTATGAGTTGATCAACTAAACTTTAGAAGATAATTTGATGAACTTAATCTTCGTTTTGTCTGTTATTGTTGTTTATTTATGTATTATTAAAAAAAGCTTGATTCACATAAAAAATCAAATTTTTCCGAATTTGTTGCTGTAGCTGATATAAGTGACATGTGTCCAATATAAAATTACATCAATTTACTTTGGGTCATATTTGGTTGTCTTTACAATGATTTTTTTTAAAAACTCACATGTTCAAAGTATACAATACTTCTTTTAAAAAAATTTTTTAGAAATACACATTTATATTTATATTATCTGAAGGTACAACATTCTTGGTATTTTGACCACATTAGTAAACACCACCCATAGTTTTTTAATACTTAAAGCTACTGAAGCGCCACTTTTATAAAAAAAAAATCTATTATTTATTACATTGTGTATAACCAGGAGGAGGTTATAATAAAAGAGGCCTAAGTATTTTAAGTCCAGCGCTAGAAACGTATCCTTAAATCAAATTCTAAACTTTTCTTCCACATAGTTTTTATTAGCAGCAGGACAAAACTATGGAGATATTCTCATATAGAGATAAATTATTATAAGTATTAGAAATCAAAGAAAATCCAAATTCAATAGGAAATTATGAAAGAATTGATATAACTAAATTATTAAATGATCTTGAAAAAAATCTAACCAAAGAACTAAAACAAAAAATGGAACTCATTTTTTCTCAATAGATATTTAGATAATGATATTATACCTAAGGGATTAAAAATTTAAAAGACATGCACATTCATTCTAAGTGAGCCACTACAAGCACCTCAAAAACTTTAATAGAGATCATTAAGAAATCTAGAAAAGAGTCACTAGATACTATCAACAATGAAATTCAAGACATAAAACAAAAAATTGATAGCAGTAAAGAACAACATATCTTAATTAATAGACAAAAACTGATAATTGAAAGACTAGACACTCTAAAAAATGAGATTTTAAACAATAAATGGAAAAAAATGGAAAGAGACCAAAAAGAGAAGGACTATAAGCAAAACGTAATATCAGATCAAAATGAAGTTGAAACTGATAATGAATTAAAAGAAAATAGTAACAACATCTGGGAAAAACAAAATAAAGGGAGGTCTAACAGTGACAATAAAAACACCAATAGAAACTATTAAAGTACAAACCAAGAGAGATATTATGAAGGAAGAAGAGAAGATAATCACTACACAAATTATAGACACCAAAATAGTTACGGATATCAAAATAGTCATAATTTTAGAACAAATAGAGAAGGTTTTTATAATAGACCAAGTTTTTGGAATAGACCCCCAACCTGGAATAGGTCCAACAGTTGGAACAGAACCAACAATGATAACAGATCAAATTGGAAAGAATCCAAAGGTTATAATCCCAACCACAGTAGGAACAACCATTGGGATAATTACCCAGAAACTTATAGCCATAATAGAAGAAATAATTACAACACTCCCACACATCATAATATGATTAGAGAACAGAGGGATAGCTATAAGATAACCACCCAAAATAGATTTACACCTTTAGAAAATACAAGAACTGAAAAAGAGAATCCCCATTTGACTTCAAGAGAGGAAGCTTTTTTAGGAAGAAGCCCTCCAAGGGAGGGCACATCAACAATACTAAGAGAAAGAATAAGAATAGAGAACACACCAAAAACTTAAAAAAAAGAACAATAGAGGAAGTAGAGGAGGACAGAGAAGAAAAAGATATAATGGAACCAACGAGACAGAAATAAAAGAAATATCCCCTAACAAGAAAGGTATTTTTAATTTAAGTAAAAAACAACTGAGTAAAGATGAAGAAAAAGTCCTCAGCTTGGGCCTAACATTTGCACCCACTAACACTATGAATAAGTTTAATACACATATTAATGTGAAAAAAATCGTAAGGAATCTAACATTAAGAAGATTCTTCCTTAAACACCCACTAGAAAATTTCAATCGTCCAAATATTCAAGAAGTAAATAAATTCCAACACTCAAAATTGAAACCCAAGTCACAATTCTATCCTACTCAGGACAAGAGAAGTAATCTGGAATCCTTTGAAAGATTAGTACTATCTGACTTAAGAAAAATTAATGTAGATAATGAAAGAAAGAAATCTATTCCAAACTTAAACAAAAATGAAAAAGAAACACTTAAAAATTTAAAACAAGATGTCGACATAACCATAAAGCCCGCAGACAAGGGCGGTGGTATAGTCCTTATAAATACAGATAGTTACTGTGCAGAAGCAGAAAGGCTTCTAAGCGACAGGAAAACTTATAGAAAACTAGAATTAGATCCAACTGTTAAATTTCAGAAAAAACTTTTGAGAATCCTGAGTAAAGGTAAAGAAAAAGGGATACTCAAAGAAAAATAATTTAATTTCCTATATATAGAACACCCAAAGATACCAGTTATGTAACATTTGCCCAAAATCCATAAAGATATTAACAACCCGCCAGGCAGGCCCATTATCTCTGGGATAGGGGCTATGACATCTAACCTATCCCAGTACATCGATACTTATTTACAAAAATACGTAATAAATTTCAAATCATATCTAAAAGACTCCACCAGTCTGTTAAGAATCTTGCAAGATATAAATTGGGTAGAAAACATCATAATGGTAACCTGCAACGTCTCCTCTTTATATACTTCAATTTACCATAACCTAGGTATAGAAGCGGTAGAACATTTTCTCTCCAAAGATAAAGAACTCCTAAAGGAACAAAGAGATTTTCTCCTAGAGAGTATACGCTTCATTTTGGAGCATAATTATTTTTCATTCAACGGAAGATACTATTTACAAATCGAGGGAACAGCAATGGGCACAAGGTTCGCGCCAATCTACGCCAATTTATTTATGGGCCTCTGGGAACAAAGCTTTTTGGCAAACTCAGAGCTTGGTGCGAACCTTGTGCTTTTTAAAAGATATATAGACGACATAGTAATCTTATGGAAAGGAAGTGAGGAATCTTTAAAATAATTCCTTTTATCAATGAATAACAATGACAGAGGAATTAGTTTTTAAAAATTCTTTTAAACTTTGGAAGTTGTGCATCTCTTTTGAATCGAAACCTAATTGAGCAATACAGTGAAGTTGCTGAACCAAGAAACGCTCAGAGCACGATTCCCTATCCCAAGGAAAAGCTCCGAGAAGGATCTTATCTAACAGTGTACTAGCTACTGATTAAAGTGCTAGCAGGCGAGATAGTACTGGTCACAGCACAGTACCACAGTTATTGGTAAGCACATTACCTCTCTGTCTTTTGTATTTTCTCTATCTGAAACAATATTACGCTATGTGGCGCCCTCTCCATCTCTATTTCTGAATTAGTTTTACTTGTAACTATAGCTATGATAAAATTACGTTTTTAGACTTGAACATTGAAATTAGATCAAATCAATTTAAGACCAGTACACATTTTAAACCTGTAGACTCTAACAATTTAATACACGCCTCCAGTTGCCATTTCAAAAAAATGGAAAGAAAATATACCAGTGGGGCAGTGTCTGAGAATAAAGAAAAACTGCTCAAAAGATGAGGACTTTGAAGCCCAAATTGGTCTATTGGAAAAGAAATTCAAAGAACAAGGATATAAGCCTGAAATTATAGATTCAGAAATAGATAAAGCTAGAAAAATTGAAAGAAAAGAGCTATTAAAACCAAAAATCAAGACACAAATAACAAAGTATGATGAATATGACATACCTTTTATTAATGAATATAGCCAAGACCACAATACAATAAGAAAAATACTACGCAAACACTGGCATTTAGTTAAAAATGACCCAATCATAGGGGATAAAGTACACCCCTACCCTAGAATGATCTTTAAGAAAGCAAAAAATTTAAAAGCTATACTTGCTCCGAGCGAATTTAAACCAAAACAGCAGAAAAAAATCAATAGAGAAAGATCTAATGGGTCATAAACTAAAAAGATTTTTTCCCTGTCACCTCTGTCAAGCTTGCCAATATAGTTCGAAAAAGAAGTCTATAGTAATCCCTGAACAAAAAATGAATTCATAATCAAAGATACCATCAGATGTAATACAAAAGGGGTCATTTATATGCTAAAATGCAAGTGCAATTTATTCTATATAGGAGAAACGACCAGAATGTTAAGGGACAGAGTAAGAGAGCACCTTTGCAACATTAAAAAAAGGTAATTTAGATATACAACTCTATAAACATTTTAGAGAAGTGCACCAAAATAAATTATCAGCTCTCACTTATTGGGGTATATGTAAGGTTAAACACAACTGGAGGGGAGGAAATTATGAACTAAGTCTGTTAAAAAAGGAAGCCAAATTTATATTCAATTTTAATACAGTATACCCCAATGGATTAAATTCAGAGCTTGATCTGTCCCCTTTTCTGTTCCTTTAAATAATCATTCCATAATACTTATCAAAAAATACTTTCTATAAATCCATTCTATAATTATTTATATATGTACACTACTATAGTCTCATATAAATACCTAATGTATGTTATATAGTAATTTTTGTTTAGTTATACCAATTAATTATTTATTTTTTCACAATTATCACATTTTTTTTACTTAAGATTAATATTTATGAAATAATAAACAAGAAAGAATTTTAAATATGCTCTTTGCATCTTTGAGCTAATTGGTACAAGATGTATCTTAAAATAAATCAAAAAGCTCCATATTAACTATATAAAAAGATTATTTGTATATAATATTAAGTCCCCTCTTTTCTTTTCACCAAATTCTATAACTGATCTCAAACAATTAATTTACACCAATACAAATTCATTTCCTCACAAAAGGTATGAACACCAAAAATAACACAAAAAATTGATCCCTTTTTTATCACTATGTAATTCAAAATTATACACACAAAATTGGAATAAAATTTTTAAATACTTTTCAGTTTTTGGTATTATAGACTAGTTTATATATAGAACTTCACCACTGGAAACCATACAAAATAATATTTTTATAGCTAATCATTTTTTAAATATTAATATTGACGTTCTCTGATTGTTCTTAGATCACTTAATTGTTCCCTTATGTATACACGTTCTTAGGCTTTAGAACTAGTGCAACAATTATTCTTTTGAAAGGTGAATAAATATCTAGAATTTAGCTTATAGTATTCTAGTAAAAAATACCAGTTGCTAAGAAAAAAAATTTCTAATATAATTATGTCTTATTCCAAATGAATAAGACACTTATTCTTTTAAATAAATGTTGTTTTAGAAATGTATTACTGTTTAATATATAGAAACTAGCTGAGTTTGTAGTAAGTTAAAATTAAACAATTATCAAATATATACATATCCTGACAGTTTAGCACTCTCTTTTTAATATAAGAATGTATATGGGTTATAGACACGAAAAGCTTTTCAAAGATTTTGTCAAGTATCAACTGATTTCAGCGAGACACAAATTTGCAACAAATAAATAGTCATGTAACAATTGAAAGTTAACTTTTGATACAGATTTTTAATCAAAAATATATTAAAGTAAGCAATATCGATGAGAGAGCCCTAAAGGCAACAGAAAAACCTATACAAAAAATAGAGAGAGCCCAAGAAAACGTCACCAACAAACTAACCAATGAAATGAAAGGCGACATTATTTAATTCCTATATCCAGACACACACAGTATCTTGAAAAAGCCCAGAAATTGGGTGAAACGCGTAGAAAGCTGTGTCCACATTATCAAAGAAAGATTTCTATCTAAACCGGGAGGTTTGGAAAGCTGTTTAACGTGAGGATGCCAGTACTTAAAAACAAAGTATAAATTTATTATAGACCATAAAATTGCTACGTTAATCATGCAATGATACAAACATTGTGCAGTGCAAAATGTAAACCCTTTAGGTTTTGGCGCCAATTCTGTGAAACACTATGTGTATAGCTTCATCTACTGGATATTCATAGAAATTACATGCTGCTTAATTGTATCAAAAAATAAAAACATAGTATTATAGGCAAAATTGAAAGTTACATGTGGATCTACTGTACACTGTACATTACAAAAAAGATTACTTGTTTTAAGGTCATACATTAACAATTACCTGAGCCAATGTGAATGATATTACCAGTGTAATAGGCAAAACATAAGTAAATTAAATAGTTGACAATTTAATAAATGTATTTGTTCTCTATAATTTACCAAACTTATGTTTTATGATATGTTAAATCAGAAAGAGATGAATATAACTAGGGACACCCAATAAAATAAAGAAATACATTGATGGATACTCATTAGCCAAAGCAAGAGAGATCAAAATCTTGGTTTAACCCCTTAGGTGTCATGGTCTCCATTTTGAAGATCCACCACATCTCTCTTTGCTTTAGCAATGTTTCTCTATCAGAACCATTTCTTGGGGCTTGTACATGCTCTATAATTTGCCAACGAAGTTGACTAATATTATGATTTTATCAATGAAATGCTTAGATAAAGGAGCTTCCACATTTTTATTTCTAATATTACTCCTATGTTGGCTAATCCGGTCTCTTATTTTTTGGGTGGTCTCTCCCAAATATACAAGGGAGCATGGACATTTAATTAAGTATATTACAAATCTGGTTTCACAGGTGTAGAAACCCTGTATGTCATATTTTTTCCCATTATGTGGGTGAAAAAAATGAGGACCTTTTATCACAGAGCTACAGCTCATACATCCTAAGCATGGATATGTACCTTGTCTTTTACTGCCCAATAAAGTCTGTCTGAGACCCCTAGTAGGACCTATGTCAGTTCTGTCCAGATGGTCTCTTAGGTTCTTCACACGTCTATAGGCCATTAACAGAGGGTCCTCTAGTGATTTGATGTCAACTATTTAATTTACTTATGTTTTGCCTATTACACTGGTAATATCATTCACATTGGCTCGGGTAATTGTTAATGTATGACCTTAAAACAATTAATCTTTTTTGTAATGTACAGTGTACAGTAGATCCACATGTAACTTTCAATTTTGCCTATAATACTATGTTTTTATTTTTTTATACAATTAAGCAGCATGTAATTTCTATGAATGTCCAGTAGATGGCGCTATACAAATAGTGTTTCACAGAATTGGCACCAATACCTAAAGGGTTTAAATATTGCCCTGCACAATGTTTGTATCATTGCATGATTAAGGGGGGTTACCCCGAAACGTCGCAATTTTATGGTCTAAAATAAATTTATACTTTGTTTCTAAGTGCTGGCATCCTCTTTGAACATTTTTCGCAGTCTTTGGGGTATAGCAGTTGAACCCCTATGCCTTTGTACTAACAGTGGTGCTGTCTCATATACATTGATTACAGGTTTTGAAAGCTGTTTACCGGAGTTGTTGAAAGCTGTGTACTTTTCCCTGCGTACATTGAAGTACTAAGAGCAGGAGTTATAGAGAAGAAAAAGTTACCGGTTTATCCCAGGTGACTTGCGCAAGTCTGAAGACAACGGAACCTACTACCATCTGCAGTCTGGAGCATCGATATTTAGAGGCACCTGATCTTGGAGAGAGGACGCCGGAGGGTGAGATTACCTGCATAGCAGGCTACATACACTTCCACCCTAAGTATTGAAATCTGTCAATTAAGATCTGTGTCAGCGAACTGTGCTCTATATTAACACATAGCGGAACAGAAAAAGGTTTAAATAGCGGCTGGCCACCACTGTCTAAACTTAATTACCGCAATACATCTATAAAGAAAAATTTGACACAGCTAATCTTTGTTTTTTAAAAAAATGACTGTAATCCTTACCTATAAGTTAGTCAGAAAAGTGAACTAACCTATCAGAGACCAATTCCTGTACCGCAAAAGACATTAACTCTTTCTCTTTAACCACAGGCATATAGTAAACATCCAAATCTAAACGCTTACCTATATCCTATTCCTATCTGCCTTCAAGAACAAAAGGTTTTTTGTATTTACCCATTGGATTAGGATATCCAATCTTAGAAAGGAATCAATTTTTTGTCTTTTAAGACCTTTTTCATTCCGGGCTCTCTCTCATTGCTTTGCCTATGTTTTTACATATGATTTTTTTATATGGATTTTTTATCTAACTTGTTTTATGAGTTGATCAACTAAACTTTAGAAGATAATTTGACGAACTTAATCTTCGTTTTGTCTGTTATTGTTGTTTATTTATGTATTATTAAAAAAAGCTTGATTCACATAAAAAAATCAAATTTTTCCGAATTTGTTGCTGTAGCTGATATAAGTGACATGTGTCCAATATAAAATTACATCAATTTACTTTGGGTCATATTAGGTTGTCTTTACAATGATTTTTTTTAAAAACTCACATGTTCAAAGTATACAATACTTCTTTTAAAAATTTTTTTAGAAATACACATTTATATTTATATTATCTGAAGGTACAACATTCTTGGTATTTTGACCACATTAGTAAACACCACCCATAGTTTTATAATACTTAAAGGGACACTGTACCCAAATTTTTTCTTTGTAATTCAGAAAGAGCATGCACTTTTTAGCAACTTTCTAATTTACTCCTATTATCAATTTTTCTTCGTTCTCTTGCTATCATTATTTGAAAAAAGAAGGCATCTAAGCTTTTTTTTTGGGTTCAGTACTCAGGACAGCACTTTTTTATTGGTGGATGAATTTATCCACCAATCAGCAAGGACAACCCAGGTTGATCACCAAAAATGGGCCGGCATCTAAACTTACATTCTTGCATTTCAAATAAAGATACCAAGAGAATGAAGAAAATTTGATGATAGGAGTAAATTAGAACGTTGCTTAAAATTTCATGCTCAATCTGAATCACGAAAGAAAAATTTTGGGTACAGTGTCTCTTTAAAGCTACTGAAGCGCCACTTTTATAAAAAATCTATTGCTGGTTTTCCCTCAGAGCACATCGGGCCAGCTGTCTAGTCACAGCCCGGCCCGACCGCACCATTACATTCAATGCAGCTCGCTCCTGCTCTGTCTGCAGCATTTTGAAAACCTAGATTACACAATGTGCTTTCTGGCCTTTTAAAGGGACATAAAAAACATTTTTTCTTTCTTTCATGAATTAGATAGTGCATACAATTTTAAACAAATTTCCAAATTACTTCTATTATCACTTTTTCACGATTTTCTTGTTATCCTTTGTTGAAAAGCACTAGTTGGTAGCATTATTTCCTGTCATGTAGTTCTTCAGGCATGTGTAACACTACCTACCTAGGTATCTCTTCAATAAAGAATAACATGAGAAGGAAGCAATTTTTATAATAAAAGTACATTTAAAACTTTTTTATTTTTGTATTGTACTCTCTGTCTGAATAATGAAAGAAACGTTTTGGGTTGTATTTCCCTTTAAAGGGACATTAAACACTAAATACATGCTAGATAGAATGATGCATTCAAAGAAAACATTAGTCCACGACTAACATGTAGATGTATTTTTTAAAGTTTCATTAGTTGTTTAAAAGTGACAAAAGAAGTGTAAAGTTTTAGTGTCTATAAAACACTGGGAGCTGCCATGTTGTAACTTGTGTTACCTTCTCTGCTGTGCCCAATTAGGGACAGTTATACATAGGTCATTAGAGTGTGCAGCCAATGGTTGTGCTGGATTTAACAGTGTTCTGCACTTCCATTTCTAACAGGAACTGAAAAGCTCACAATTTCAGAATGGAATTACAGGCAAAGAGGACAAAATAAATAATGAAAGTATATTGCAGAGTTGTTTTATATATACAATTTATCATTTTATATTACTATCTCAAAGTGTTTAATGTCCCTTTAAGTGACATAATGCCTTGCACCCAGACAGAGATTTGAGTATGTTGATGCATGATGCAATCAAACAATGCAAACTAGCCAAGTAATAGATCATTGGAGATCGTCACTCAAATACAAACATAACTAAAAAGTCTGAAATGTTAACTAGAATGTCCTTTTGAAGGTGTTTTTAGGTAGCTTTTATATATGTATTGAGCATACATTTGAGGTTGAGGCTTTAATGGCAAGGATATATTAAATTGCTTTAATGCAAAAATAATCCCACAGGTCTGCTTTACCGGGCACAGCAAGTGATTACACAGTAACTGCACCTGCCCAGCATCTGCAGCTTTACAAATAATCACCAGTAAGATGACAACACAAATTTATATATTTTCCATTTGCTGAAGAAAATAAAAAGTTTTAGGTATTTGGATTTGATTTTTACTATTTTTGTGAAACCACTCTTTCATTTACCTTTCAATACAGATTTGATATTTTCTTAGATTTAATATGGATATAATTAAAAACACGGGCTAAAAAATAATGTTTTTGTAAGGCTAATTTATTCATATTTAGACACATTTTATCTAATGGAACAAATTGTGACTAGGGATGGGCGAATGTTTCACAACATTCGAAAAACGGCACGAATTTTAACACATTTGTTCATTCGAATCGAATTTTGAATGTTTACATAACATTCGATTTTCGAATGTTCGGTTTCGAATTTTACCATTACATTCGAAAATATTATTTTCGAAAAATTCGAATTCAGATTGTAATAGTATTTCTAATGCTTTTTCTTTAAATGTAATATTCGAATTATGCAATATTCTAATTCGAAAAATTCGAATTTAGATTGTAATAGTATTTTTAATGCTTTTTCTTTAAATTTAATATTCGAATTATGCAATATTCAAATTCGAAAAATTCGAATTTATATGTTTGTAATAGTATTTCTAATGCTTTCTTTAAATGTAATATTCAAATTATGCAATATTCTATATGGAAACATTCGAAATGATATATTTGTATCTATTATGTATCAATTTACTAGATTCCCGCCCTACCACATGAACTATTGAACTTCTGAATAGTATTTGTTAAATAGAATGTTAAATTCGAAATTTCAAATGTGTACATTCGATATAATTATAAACATTCGAATTCGAAAGTGACATTCGAAAACTGTAAATAACATTCGATTTTCGAATTTTTAAGAATATTCGTTCTTATCGACATTCGGATTTAGAATTCGAATTTCGGTAATAACATTCGTTCTACATTCGAAATTCAAAAATTTACACATTCGCCCATCCCTAATTGTGACCATAAAAAAATATGAACTATGAAAGAATACAATATTAAACGGATATTAAACACTAAATAAATGTAAGATAGAATAAATCATTCAAAGAACAGATTAGTCCGAGAATAAGATGTAGATGTATTTTTTTAAAGTTTCATTAGTTGTTTAAAAAGTGATAAAATAAGGGCAAAGTTGTAGGGCTCCATGTACAAAGTAGCGTAAGCTGCTCTCGAGCCCTTGTGGGGCAGGTGCGCAAATGCAAGCCTCAGAGATGGCGAAGAGAAATCACTAGGTGTTCACTCGCTCTCTGTGATTGACAGTTACTCGAGTGAAGGGGCGGGCATTACACACTCAGCGGAGTGTAATGCTGCATAAGGACCAGCCGACTACCCGTATGTAGCAAAGGGGTGAGGACAGCTTTTCAAGTTGAGAAGCTGTCCACATGCCTTTTAATATTATTTAGTGTCTAGAAAACAATGGGAGCAGCCATGTTTTAACTTAGGTTACCGTCTATGCCGGGGCCAAAACAAATAGTTATAAATAGGTTACTAGAGTGTGCAGCCAATGGCTGTGTGGAATAGAACAGTGTTCTCCAGTTCCATTTCTAGCAGAAACTGAAATGCTCACAATTTCAGAGTGGAATTACAGGAAAAGGGAACAAACTAAATAAATTTATTGCAGAGTTTTTTTATATATACAATTTATCATTTTATATTACCATCATTACCACAAGTGTTTCCTGTCCCTTTAAATAATATTAATTAATTACTAAAACATTGACATGTATGAGTCATGTATTTATTCATTTCTGATAAAAATAGATTATAATCTCTCTAATATATTGTATCCATACATAATACGAAAAACATGCAATCTATGTTTTTTTTTTTTTTTTTTTGTAATTATTTATATGTAACATCTAGAACGCCTGGGATATATGCGGTATATGGCATCTCACAAGCAGTTATCTGTGCAATTGTATTTTGTTTTTGTAGTTTTTCCTTAAATCTTCAATTTCCGCTATACATCTTTAAATAGTTGTCTAGAACGTTTTACTGCTTCACAAACCATGTAAATGACCTATTTCTATTCTGGATTATCTTTTAAGAGTTATACTTTTTCAGGCTAAAGCGAGTGACTGTTTGTAGCAAGCTGATTGAATCATTTCATCTTGTTTTTTAAATCAAACTATAAATAAAAGTTATGGTACTCTCCAGCAAGCCTATTAACCTCCATCTTGTGTGACATCTCTGAAAGATGAATGAATGAACAGTACTTATAGGAAGTATAAATAGACTCAATTTAAAAGTTGTCATAGTATTTGATGACTTCATGGTAACAAACAATAGGAAATGGTGCTAAAAACTGCAACCAATTAAAACTAAAATCCCATTCATGTCCAAAGCTTTAAAATGAAAGGAAAAACAAAAAAAAATATTCTAAAAGTACCACCTGTACATTTCAACTACAGGAAAAACAATTAAACATAAAAGGACGTAGCATTACACATTAATAATCAAATTTAGAAATATGTATTTGTGAATAAATAGAACATTGGAATTCGTTAAATAGTGCTCCACTTGTAATCTATTTTTCAATCTATATATCAATCTATTAAGATAGATAACTTTAGGAAAATGGATGTTCTTTGCTGGATAGGCCATTTGCTTCAGTAAGTTTATCCTCAGCCAGTGAGCAATAAATACCTATTGTAGCTATAGTTCAGAGGTATACACACAATTATCTACAAACTATTTTAACGCATTAAACTTCTTGTCTTTCATTTGCATGATGATTCTTTAGTACAATGTTCCTTAAATCACTGTTATGTAGACATTAAGAACTTGAGAATGACACAGGTCTAAGTCAGAGAACATGTTCCCACATTAGTTCCCCTATATCCAGATCTGTTATAGTTTCTTCATGGAATTCCCTAACATTCTTCACCTACCTGAATCTGACATTAATTAATTAATTGGTTGGCTGTCTTACTGTCCACTGAAATATTATGAATGCCGTCATATCAGTGCTCTCTTACATTAACGCTCATTTCTTATTATGGGTTATTTAAATGCATTTTGTATAATTGATAAGGGGTTTAAATGCATTTTATATCATACTTTCCATTTGCTGTAAACAGTTATGCATTTGCTTCAGTTTCATTTGACCCGCTATTGGGCCAGATTACAAGTGGCGCGCTAATGATACTTGATATTACAACTTGACCTTACAAGTCAAGTTACAAATCTCATTTACCATTGCAGCCAGGGATGGGCGAATGTTTCGCAACATTCGAAAAACGGCACAAATTTTAACACATTTGTTCGTTCGAATTGAATTTTGAATGTTTACATAACATTCTAACATTCAATTTTCGAATGTTCGGTTTCGAATTTTACGATTACATTCGAAAATATTCTTTTCGAAAAATTTGAATTTAGATTGTAATAGTATTTGCAATGCTTTTTCTTTAAATGTAATATTCGAATTATGCAATATTCAAATTCGAAAAATTCGAATTTAGATTGTAATAGTATTTCTAATGCTTTTTCTTTAAATGTAATATTCGAATTATGCAATACGTGTATTCGAATTAGAAAAATTCAAATTTAGATTGTAATAGTATTTCTAATGCTTTTTCTTTAAATGTAATATTCGAATTATGCAATATTTGAATTCGAAAAATTTGAATTTAGATTGTAATAGTATTTCTAATGCTTTTTCTTTAAATGTAATATTTGAATTATGCAATACGTGTATTCAAATTCGAAAAATTCGAATTTAGATTGTAATAGTATTTCTAATGCTTTTTCTTTAAATGTAATATTCGAATTATGCAATACGTGTATTCGAATTAGAAAAATTCAAATTTAGATTGTAATAGTATTTCTAATGCTTTTTCTTTAAATGTAATATTCGAATTATGCAATATTTGAATTCGAAAAATTTGAATTTAGATTGTAATAGTATTTCTAATGCTTTTTCTTTAAATGTAATATTTGAATTATGCAATACGTGTATTCAAATTCGAAAAATTCGAATTTAGATTGTAATAGTATTTCTAATGCTTTTTCTTTAAATGTAATATTCGAATTATGCAATATTCGAATTTGAAAAATTCGAATTTATATTCGAATTCGAAAAATTAGAATTTATATGTTTGTAATAGTATTTCTAATGCTTTCTTTAAATGTAATATTCGAATTATGCAATATTCTATATGGAAACATTCGAAATGATATATTTGTATCTATTATGTATCAATTTACTAGATTCCCGCCCTACCACATGAACTATTGAACTTCTGAATAGTATTTGTTAAATAGAATGTTAAATTCGAAATTTCGAATGTAGACATTCAATATAATTATAAACATTCGAATTCAAAAGTGACATTCGAAAACTGTAAATAACATTCGATTTTCGAATTTTTAAGAATATTCGTTCTTATCGACATTCGGATTTAGAATTCGAATTTCGGTAATAACATTCGTTCTACATTCGAAATTAGAAAATTTACACATTCGCCCATCCCTAATTGCAGCGTTAGCACAGTTGACATCTCTCTAGCACAACCTATACTTTAAATGGATACCATGCTAAATAGTGCTAATATTACAAATGTAAAGTTATAGGTTGTACTTGAGTGAAAAGGTGAAACTGCATTAGGTTACCACAACTTGAGACCTGAAGTAAAGTGTAAGGGTTAAAAAAACAAATTTATAAAAAGGTTTTAAAATGGTTGAAAAGGGATATAGTATATGGCAAAGTGTTTGAATGAAAACACCTCCAATGTATATAATGCATATATATATATATATATATATATATATATATATATATATATATATATATATGTCTAAATATGTGTACGTATACATGTGTATATAGGCTCCACTTATTAAGTTGCAAGTAGCTGAAGTTTTAAGACTGCTGGACTTAACCTCTTCACCACCTAAAGTGTGGCAGACTTCAATCATCCTGGTCTAATCGTGATGATTGACAGGCTGTGCAGGAGCAAGGGGCGGCATTGCAAACCTTGCCCCCTTGGCACCTAATACATGGAGCCATATATGTCTATATATTAGTATACATGTACATTTATGTGTTTTTATGTGTAAATATGTATGTGCATACATTTTTATTAGAAATACTTGAAATTCCAAGGTTCTTCACTTAGAAAAAAAATGTTCTTTTTAGTTTTAAATATATATTTAATATATTCATAACTTCATATAGATATATAGGAATACATTTATATTTTACTATATATATATATATATATATATATATATATATATATATATATATATAAAATAAAAAGAAAATTTCTTCTACTCAAGAACATAAAAGTTTCAAGCATTACTAATGTACCTTCGCCTTTAGGGCATTTGATTTAGCAAAGTGTCGGGTTGGATTTATTCAGCGCATCCCATATAAGCCTATGGGGGGGTTAGTTCAGTTGCAATATCTAAAGTCCTTTTTACTTTTAACTTGTAATACATGCTCTAATACAGTTAATATTTTTACTATGAGCTAAGTTAGCAAAATAATACAAAATAGCGCATCACTTGTAATCTGGCCCTATATGTTTCTTTTATCACCTTGGTCAAGATAATTACCATAGAAGTTTAAAGTACATATTTATTTTTTATGGTAAAAGAACAATTTTGTGTGTTAGTTAACCCTTGTATTTGCTGTATGCGAATAAATCCTACCCAATCTGTATATTAACATGTAATAACGCAGCTGCTAATTGTTATGGTGTTGTAATTAGGCAGCACATATAGCCAATGTTTCAAAGAACATTTTTCAACATTTGAGATTGTCAGAGGAATGTTAACTGACATGTCTGAGACTTAAAGGGATAACATTTCTTTGCTTCTTAAAGCCAATATGGTAAATCAAAGTAAACTAACGGCTAGATTTAGAGTTTGGCGGCCAAAGGGGTGCGTTAGCTACGCGTGCTTTTTTTCTCCCGCACCTTTTAAATACCACTGGTATTTAGAGTTCACAGAATGGCTGGGTTTTCAGTGCGTTAGGCTCCAAAAAGGGAGCGTAGAGCATAATTTAACGCCACTGCAACTCTAGATACCAGCCGGGCTTACGGACGCGGCCAGCTTAAAAAACGTGCTCGTGCACGATATCCCCATAGAAAACAATGGGGCAGTTTGAGCTGAAAAAAAACACCTGCAAAAAAGCAGCGTTCAGCTTTTAACGCAGCCCCATTGTTTTCTATGGGGAAACACTACCTACGTCTGCACCTAACACTCTAACATGTACCCCGAGTCTAAACACCCCTAACCTTACACTTATTAACCCATAATCTGCCGCCCCCGCTATCGCTGACACCTGCATATTTTTTTAACCCCTAATCTGCCGCTCCGTATACCGCCGCTACCTACATTATCCCTATGTACCCCTAATCTGCTGCCCCTAACACCGCCGACCCCTATATTATATTTATTAACCCCTAATCTGCCCCCCACAACGTCGCCACCAGCTACCTACAATAATTAACCCCTAATCTGCTGCTCGGAGCTCACCACTACTATAATAAATGTATTAACCCCTAAAGCTAAAGTCTAACCCTAACACTAACACCCCCCTAAGTTAAATATAATTTTTATCTAACGAAATAAATTAACTCTTATTATTAAATAAATTATTCCTATTTAAATCTAAATACTTACCTGTAAAATAAACCCTAATATAGCTACAATATAAATTATAATTATATTGTAGCTATTTTAGGATTAATATTTATTTTACAGGCAACTTTGTATTTATTTTAACCAGGTACAATAGCTATTAAATAGTTAATAACTATTTAATAGCTACCTAGTTAAAATAATTAGAAAATTACCTGTAAAATAAATCCTAACCTAAGTTACAATTAAACCTAACACTACACTATCAATAAATAAATTAAATACAATTCCTACAAATAAATACAATTAAATAAACTAACTAAGTTACAAAAAATAAAAAATATTTACAAACATTACAAAAAAATTACAAATATTTTAAACTAATTACACCTACTCTAAGCCCCCTAATAAAATAACAAAGACCCCCAAAATAAAAAAATGCCCTACCCTATTCTAAATTACAAAAGGTCAAAGCTCTTTTACCTTACCAGCCCTTAAAAGGGCCCTTTGCGGGCATGCCCCAAAGAATTCAGCTCTTTTGCCTGTTAAAAAAAACATACAATACCCCCCCAACATTACAACCCACCACCCACATACCCCTAATCTAACCCAAACCCCCCTTAAATAAACCTAACACTAAGCCCCTGAAGATCTTCCTACCTTGTCTTCACCATGCCAGGTATCACTGATCATTCCAGGCTCCGAAATCTTCATCGAAGCCCAAGCGGGGGCTGGCGATCCATAATCCGGCGGCTGAAGAGGTCCAGAAGAGGCTCCAAAGTCTTCATCCTATCCGGGAAGAAGAGGCGATCCGGACCGGCAACCATCTTGATCCAAGCGGCATCTTCTATCTTCATCCGATGACGACCGGCTCCATCTTGAAGACCTCCACCGCGGACCCATCTTCTTCTTCCGACGACTTCCCGACGAATGATGGCTCCTTTAAGGGACGTCATCCAAGATGGCGTCCCTCGAATTCCGATAGGATTCTATCAGCCCATCGGAATTAAGGTAGGAAAATTCTGATTGGCTGATGGAATCAGCCAATCAGAATCAAGTTCAATCCGATTGGCAGATTCAATCAGCCAATCAGATTGAGCTCGCATTCTATTGGCTGTTCCGATCAGCCAATAGAATGCAAGCTCAATCTGATTGGCTGATCGGATCAGCCAATCGGATTGAACTTGATTCTGATTGGCTGATTCCATCAGCCAATCAGAATTTTCCTACCTTAATTCCGATTGGCTGATAGAATCCTATCAGCCAATCGGAATTCGAGGGACGCCATCTTGGATGACGTCCCTTAAAGGAACTGTCATTCGTCGGGAAGTCGTCGGAAGAAGAAGATGGGTCCGCGGTGGAGGTCTTCAAGATGGAGCCAGTCGTCATCGGATGAAGATAGAAGATGCCGCTTGGATCAAGATGGTTGCTGGTCCGGATCGCCTCTTCTTCCCGGATAGGATGAAGACTTTGGAGCCTCTTCTGGACCTCTTCAGCCGCCGGATTATGGATCGCCAGCCCCCGCTTGGGCTTCGATGAAGATTTCGGAGCCAGGACGGATCGGTGTGATACCCGGCGAGGTGAAGATAAGGTAGGAAGATCTTCAGGGGCTTAGTGTTAGGTTTATTTAAGGGGGGTTTGGGTTAGATTAGGGGTATGTGGGTGGTGGGTTTTAATATTGGGGGGGGTATTGTATGTGTTTTTTTTTACAGGCAAAAGAGCTGAATTCTTTGGGGCATGCCCCACAAAAGGTCCTTTTAAGGGCTGGTATGGTAAAAGAGCTTTGAACTTTTTTAATTTAGAATAGGGTAGGGCATTTTTTTATTTTGGGGGGCTTTGTTATTTTATTAGGGGGCTTAGAGTAGGTGTAATTAGTTTAAAATTGTTGTAATATTTTTCTTATGTTTGTAAATATTTTTTTATTTTTTGTAACTTAGTTCTTTTTTATTTTTTGTACTTTAGTTAGTTTATTTAAATGTATTTATTTGTAGGTATTGTATTTAATTAATTTATTGATAGTTTAGTGTTAGGTTTAATTGTAGGTAATTGGAGGTATTTTATTTAATTAATTTATTGATAGTGTAGTGTTAGGTTTAATTGTAACTTAGGTTAGGATTTATTTTACAGGTAATTTTGTAATTATTTTAACTAGGTAACTATTAAATAGTTATTAACTATTTAATAGCTATTGTACCTGGTTAAAATAATTACAAAGTTACCTGTAAAATAAATATAAATCCTAAAATAGCTACAATATAATTATAATTTATATTGTAGCTATATTAGGGTTTATTTTACAGGTAAGTATTTAGCTTTAAATAGGAATAATTTATTTAATAATAGTTAATTTATTTCTTTAGATTTAAATTATATTTAACTTAGGGGGGTGTTAGGGTTAGGGTTAGACTTAGCTTTAGGGGTTAAAAAATTTATTAGAATAGCGGTGAGCTCCGGTCGGCAGATTAGGGGTTAATGTTTGAAGTTAGGTGTCGGCGATGTTAGGGAGGGCAGATTAGGGGTTAATACTATTTATTATAGGGTTATTGAGGCGGGAGTGAGGCAGATTAGAGGTTAATAACTTTATTATAATAGCTGCGCGGTCCGGTCGACAGATTAGGGGTTAATAAGTGTAGGCAGGTGGAGGCGACGTTGAGGGGGGCAGATTAGGGGTTAATAAATATAATATAGGGGTCGGCGGTGTTAGGGGCAGCAGATTAGGGGTACATAAGTATAACGTACCTTGCGGCGGCGTGAGGACGGCAGATTAGGGGTTAAAAAAATGTAATAGAGTGGCGGCGATGTAGGGGGACCTCGGTTTAGGGGTACATAGGTAGTTTATGGGTGTTAGTGTACTTTAGAGCACAGTAGTTAAGAGCTTTATAAACCGGCGTTAGCCCAGAAAGCTCTTAACTACTGTTTTTTTTCTGCGGCTGGAGTTTTGTCGTTAGATTTCTAACGCTCACTTCAGCCACGACTCTAAATACCGGCGTTAGAAAGATCCCATTGAAAAGATAGGATACGCAATTGACGCAAGGGGATCTGCGGTATGGAAAAGTCGCGGCTGGAAAGTGAGCGTTAGACCCTTTAATGACTGGCTCCAAATACCAGAGGGCGGTAAAAACCAGCGTTAGGAGCCTCTAACGCTGGTTTTGACGGCTACCGCCCAACTCTAAATCTAGGCCATAAAAAGGAACAGATTGTATATAAAGTCAGCAAACCACTTACTTGATTTCTTGAAAAATTAGCACCCAAAAATTCTCAGTGTAGCCCCGCCCCCAGTGTAATAAGAGTGGGAAATTTTGAAAACCTGAATTTTTAATCTGTCAGTTCTGGCCATGAGCAAATTTGACTTCCTGTTATCTAATCTAGTCACTAGCCTAGACGTTTTATGACATCAGGCTAAAGGCCTCTGACAGGAAGTAAAAAACACTGCACAAATGTAGTGTAAACATAAATAAAAGACAAAATCCATTTAAATAGATGAATAATACATATTGCAATGTTTTAAAGTATAAACAACTGCTTAGGGCTTTGTTTAATACAACAATGAAACTGACTGTTTAACATCCCTTTAAATGTAACAGTTAATACAAATACATTCATCTGGTACAGAGCAGGTTAAACTCTGTGTTCCAAGCGTAATTTAGCCTCTGTGACAATGAGGTATATTAAAACAATTTCACAAAATGTATCAAATAAAACAAAGGTCCAGATGATCAAAAGCTCTCTGCTCTAAAGAGATGATCTAAGATGTCTTGTCAGTACTTTGAGGTTCTTCAAATTCTTTTAGAAAGGCTCATTTTAGCTTAATAGCTGTTTATCTCTCTAAACAGGGTTCTGGGTGTGAAGAAGAGACAATTGCATTGCAAAATAATGCTCACAAAAGTGCTCAATTTTGTGTGATTTCTCTCAATACTGTCAAGTTGTTGTTTTTTTTTTTACTATCTGGCCCTAATACTTTATTGGTGCTTTTCTCCAGCAATAGAATATAACCCAAAGTCAGCTGTGTGAAAAGTTTTCTATATATAATATATTACTATTCACATATCTGTAATATAAGTCAAATCAATACTAATATATGAAACATTTTACACGTTACAACTATTTTTATAGGAAATAGATAGGTTTATTAACAACTGTTCCCTGTTCGTTTGTCTGTACTGAACCTGTTTTATATTTCTCTAAGCACATCAATGCTTTTTCCCATTTGTTTGTCATTTATGTTCTGTATTAAATATAGATTTTTTACAAACAAAATAACACTAGGCATCTGCTGTGTCCAGTGTAATATCCTGCATTTCTGGTCGATTAATCCTTAATGTACCATAGATAATGGTTTTTCTCAGCATAAGATGTCACCTTTTAACTTAGTGCATTTCATTTCGCCACCGTCAGACAAGAGGGGAAAAAAAAGAAGAAAAAAAGTTGTTTCGCAAAATATGGGTCATCTTTAATACCTGCAAAATAATCACAGAGCAGAGCCAGGATGAATATAATTATTTTTTATTCTAAAGCTCTCTTTTCATAATCGCACCACTCACAGAAAAGGTCAGTGAATATCATCAACAAACTACTTGATTGTCTTTTATATTATTCCAGGCAGTCATCACCCTTGGCTGTGATAAAGAACTTTGAACTGTGAAGTGCATGATCCCTTTCCAATTTCATTATAGTGCATTTCTTCAAATTGGTGAAGACCATTTATATGTCACCCCCAGAAATAAAATATACACATAAATATCATACATTTTAATTTTTTCTGTTCTATTGTCTTAAATGTATGGTGTTCTAAAATGATCACTCAATAATAGTCTAGTTGCTCTGTATAATAACTTAAAGGAATGTTAAAATTAAAAACAACTGAATGCATTTTAATTTACTTAAGCAAATGTACTTTGTTCTCTTGCAATCCTTTGTTAAAAAATGTACCTAGGTAGAAGACATGTACACAGACAGAAACTTTGTTTCATCCAAAAGATTTGTTTTGGATTTTTTCAAACATTTTATTTTGCCAAATTTCATCCATTTTTGCATTGATTTTGGATGCATATTGGATTCGGATTTGTTATCATTATTTCCAATGGGAAAAGCAAATATAGACAACTAGTATTAATAAAAAAAATCTTACACCATAGGATTCAAACAGAACATACAACTCTGATTGAATTTAAGTTGATCACTAGCTCAGGGGCACAGAAGTCACACACCTGTATGTTCCAATAGCTCTAGTCAAAGTAATTAAAATGTCTAAGCCTTCTCTAGTTTATCACCTCCCTATGCTAGGTTAAGGATTGATTGGACAAGCCTGTATGACTAAAATTAAACTTTTAGTGCCTGACTAACTGTTCCTACCATTAACCATTAGTAATACTATTAGAGGATTGGATAGGGGACAATGGTCACATGAATGGTTAGACCCCCCGTACATCCTAACAAACAAAGGAGCTGATTAACTAAACAATATAACTCCCCCTTCTTGCACCTTTTTGTAGTAAAACTGAACAGTTGGTTTAATGCAGTGTCGGATTAGTGTGTGAGCAATAATGTTTCTTTTTTTAACAGCATGCCCCATTGAAGTCTATGGGAGAAGTTAATGTGATTGTGATATCCAAAGTCTTGGACTTTCGCTTGTGCACTAACATATTATTTTTAACTTGCAATAAGCATGCTAACCTCTCCGCCTTAAAATTGTACTTAGAGCGCAGTTAGTTCAAGAGATATAAATGTAATTAGCGTGCCACTTATAATCTGGCCCATAATTAGATATTGAAATACTTAATATGGCTTTATTTCCCCCACTGGGAGGTTAATCTGTACTTTTGTCTACTATTTACATAGCTTTTCTACAAAGAATATGTTTGTTATTAATATTTTCAGTGCAGGTGGTTGTTTCTATGGGAAAAGCAGCTTTTTCAAATAACAAAAAATAGCTGTCTGCAAACAACTGAATACACTACAGCAGATAAAATGGATTATTGTGAACACATTAAAGAGGAGAAAATGTTGTTTTACTATTTCCCTAAAAAAGCACTAAAAGTAGTTTTATTATGGGGAACAAATATAAACAATAAAAAAAAAACTTCGATAGAGCATAAACTTCGCTAGAAGTAAGCTTTTTGCGCACACCGGATAGCGTGCATATTACAAGTTGAAAGTAAAACATTTTTGCGCAAGTGAAACCCGATGTGAGCTAACTTCTGGACTTTAGATATTGCTTGATTGCTAACCTGACAGGAGTTATTAATATTTCTAATGTTCTTCACATAAATATGTTATTTTTATTGTAAATAAATATTTTTTATTTATATATGTATATATCTTCTGAGCGGGTCTGGTTTTTACACAGAGCGCATCTGGCCAGCTGTCTAGTCACAGCCCGGCCCGACCGCGCCATCACACTCAGTGCAGCTCGCTCCCGCTGTCAAACAGAGCAGGAGCGAGCTGCACTGAGTGCAATGGCGCGGTTTGGGCCGGGCTGTGACTAGACAGCTGGCCAGATGCGCTCTGTGTAAAAACCAGACCCGCTCAGAAGAGCACAGAGAGCGGGTCTGGAAAACACTATTTTTTAATAAAACTTTGCAGGCAATATTAGGTTATATAACTCTAGCACTAATTATATGCCTCAGAGATTTATTTGGACAATTTACAAGTGCAAATAAAATGATTAAAATGCAAACACACCTTTTCATTTTTAATATATACCCTTATTGAAATACATTAATACTGACAAAAGTTGTATAATACATGTACATTTTAAACATACTTGCCCTGTAACTAAATACGTTAGTCATTTTACCCAAGGGAGAGTTTTGCTTTCTAATGTTAATTGAGAGAAATCTGTCTGTTTTCAGTAGTTTGCACACGTCTATATACTGTTTTACAAGTGGATGACAATGCTGTCAAGTGTAAAATGTAAGCTACTCCATGGTTTTAAAGGGACATTAAACAGCTGGGAACAACTACAGTAGCATGGATACTACTCATCATGATATTGTTTTCCCATCTGTACCTGCAGCTCTCTTTAAAGGGACACTGAACCCAAAATTTTTCTTTCGTGATTCAGATAGAGCATGCAATTTTAAGCAACTTTCTAATTTACTCCTACTATCAAATTCTCTTCATTCTCTTGGTATCTTTATTTGAAATTCAAGAATGTAAGTTTAGATGCCGGCCCATTTTTGGTGAACAACCTGGGTTGTTCTTGCTAGATTGGTGGATAAATTCACCCACCAATAAACAAGTGCTGTCTAGTGTACTGAACCAAAAAAATTATAGCTTAGATTCCTTCTTTTTCAAATAAAGATAGCAAGAGAATGAAAAAAATGATAATAGGAGTAAATTAAAAAGTTGCTTAAAATTGAATGCTCTATCTGAATCACAAAAAAACATTTGGGTTTAATATCCCTTTAATGCTGTTCTCTCATTACAGAAATCAGTTGGTGAAGCTCTGCATCTTATACTGGGTGCCACCATCTTGTAACACACATATTGTTGCATCCTGTAATAGGAGCAGTGCACTTTCACAGATCTGTGATGTTACTTGATTTCCGAAAGCTGTACCTTTCACTTCAGTTTAGCTCACATAACATAGAATGGAATTGTAACATTTTTGCGTTTTTTTTCCACAGTTTAAAAGTTACATAACAAATATAAGCTCCAAGATGGCGGCACCAACCACCCAGTGGGAAGATGCAAAGCTTCACTAACTCATAATTTTATGGGGTTAAAAAAAGTGAATGACTTTGGAGATGCCGGCACCATAGGAAAAACAATAGCATGGTGTGTAGTAACTATCCTATTGCAGCTTAATGTCTTTTTCTTTAATATATATATAATATCATTATTTCATATATTTTACATTCATATCTATAGGTACCTTTTATAATATAGTTAATAAAAATTCATCATTTTATTGAATTTGTGTGTGCTTTAGATTTTTTTTTAGTTTTAAAAAGATTTTGTATTATTATTCATAAAAAAATTTTGCATAAATTCAAGTCAAGGAGAGTGAGACATAAGTTGAGTCAATTAAATGGACAGGCCAAAATTAAATTAGCATGATTCTAATATAGAATGCAATTAAAGGGACAGTCTAGTCCAAAATAAACTTTCATGATTCAGATAGGGCATGTAATTTTAAACAATTTTCCAATTTACTTTTAGCACCAATTTTGCTTTGTTCTCTTGGTATTCTTAGTTGAAAGCTTAACCTAGGAGGATCATATGCTAATTTCTTAGACCTTGAAGGCCGCCTCTTAAAAATGCATTTTAACAGGTTTTTCGCCACTAGAGGGTGTTAGTTCATGAATTTCATATAGATAACACTGTGCTCATGCACAGGAAGTTACCTGGGAGCTATCACTGATTGGCTAAACTGCAAGTCTGTCAAAAGAACTGAAAAAAGGGGCGGTTTGCAGAGGCTCAGATACAAGATAATCACAGAGGTAAAAAAATATATAAATATAACTGTGTTGGTTATGCAAAACTGGGGAATGGGTAAAAAAGGGATTATCTATCTTTTAAAACAATAACAATTCTGGTGTTGACTGTCCCTTTAAGAAAAAAAATAAATCAATACAATTTTCATTTTACTTCCATTGCCAAATTATGCATAACATTTTTATGTGCACAGTTTCTCTCTTAGTGACCTAGTGTGTGTGTGCACAAGAATTCACATTATTTGCATATAGTATATAAGACAGCGATTGACAGATGGCAGATACATGATGCAAGGAAATTAATTATTTGAATTTGTCAGAAAAAAAAATATATTGCTCATTTGAAACTTAAAGTAAATGTTATTGCATTGCCTTGTTATGTGTGTTCGTTATATAATTCTTCTGTATTTAAAGGGACACTAAATAAAAGCTAGTCTGAGTCTGAGAGTAACATGTAACATGTATTTTGTAAAGTTAGCTGTTAAAATATTGACAAAATAAGTGTAAAGTTTTAGTGTCTATAAAACAATGGGAGCTGCCATGTTGTAACAAAGGTTACCTTCTCTGCTGTGGCCAATTAGGGAGCGTAATAAATAGGACACTAGAGTGTGCAGCCAATGGCTGTGTAGAATATAACAGTGTTCTGCACTTCCATTTCTAACAGGAACTGAAAAGCTCACAATTTCAGAGTGGAATTACAGGAAAAGGGGACAAAATAAATAATGAAATTATATTGCAGACTTAATATATATATATATATATATATATATATTATATATATATATATATATATATATATATATATATATATATATATATATATATTGTATTTCCAAGGTATCAGCACTCTCTGTTCCTGTCATGGAAGTGCGGGGTGCCACCCAGTAAATAAATATAGTATAAATAAGTCCAGAGGATGCACTCACCGTGTTTCAAAATATTTAATCTGTGAATAAACGTTTTCGGGGAGTGACCCCCGTCTTCAAACTCCTGTGAACATCACTCCCCGAAAACATTTATTCACGGTTTAAATATTTTGAAACACGGCAAGTGCATCCTCTGGACTTATTTATACTATATATATATATATATAGTATATATATATATATATAAACAGCTTCCTGTGAGTGCCTGTGAGCACCCAGGGCTGAGCATGTTACAGGGTCATGGGATGTGTACCTGGTCCGCTATGAGAGTGCAGTCCTATTCCGTATTCTGTATATGTCTAGGGTGATTACATAAGCCTGTGCATCCTTTGTTCCAAGTTTGTTTGGATTTGAGAGCTTGCATTGTGTGGCTGTTTTAGGGTCCCAGGTATTGGAAAGGACCTTGATGTGATATCTGGGCTTGTCCCATTTGGTCAAATGCGGTAACTAACCTTTCCATTTTTGCTTTTAAATCTTAGCTGAGAGCTTGTAAGTGAGTGCTGGACTTTCTCTGTGTGTTGTATTAATTTGTTTTGTAATTTCCCTATGGTTCTTGCACCCAGACCTGTCTGCGGTTAACTGCCTGTGACTCTGGGGACAGCACAGCTTCCTGTGAGTGCCCGTGAGCACCCAGGGCTGAGCATGTTACAGGGTCATGGGATGTGTACCCGGTCCGCTATGAGAGTGTAGTCCTCTTCCGTGTTTTGTATATGTCTAGGGTGATTACATAAGCCTGTGCACCTTCCCTTGTTCCCAGTTTGTTTGGATTTGAGAGCTTGCATTGTTTGGCTGTTTTAGGGTCCCAGGTATTGGAAAGGACCCTGATGTGGTACCTGGGCTTGTCCCATTTGGCCAAATGCGGTAACTAACCTTTACATTTTTGCTTTTAAATCTTAGCTGAGAGCTTGTAAGTGAGTGCTGGACTTTCTCTGTGTGTTGTATTAATTTGTTTTGTAATTTCCCTATGGTTCTTGCACCCAGACCTGTCTGGGGTTAACTGCCTGTGACTCTGGGGACAGCACAGCTTCATGTGAGTGCCTGTGAGCACCCAGGGCTGAGCATGTTACAGAGTTATGGGATGTGTACCCGGTCCGGTATGAGAGTGCAGTCTTCTTCCGTGTTTTATATATATATATATATATATATATATTTTTTTTATTTTTTTATTTATTTATATATATATATATATATATATATACACACACACATACACACAATTTATCATTTTATATTACCATCTCAAAGTGTTTAATGTCCCTTTAATGGACTTTCATTAAAGTGTATAACAAGCTGAAAGTTTTTAACGTAAAGTGTGTTTGGTTTTTGGTTGTTGTAAACCAAAACAAAAATTTAACAAGTTTGTAATCTGTGGAATTATGTATTTTTTTGGCAGCCATGTTATCTTTTCTATGCAGGCCAAAAATGATTAAGACTAGGAATGCACACTTGGAACAAAAGTGTTCAAATTATTAGATTTTAGTTCTGAGTAATCTCACAGACACTTTCACTATCATCACTGAGATTTACTCATTTTTTTCTTAGTTTTTTAAAAGTCCTTGATGTTCAGTATCTAAGTTCTTGAACAGATTCAGTAAATGAAACTAGAGCCAAGAATCCAACCCACCACTTCCACCTAGCTTCTGAGCCAATATGTTCACAAAGGAACTTTGGAAAATATTTTAATAACATTTTGCTTTCAAGAAAACATTACGTCTACAAACTTTACATGTTTAACTACAAGATTTTTCATAGCTGAATATAAATGAAAGCAAGATGTCAAATAGTAGAAAAGATTTATTTAACAAAATCAGTCTCTTTGAAGGTTCCCTGGGATTTGGTTAAGTAATTGTAGGTCCAAAACCAGTTAACTAATACATGAGCAGGCATAGTACAGTATTCTTGTCAGTTCTTGTATATAGTAAAGCATATAACGGTGAGTGGGAATGTTCTGACTTATAGTGCCTTGGCCTATTGCTGGTCCCAGTTTGGCCCTGCACATGAGAATTTACAATTATTATAGAAAAATTAAAAGATAATATTTATGCTTACCTGATAAATGTATTTCTTTCATGATGGTGAGAGTCCACAAGTCATCATTATTACCCTCCTTACCATTATGAGGAGGCAAAAGACACACCAGAGCTTTAAAAATCTCACATTTCTCATGATCTTTAGTCATACATATATCAAGTTAGATAAAAAAATAAAAAAAATAAAAGTAGGAAAGAAAATGCAGGGCAAAGAAGTGCAAAACAAGTAATGCTGCCAC